>NC_057804.1:226273724-226598791 GCF_018294505.1 Triticum aestivum | reverse complement strand
TCTGACAAGCTCATCGAGCACGGGGGGGGGGGGCACCGTAACATGACGAGGCATAGACGACAAGCTTCATGGGGCAGAGGCGGCCAAGGGAGCACAGGGAGGAAGAAGACGACAAGTTCCGAGCCAAACCGCCACTGTTTGCCCGTGGGCATGCGGCAATTTGCATCGGTGAGGTAGCTGCCAGAGGGGGAGCAGTGTCCAGGGAGTAGGCGATGATGAGGGGAAGACAATGGACATGGTCACGCGCGCGAACACGACGAGAGGGAGAAGGGCCAAAGCACAAACGATGCCCTAGACGCAGCCACAACGCACAAAGCGCGTGAATTGCATGCCAGCTGCACGGTCACCATGTGACATGGCACGGGGAGGGTTGTAGGGGATGGCAAACCTTGTCTAGGGTGTTGTCTCTCCATCATGGAGACTGTAGAAAGAAAGAGCTCGAGAGAAGAAGCTCTACAGCTGAGTTAGGCATCGATGGAAGTTTGCCGCATCAAACTTTATCAATACACTGTGCTCAACAGAGAACTGATTGGGGCCAAAGCTGTTGTCTGTGAGGATTAGCTTAGGAAGGACTATCATCCTGTTAACTTTGAGAAGATTTGGACAACGATTTAATATAGTTGCTGTGCAACTGCCAAATCTGGTCAGAAACTAAATCAAGATGATGCACTCACTTGGAGTATCCAATTGAGCTGAAATTTGGCAAGGCTTTATGATTTGGACATATAATGATGGTGTAAAAATTTCATACCAATTGGATTCGCCAAAATGGTACTTGTTTCACAAACATCCTCTCTATCCAGAAACTAGGAATAAATTTTGTGATCAAATGGCTCAATGAAATGATCCCAAATTTGGTGGAGAGATGTGGTACAGGTAGGGTCATGATCTCGTAATTTATTAGGATTAAGGAAGCAATATAAAATACACTTGCTTTACAACCTGAAAATATTGACAGAAGCTAAGATTTGATCCTGTGCTCACATAGATGATTGGATTGGGCAGAAATTTGGAGGAGTGTGCAAAATTTCATCTCATTTGGATACTCCTAGCTAGTACTTCCTTCACAAAGCCTTCTGTCTGACAAAAACTTTGAAAATCACCGAGGGAAGTTGGCTAGGCAAATGAGGTTGAATTTTGGCATGAGGTAATTATTTGGACATAAAAATGCCCAAAAAGTTTGGGAGCAACTAGAGAAAGATAAATGACACTTCCTTCACAAAGTGCCGTTCAGGACATAATAGAAAAAGGAGTATTGGGGAATTATTTTTGAACTGGCCAAGGAAATGTTTGGGCATATTTGAGAAATATATGACCCAAAGGAATTATGAGAATTATTTGGGAATTTCTGGATAGACAGAAATATAGGTTGCTTCACAACCTACGGCAAATGAGGTTATTCCTTTAATGAAAAAGGAATTTTCCCCAAGAAAAAGAATTTTGAGGTTGAGCTAGAATGGTCATGGCATGATCTTGGGATAGGTTTGAGAATAATGAGTCACTTGGGAGAGGAAATGAGGATGATTTCCCAGGTGGGAAGGGCACAAAACCACTCCAAAAAGAAAAACAAGGCCAAAATCCAAATAAATCGAGGGAAAAAGAAAAGGGCCAAAAGCCAGACTGTCACAGTCGCGCTACCCACCACTTGTTTACCAAGCCTCCCAGTATGCCATGAAATAGCCTCTAATCTTTCCAACATCCCAGCAAACCGTTGTTTGGCTACGTTACCGCTTTGCTCAGCCCCTCTTCTAGCGTTGCTAGTTGCAAGTGCAGTTGCAGATTGTTCCATGTTGGAACATGGATATCTTGGAATATCACAATATCTCTTATTTATTTATTGCACATATATACTTGGTAAAGGGTGGAAGGCTCGACCTTTTGCCTGGTGTTTTGTTCCACTCTTGCCGCCTGCTACCTCTTGAGCACTGCGTTGGTTTTCCCTTGAAGAGGAAAGGGTGGTGCAGCAAAGTAGCGTAAGTATTTCCCTCAACTTTTGAGAACCAAGGTATCAATCCAGTAGGAGGCTCGACAGAAGTCCCTCATACCTACACAAACAAACAAGAACCTCGCAACCAACACGATAAAGGGGTTGTCAATCCCTTCACGGAAACTTGCAAAAGTGAGATCTGATAGAGATAACAAGATAAGATAAATATTTTTGGTATTTTTATGATATAGATTGGAAAGTAAAGATGCAAATAAAAGTAGATCGGAAACTTATATGATAAAAGATAGACCCGGGGGCCATAGGTTTCACTAGTGGCTTCTCCAAAGATAGCATAAGTATTACGGTGGGTGAACAAATTACTGTCGAGCAATTGATAGAAAAGTGCATAGTTGTGAGAATATCTAGGCATGATCATGTATATAGGCATCACGTCCACAACAAGTAGATTGAAACGATTCTGCATCTACTACTATTACTCCACACATCGACCGACTCCTACCTGCATCTAGAGTATTAAGTTCATAAGAATAGAGTAACGCATTAAGCAAGATGACATGATGTAGAGGGATAAACTCAAGCAATATGATATAAACCCCATCTTTTTATCCTCCATGTCAACAATACAATACATGCCTTGCTTCCCCTACTGTCACTAGGAAAGTACACCACAAGATTGAACCCAAAGCTAAGCACTTCTCCCATTGCAAGAAAGACCAATCTAGTAGGCCAAATCAAACTGATAATTCGAAGAGACTTGCAAAGATAACCAATCACACATAAAAGAATTCAGAGGAGATTCGATTATTTCTCATAGATAAACTTGATCATAAACCCACAATTCATAGGATCTCGACAAACACACGCAAAAAGAGTTACATCGAATAGATCTCCAAGAAGATCGAGGAGAACTTTGTATTGAGAATCACAGATAGAGAAGAAGCTATCTAGCTAATAACTATGGACCCGAAGGTCTGTGGTAAACTACTCACAACTCATCGGAGAGGCCTTGGAGATGATGTAGAGGCCCTCCATGGTCGATTCCCCCTCCAGCAGAGTGCCGACGAAGGCTCCAAGATGGGATCTCGCGGATACAGAAGGTTGCGGCGGTGGAAATAGTTTTTCGTGGTGCTCCTGGATGTTTTCGGGGTACGTGGATATATATGGGCGAAGGAGGTAGGTCAGGTGAGCCATGAGGGGCCCACGAGGGTGGGGGGCGCTCCTACCCCCCTAGGGCGCGCCCTCCTGCCTTGTGTCCGCCTTGGCTACTTCTTGACGTCCACTCCAAGTCTCCCGGATTGCGTTTGTTCCAGAAAGATCGCTCCCGAAGGTTTCATTCCATTTGGAATCCGTTTGATATTCCTTTTCTTCGAAACACTGAAATAGGCAAAAAAACAGCAATTCGGGCTGGGCCTCTGGTTAGTAGGTTAGTCCCAAAAATGATAGAAAAGTGTAAAGTAAAGCCCATAAACATCCAAAAAGGGTAATAAAATAGCATGGAACAACCAAAAATTATAGATACGTTGGAGACGTATCAAGCATCCCCAAGCTTAATTCCTGCTCGTCCTCGAGTAGGTAAATGATAAAAACAGAATTTTTGATGTGGAATGCTACCTAGCATAATTCTCAATGTAATTTTCTTTATTGTGGCATTATTGTTCAGATCCAAATGATTCAAGATAAAAGTCCATAAAACATAAAAATAGTAATACTTCAAGCATACTAACAAGTAATCATGTCTTATCAAAATAGCATAGCCAAAGAAAGCTTATTCCTAAAAAATCATATAGTTAGGCCATGCTTCATTTTCATTACACAAAATACTCCCATCATGCACAACCCCGGTTTCAGCCAAGCAATTGGTTCATACTTTTTAACGCGCTTCAGCTTTTTCAACTCTTACGCAATACATGAGCTCCAGCCATGCATGGACATAGCACTATATGTGGAATAGAGTGGTGGTTGTGAAGACAAAAAGGGAGAAGATAGTCTCACATCAACTAGGCGTATCAACGGGCTATGGAGATGCCCATTAATAGATATCAATGTGAGTGAGTAGGGATTGCCATGCAACAGATGCACTAGAGCTATAAATATATGAAAGCTCAACAAAAGAAACTAAGTGGGTGTGCATCCAACATCCTTGCTCACGAAGACCTAGGGCATTTTGAGGAAGCCCATCATTGGAACATACAAGCCAAGTTCTATAATGAAAAATTCCCACTAGTATATGAAAGTGACAACATAGGAGACTCTATCATGAAGATCATGGTGCTATTTGAAGCACAAGTATGGAAAAAAAGATAGTAACATTGTCCCTTCTCTCTTTACTCTCATTTTTTTTCTTTTTTCTCTCTTTTTTTTCTTTTTTTGGTGGGCTTCTTTGGCCTCTTTTATTTTTTATAAAGTCCGAAGTCTCATCCCGACTTGTGGGGGAATCATAGTCTTCATCATCCTTTCCTCACTTGGGACAATGCTCTAATAATGAAGATCATCACACATTTATTGATTTACAACTCAAGAATTACAGCTCAATACTTAGAAAAAATATGACTCTATGTGAATGCCTCTGGCGGTGTATCGGGATATGCAATGAATCAAGAGTGACATGTATGAAAAATTATGAAGGTGGCCTTGCCACAAATACGATGTCAACTACATGATCATGCAAAGAGTAATATGACAATGATGGGGCGTGTCATAATAAATGGAACGGTGGAAAGTTGCATAGCAATATATCTCGGAATGGCTATGGAAATGCCATAATAGGTAGGTATGGTGGCTATTTTGAGGAAGGTAAATGATGGGTGCATGATACCGGCGAAAGTTGCACGGTATAATAGAGGCTAGCAATGGTGGAAGGGTGAGAGTGCGTATAATCCATGGACTCACATTAGTCATAAAGAACCCACAAATTTATTGCAAAAGTCTACTTGCCCTCGAACAAAAGTACTACTACGCATGCTCCTAGGGAAGGGTTGGTAGGAGTTAACCATCGCGCGATCCCGACCTCCACAAATAAGGAAGACAATTAAAAGAGCATCCCATGCAACAAATTTGTCACACAACTTTTACCATACGTGCATGCTACGGGACTTTGCAACTTCAACACAGGTATTTCTCAATTTCATAATTACCCAACTATCATGACTCTAAGATTACTACCTTTATATCTCAAAACAATTATCAAGCATCAAATTGATCATAGTGTTTAATGCACTTTCTATGATAGTTTTTATTATACCCAACTTAGATGCTCATCATTCTAGGACCAATTTTATAACCATAGCAAATACCATGCTGTTCTAAATACTCTCAAAATGATATAAGTGAAGCATAAGAGATCAATAATTTCTACAAAATTAAGCCACCGCCGTGCTCTAAAAAATATAAGTGAAGCACTACAGCAAAATTATCTAGCTCAAAAGATATAAGTGAAGCACATAGAGTATTCTAATAAATTCCAAATCATGCGTGTCTCTCCCAAAAGGTGTGTACAGAAAGGATGATTGTGGTAAACTAAAAAGCAAAGACTCATATCATACAAGACGCTCCAAGAAAAACACATATCATGTGGCGAATACAAATATAGCTCCAAGTAAAGTTACCGATAGACGAAGACGAAAGAGGGGATGCCTTCCGGGGTATCCCCAAGCTTAGGATTTTGGTTGTCCTTGAATATCTTGGGGTGACATGGGCATCCCCAAGTTTAGGCTCTTTCCACTCCTTATTCCATAGTCCATCAAATCTGTACCCAAAACTTGAAAACTTCACAACACAAAACTCAACAGGAAATCTCATAAGCTCCGTTAGTGTAAGAAATAAAAACCACCACATAAGGTACTGTAATGAACTCATTCCTTATTTATATTGGTGTTAAAACTAATGTATTCCAACTTCTCTATGATTCATACCCCCCGATACTAGCCATAGATGCATCAAAATAAGCAAACAACACACAAAAAACAGAATCTGTCAAAAACAGAACAGTCTGTAGCAATCTGTAACTTTCAATTACTTCTGGAAATCTAAAATTCCTACAAAAATAGGAAGTCCTGGGAAATTTGTCTATTGATCTATAGAAAAGCGAATCAACGCAAAAACATGTTTCTGTGATTTACTAAAATTATTCTCGTGCGTGCAAAACTTTCTGTTTTTCAGCAGAATCAAATTAACTATCAACATAGGTTATCCTATAGGTTCTACTTGGCACAAACACTAATTAAAACATAAAACTACATCTAAACATAGGCTAGATGAAATATTTATTACTAAACAGAAGCAAAAAGCAAGAAAAAAAATAAAATTGGGTTGCCTCCCAACAAGCGCTATTGTTTAACGCCCCTAGCTAGGCATAAAAGCAAGAATAGATCTAAGTATTGCCATCTTTGGTATTCAATTCATAAGTGGCACGCATAATAGATTCATAAGGTAATTTGAATTTCTTTCTAGGGAAGTGTTCCATGCCTTTCCTTAATGGAAATTGGAATCTAATATTCCCTTCCTTCATATCAATAATTGCACCAATCGTTCTAAAGAAAGGTCTACCAAGAATAATAGGACATGAAAGATTGCAATCTATATCAAGAACGATAAAATCTACGGGCACATAATTCCTATTTGCAACAATAAGAACATCATTGATCCTTCCCATAGGTTTCTTAATGGTGGAATCCGCAAGGTCAAGTTTAAAGAGCAATCATCAAATTCATGGAAACCTAGCACATCACATAAAGTTTTCGGAATCGTGGAAACACTTGCACCCAAATCACACAAAGCATAGCATTCATGATCTTTAATTTTAATTTTTATAATGGGTTCCCACTCATCATAAAGTTTTCTAGGTATAGAAACTTCCAATTCAAGTTTTTCTTCATAAGATTGCATCAAAGCATCAACAATATGTTTGGTAAAAGCTTTATTTTGACTATAAGCATGAGGAGAATTCAACACGGATTGCAACCAGGAAATACAATTTATAAAGAACAATTATCATAATTAAATTCCTTGAAATCCATAATAGTGGGTTCAATGCTATGTAAAGTTTTGACCTCTCCAATCCCACTTTTACCAAACTTAGCATCAAGATCTAAAAACTCCGAATCATTGGGACGCCTTTTAACTAAAGTTGACTCATCTCCAGTCCCATCATTATCAAG
This sequence comes from Triticum aestivum, assembly GCF_018294505.1. NCBI lineage: Eukaryota > Viridiplantae > Streptophyta > Magnoliopsida > Poales > Poaceae > Triticum > Triticum aestivum. Next base: position 226,591,687 of record NC_057804.1, on the reverse strand, counting down.
ATTCATATTGCAAAACAAATATTTAATAGGGGATGCATCAATAACTTTTAGATCTTCATCATTATTTTCATGGAAACTATAAGAACACGCTTTTACAAAGCAATCTTTCTTAATATGCATCCTAGCGGTTCTTTCTTTGCACTCATCAATGGAAATTATCATGGCTTTGAGAGACTCATTGATATCATGCTTAGGTGGAATAGATCTAAGTTTCAAAGAAACAACATCAAGAGAAAGTCTATCAACGTTCCTAGCCAATTCATCAACTTTAAGCAATTTTTCTTCAAGCAAAGCATTGAAATTCTTTTGAGAGATCATAAATTCTTTAACACTATTCTAAAAATCAGAGGGCATGTTATTAAAATTTCCATAGGAGTTGTTGTAGGAATTACCATAATTATTAGAGGAATTACTAGGAAACGGCCTGGGATTAAAGTTTTCTCTATACGCGTTGTTACCAAAATTATTCCTACCAACAAAATTCACATCCATAGATTCATTATTATTCTCAATCAAAGTAGAGAAAGGCATATCATTGGGATCAATAGGAGAACTCTTAGTAGCAAACAATTTCATAAGTTCATCCATCTTTCCACTCAAAACATTAATCTCTTCTATCGCATGAACTTTTTTACTAGTAGATCTTTCGGTGTGCCATTGAGAATAATTAACCATAATATTATCAAGGAGTTTTGTAGCTTCTCCTAAAGTGATTTCCATAAAAGTGCCTCCCGCAGACAAATCTAAAAGATTTATAGAAGCAAAATTCAATCTGGCATAAAAAATTTGTATGATCATCCATAAATTCAAACCATGAGTAGGGCAATTGCGAATCATTAATTTCATTCTTTCCCAAGATTGGGCAACATGCTCATGATCAAGTTGTTTAAAATTCATAATATCGTTTCTAAGAGAGATGATCTTAGCGGGAGGAAAATACTCAGAGATAAAAGCATCTTTGCACTTATTCCATGAATCAATACTATTTCTAGGCAAAGACGAAAACCAAGTTTTAGCACGATCTCTAAGTGAAAACGGAAATAACTTCAATTTAACAATATCATTATCCGTATCTTTCTTCTTTTGCATATCACACAAATCAACAAGGTTGTTTAGATGAGTAGCGAAATCTTCACTTGGAAGGCCGAAGAATTGATCTTTCATAGCAAGATTCAACAAAGCAGCATTGATTTCACAAGATTCAGCATCATTAAGAGAGCAATCGGAGTGCTAAGGAAATCATTATTATTGGTATTGGAAAAGTCACACAATTTGGCATTATCTTGCGTCATCGTGACAAGCAATCCAACACACAAGCACACAAGAGGAAAGCGAAAGAGAGAGGAGAACGGGAAAGAGAGGGCGAATAAAACGGCAAGGGTGAAGTGGGGGAGAGGAAAACAAGAGGCAAATGGCAAATAATGTTATGCGAGGGAGATGAGTTTGTGATGGGTACTTGATATGTCTTGACTTGAGCGAAGACCTCCCCGGCAACGGCGCCAGAAATCCTTCTTGCTACCTCTTGAGCACTGCATTGGTTTTCCCTTGAAGAGGAAAGGGTGATGCAGCAAAGTAGCATAAGTATTTGCCTCAGTTTTTGAGAAACAAGGTATCAATCCAGTAGGAGGCTCCGCAGAAGTACCTCGTACCTACACAAACAAACAAGAACCTCGCAACCAACGCGATAAAGGGGTTGTCAATCCCTTCACGGAAACTTGCAAAAGTGAGATCTGATAGAGATAATAAGATAAGATAAATATTTTTCGTATTTTTATAATATAGATTGGAAAGTAAAGATGCAAATAAAAGTAGATCGGAAACTTATATGATTAAAGATAGACCCGGGGGCTATAGGTTTCACTAGTGGCTTCTCTGAAGATAGCGTAAGTATTACAGTGGGTGAACAAATTACTAACGAGCAATTGATAGAAAAGTGCATAGTTATGAGAATATCTAGGCATGATCATGTATATAGGCATCACGTCCACAACAAGAAGATCGAAACGATTATGCATCTACCACTATTACTCCACACATCGACCGACTCCTGCCTGCATCTAGAGTATTAAGTTCATAAGAACAGAGTAACGCATTAAGCAAGATGACATGATGTAGAGGGATAAACTGAAGCAATATGATATAAACCCCATATTTTTATCCTAAATGGCAACAATGCAATACATGCCTTGCTTCCCCTGCTGTCACTAGGAAAGGACACCGCAAGATTGAACCCAAAGCTAAGCACTTCTCCCATTGCAAGAAAGATCAATCTAGTAGGCCAAACCAAACTGATAATTCGAAGAGACTTGCAAAGATAACCAATCAGACATAAAAGAATTCAAAGGAGATTCAATTCTCATAGATAAACTTGATCATAAACCCACAATTCATCGGATCTCAACAAACACACCGCAAAAAGAGTTACATCGAATAGATCTCCAAGAAGATCGAGGAGAACTTTGTATTGAGAATCAAAGAGAGAGAGAAGAAGCCATCTAGCTAATAACTATGGACCCGAAGGTCTATGGTAAACTACTCACAACTCATCGGAGAGGCCTTGGAGATGATGTAGAGGCCCTCCGTGGTCGACTCCCCCTCCGACGGAGCGCCGATGAAGGCTCCAAGATGGGATCTCGCGGATACAGAAGGTTGCGGCGGTGGAAATAGTTTTTCGTGGTGCCCCTGGATGTTTTCGGGGTACGTGGATATATATACGCGAAGGAGGTAGGTCAGGGGAGCCACGAGGGGCCCACAAGGGTGGGGGGCGCACCTACCCCCCTAGGGCGCGTCCTCCTACCTCGTGGCCGCCTCGGCTGCTTCTTGTCGTCCACTCCAAGTCTCTTGGATTGCGTTTGTTCCAAAAAGATCACTCCCGAAGGTTTCATTCCGTTTGGACTCCATTTGATATTCCTTTTTTTCTAAACACTGAAATAGGCAAAAAAACAACAATTCGGGCTGGGCCTCCGGTTAGTAGGTTAGTCCCAAAAATGATATAAAAGTGTAAAGTAAAGCCCATAAACATCCAAAACAGGTAATATAATAGCAGGTGACAATCAAAAATTATTGATACGTTGGAGACGTATCAGCGCCCTAGTTTTCCGTTAAACTAGTGTTATGTTCCTTGAATTTTGCGTTCCTAACGCGGTCGGGGTTTATGGGCCCTCCTTGTTTCTTCGTCTAAAGTAAAGATTTGCTGAGGAGATCCAATATTGGTTTTACCATTTGCCTAATAACAACTAAAACTTGCATAGGGACCGGCCAGCACCCAAGGACTCTTAATCAACCCCCGGGCCAATGCTCGAATTGAGTGTTGGCCCACCTACCTAGCAGTCGGCGGTGCCGCCTCGGGGAAACTCAATGGTATTTTGGCTATCGTACACTTTTCATAGACGGATGAGTCCATAGATAGAGAGCGCGCGGCTCTAGACACAGATCTGACTCACCGGGAGATCTCCTTGGGATAGTTTTCCTTTCTTCAAAGAGCTTGTGCACCAGGATTCCGAGCTTGCTTGGGTTGTCCTGCGATGGAGGATTGTCTCCGCGGATCATGAGAGCTTATCATGGGCTAACTTGGGACACCTATGTGGGGTTTTAACTTTCGAAAGTCGTGCTCGCGGTTATCTGGTAGATGAGAGTTTTTAATATTGAAGGCACAAGTGCTCCCTAGGTGATTTTGGTAATTAATGTCAACATATCTCTTGTTGGACTAATACTTTTATCTAGTGTATTTCAGATAAGTCCAATAGTGGAGTGGCATGGACAAGAGGATGTGGAACCCCTTCAAGATGCTAAGGACAAAGGATTGGCTCAAGCTCAAAGCTCAGGACTCTACATTTTCTACTTTCAGTGATCCAAGATCACATTGAGTCTATAGGAAAGCCAATAAAATTAAAAGGGGATGAGGTGTTGCTTAATGGCTTGCTTGCTCAAAGTGCTTAGTGATATGCTCCAAAGCCCTCCGCCACTTTCTCATATCCATATTTGTCCCAAACCAAAAGTCAAACTCGGCCCCACCGATTTGATCCATCCGGCACCACCGAGTTCAGTTGATATAGCCACTTCTAGAAACCCTAATCTATTCGGTCACACCGATGGGATCTCGGTCTCACCGAGATGGGCTTGCAAACTCTCTGTTGTCTATTGCATTATTTTCGGTCCCACCGAGAAGATGTAATCTGTCACACCGAGTTTGCCTGACCAACTCTCTATTTGGCTTATTACCAAATCGGTCCCACCGAGTTGTGTAATCGGCCAAACTGAGATGAGGTTTTACCCTAACCCTTGCACATCGGTCCCACCGAGTTAATCATATCGGTCCCACCGAAATTGCCTAACAGTCACATTATGTACTGAATCAGTCTGACCGAGTTTTCTGATTCGGTCCCATCGAGTTTGGTATATTGTGTGTAACGGTTAGATTTTGTGTGGAGGCTATATATACCCCTCCACCCTATCCTCATTCGTGGGGAAAGCCATCAGAACATGCCTACACTTCCACTACTCATTTCCTGAGATAGAACCACCTACACATGTGTTGAGACCAAGATATTCCAATCCAACCATATTAATCTTGATCCCTAGCCTTCCCCAAGTTGCTTTCCGCTCAAATCATCTTTCCACCAAATTCAATCCTATGAGAGTGAGTTGAGTGTTGGGGAGACTATCATTTGTAGCACAAGAGCAAGGAGTTCATTATCAACACACCATCTAGTACCTTTTGGAGGGTGGTGTCTCCTAGATTGGTTAGGTGTCACTTGGGAGCCTCCGACAAGATTGTGGAGTTGAACAAATGAGTTTATAAGGGCAAGGGGATCGCCTACTTCGTGAAGATCTACCCTAGTGAGGCAAGTCCTTCGTGGGTAATGGCCATGGTGGGATAGACAAGGTTGCTTCTTCGTGGACCCTTCGTGGGTGGAGCCCTCCTTGGACTCGCGCAACCGTTACCCTTCATGGGTTGAAGTCTCCATCAACGTGGATGTATGATAGCACCACCTATCAGAACCACGCCAAAACATCCGTGTCTCCAATTGCGTTTGCACACTCCAATCCCATCCCTTTACTTTCTTGCGAGTTGCATGCTTTACTTTCTGCTGCCCATATACTCTTTGCAAGCTTGCTTGATATGTATTGTGAATGGTTAAACTTGTGCTTAAACTCCACCTAAACTTGAAAAACTTAAAAAACTGCCAACTTTGTGTGTTAAGGGTCTATTCATCCCCCTCTAGACACCTCTTCTCGATCCTTTCAATTGGTATTCGAGCTTTGGTCTCCATTGCTTTGGTTTAAACACCATTTGAGGAAGATGGATGAGTCTACTTTGGGGAGTCTTAGACATAGAGTGCCTATACTTGACGGAGAGTACTTTCATGAGTGGAAAAATGAGATGCTTGTGATTTTCAATGAATATCATTTGAACAAGTACATTACTAGCCCTTGTGCAGCTCATGTTGATCCTATGCATCCTACCCTTGATGAGTCAATTGACATGATTCACAATCTTAGAACTATTAATCTTATCACTAGAGTTTTGCCTAGAAACTTGATTGGTTGCTTGCCTACTCTTAAGTGTGCCTACATCATATGGAGATTTCTTGAGGAACGATTTCCAAATTATTCCTTGCAAAATCTAGATGAGATTCTTCATAAGTCTATTGCCTTGAGTTTGGTGATTGTCTATTTGAGCTTACAAATCTTATGCGTGCCAAAGGAGATGTTGGAATTATTAGCAATATTATTTCCGAAGCTATTAGAATTCATAAAGATGATCATTTTCAAAATCATTTATCTAATGAAGCACCATCTCTAGGAATTGATCCACCACATGACGATGTTGAACATGGATATTATGATGAGGATGATGATAATGACTATGATCTGGATGATGCAATGAGACTTTTTGGTATTATGGCAAATCTTCGGGGATACATGGCAGGAGGAAAGGAATGGGTTCTTGATAGTGGATGTACTGATCACATGACCGGAGATAAATATATGTTTCGTGAGTTTGCTGAAAATGACGGCCCTCGAAAGTATGTCACTTTTGGTCATAACTCAAAGGGTAAGGTGGTTGGCCTCGGTAAGGTGGCCATCTCACATGATAGCTCCATACAAAATGTCATGCTCGTTGAATCTCTTGGATATAATATGCTTTCTGTTTCTAGACTAGCTGACTTTGTCTTCAATGTCCTATTTACCAAAGTAGATTGCCAAGTGTTTCGTAGAGATAATCATAAAATGGTCTTTACCGGTACACGCGAAGGTGATCTATACATTGTTGATTTCACTAAAAAGGCTCAACCTAGAACTTGATTAATTGCTAAATCTTCTAAAGGCTGGTTGTGGCATAGGCGTTAGGTCATGTGGGCATGCGAAACCTTGACAAGCTTATTAAAGGAGATCATATCCTTGGTGTTAAAGATGTCATATTTGATAAGGATAGACTTTGCAGCGCTTGCCAAGTAGGAAAACAGGTTGGAGGAAGCCACCCCGTGAAGAACATCATGACCACAAGGAGACCACTCGAGCTACTGCACATGGATCTTTTCGGTCCTAATGCTTACAAAAGTCTCGGTGGAAACTCATTTGGTCTAGTTATAGTTGATGATTTTTCAAGATTTACGTGGGTGTTCTTTCTCGATGATAAATCGCATGTCCAAAAGATCTTCAAAATTTTCGCTAGGAAGGCCCAAAATCAATTTGAAGTGAAGATCAAGAAGGTTCGCAGCGACAACAGAATGGAGTTCAAGAAGGCAAATGTGGACACCTTTCTTGATGAAGAAGGGATTTCACATGAGTTCTTGTCTATGTACACACCTCAACAAAATGGAGTTGTTGAGAGGAAGAACCGGACACTCATCGAAATGGCAAGAACGATGCTTGATGAGTAAGCACTTTTGGGCTGAAGCGGTTGAGACAGCTTGTCATGCAACAAATCGCTTGTATCTTCACAAGCTACTCAGCAAGACGGCATACGAGCTCCTCACCGGTAACAAAGCCCAGGTTGGATACTTTCGAGTATTCGGCTCAAAGTGCTACATTCTTGATAAGCATCATCGTTCTAAATTTGCTCCTAAATATCGCGAGGGATTCCTACTTGGTTACGGCTCAAACTCTCACACTTACCGTGTCTACAACAATTTCACCCGAACGGTTGAAGAGATGGTAGATGTGAAGTTTGATGAATCTAATGGCTCGCAAGTAGAGCAATTGCCAATTGATGTAGGAGATAAAGATCCTTCGGAAGCAATCCAAGACTTGTCTATTGGCAAGGTTCATCCAACAGAGGTGAAGGAGAGTACCTCGTCCGTCCAAGTGGAAGCTTCTACCTCACGACAAGGTGAACAAATAGTTGACATGGAAGCATCCACAAGTGGGACACACCAAGATGAAGAAAATGAGGAAGTACACCAAGATGAACCTCATCCACCTCCTTCTCCACCACGACGAGAGAACGAAAACGTCAACAATGATGAAGGCCAAGAAGAAGAACGAGATGATGAAGAATATGTTCCACCCCGATCAAAGCAAAAGTTCTCACGAGTTCGAGCAAGAGTTGCTAGATACCATCCCGTCGAGCAAATCTACAATGATATCCAAACCAGGAGAATCACTCGATCTAAATCTCGTTTGACTAATTTTTTTGAACATTATTCATTCATCTCTAGCATTGAACCTATGAAGGTTGAAGAAGCATTGGAAGATTCAGATTGGATAAACGCCATGCACGAACAACTACACAACTTTGAGAGAAACCAAGTGTGGACATTGGCCGAGAAGCCCGACACAACCACAACATCATCGGTACCAAATGGGTGTTTCACAACAAGCAAGATTAAGATGGACAAGTAGTCCGCAACAAAGCACGTCTTGTCGCCCAAGGCTACACTCAAGTCGAAGGTATGGACTGTTGGAAATATGCCCTAGAGGCAATAAAAAATTAGTTATTATTATATTTCCTTGTTCATGATAATCGTTTATTATCCATGCTGTAATTGTATTGATAGGAAACTCAGATACATGTGTGGATACATAGACAACACCATGTCCCTAGTAAGCCTCTAGTTGACTAGCTCGTTGATCAATAGATGGTTACGGTTTCCTGACCATGGACATTGGATGTCATTGATAACGGGATCACATCATTAGGAGAATGATGTTATGGACAAGACCCAATCCTAAGCCTAGCACAAAGATCGTGTAGTTCGTATGCTAAAGCTTTTCTAATGTCAAGTATCATTTCCTTAGACCATGAGATTGTGCAACTCCCGGATACCATAGGAATGCTTTGGGTGTACCAAATGTCACAACATAACTGGGTGGCTATAAAGGTACACTACGGGTATCTCCGAAAGTGTCTATTGGGTTGGCACGAATCGAGACTGGGATTTGTCACTCCGTATGACGGAGAGGTATCTCTGGGCCCACTCGGTAGGACATCATCATAATGTGCACAATGTGACCAAGGGGGTTGATAACGGGATGATGTGTTACGGACGAGTAAAGAGACTTGCCGGTAACGAGATTGAACAAGGTATCGGGATACCGACGATCGAATCTCAGGCAAGTACTATACCGGTAGACAAAGGGAATTGAATACGGGATTGATTGAATCCTCGACATCGTGGTTCATCCGATGAGATCATCATGGAACATGTGGGAGCCAACATGGGTATCCAGATCCCACTGTTGGTTATTGGCCGGAGAGTTGTCTCGGTCATGTCTACATGTCTCCCGAACCCGTAGGGTCTACACACTTAAGGTTCGATGACGCTAGGGTTATAGGGAATAGATGTACGTGGTTACTGAATGTTGTTCAAAGTACGGGATGAGATCTCGGAAGTCACGAGGAGTTCCGGAATGGTCCAGAGGTAAAGATTTATATATGGGAAGTCCTGCTTTGGTCACCGGAAAAGTTTCGGGTGCTATCGGTAACGTACCGGGACCACCGGGAGGGTTCCGGGGGTCCACCAGGTGGGGCCACCAGCCCCAGAGGGCTGCATGGGCCAAGTGTGGGAGGGGACCAGCCCCAAATGAGCTGGTGCGCCTCCCCACCAGGGCCCAATGCGCCTAGGGTTTGGGGGAACCCTAAAAGGGGGCGGCCCCCTTGCCTTGGGGGGCAAGGCAACCCCCCTGGCCGCCGCCCCCTCCTCAGATTGGATCTGAGGGCCCCCCTCTCCCTTGCCCCTATATATATGTGGGGGTGGGAGGGCAGCCGCACCCAAGTTCTGGTGCAGCCCTCCCCCTCTCCCCAAGTCATCCACCTCTCCCGCAGTGCTTGGCGAAGCCTTGCAGGATTGCCACGCTCCTCCACCACCACCACGCTATCGTGCTGCTGGACGGAGTCTTCCCCAACCTCTTCCTCTCTCCTTGCTGGATCAAGGCATGGGAGACGTCACCGGGGTGCATGTGTGTTGAACGCAGAGGTGCCGTCCGTTCGGCACTAGGATCATCGGTGATTTGGATCACGACGAGTACGACTCCATCAACCCCGTTCACTTGATCGCTTCCGCTTAGCGATCTACAAGGGTATGTAGATGCACTCCCCTTTCCCTCGTTGCTAGATTACTCCATAGATTGATCTTGGTGATGCGTAGAAAATTTTGAATTTCTGCTACGTTCCCCAACAGTGGCATCATGAGCTAGGTCTATGCGTAGTTTCTATGCACCAGTAGAACACAATTTGTTGTGGGCGTTGATTTTTGTTCAATATGCTTACCGTTACTAGTCCAATCTTGTTTCGACGGTATTGTGGGATGAAGCGGCCCGGACCGACCTTACACGTACACTTACTTGAGACAAGTTCCACCGACTGACATGCACTTGTTGCATAAGGTGGCTAGCGGGTGCCAGTCTCTCCCACTTTAGTCGGATCAGATTTGATGAAAAGGGTCCTTATGAAGGGTAAATAGCAATTGACATATCACGTTGTGGTTTTTGCATAGGTAAGAAACGTTCTTGCTAGAAACCCATAGCAGCCACGTAAAACATGCAAACAACAATTAGAGGATGTCTAACTTGTTTTTGCAGGGTATGCTATGTGATGTGATATGGCCAAAAGATTGTGATGAATAATGTATGTGATGTATGAGATTGATCATGTTCTTGTAATAGGAATCACGACTTGCATGTCGATGAGTATGACAACCGGCAGGAGCCATAGGAGTTGTCTTAATTTATTGTATGACCTGCGTGTCAATGAACAACACCATGTAATTACTTTACTTTATTGCTAAACCGTTAGCCATAGTAGTAGAACTAATAGTTGGTGAGACAACTTCATGGAGATACGATGATGGAGATCATGGTGTCATGCTGGTGACGATGATGATCATGGAGCCCCGAAGATGGAGATCAAAAGGAGTAAAATGATATTGGCCATATCATGTCACTTTTGATTGCATGTGATGTTTATCATGTTTATGCATCTTATTTTCTTAGACCAACGGTGGTAAATAAGATGATCCCTCATAATAATTTCAAGAAAGTGTTCCCCCTAACTATGCACCATTGTGAAAGCTCATTGTTTCGAAGCACCACGTGATGATTGGGTGTGATAGATTCTAACGTTCACATACAACAGGTGTAAGCCAGATTTACACACGCGAAACACTTAGGTTGACTTGACGAGCCTAGCATGTACAGACATGGCCTCAGAACACAAGAGACCGAAAGGTCGAGCATGAGTCGTATGGTAGATACGATCAACATGAAGATGTTCACCGATGATGACTAGTCCGTCTTACGTGATGATCGGACACGACCTAGTTGACTCGGATCATGTAATCACCTAGATAACTAGAGGGATGTCTATCTGAGTGGGAGTTCATAAGATGAACTTAATTATCCTGAACATAGTCAAAAGATCTTTGCAAATTATGTCGTAAGCTCGCGCTTTAGTTCTACTGTTTAGATATGTTCCTAGAGAAAATTCAGTTGAAAGTTGATAGTAGCAATTATGCGGACTAGGTCCGTAAACTAAGGATTGTCCTCGTTGCTTCGAAGAAGGCTTATGTCCTTAATGCACCGCTCAGTGTGCTGAACCTTGAACGTCGTTTGTGGATGTTGCGAACATCTGACACACACGTTTTGATAACTACGTGATAGTTCAGTTAAACGGTTTAGCATTGAGGCACCAAAGAGGATTTCGAATCATCGCGGAACATATGAGATGTTTCGAGGGCTGAAATTGGGATTTCAGGCTCGTGCCCATGTCAAGAGGTATAAGACCTCCAACGATGTTCTTAGCCTGCAAACTAAGAGAGAAAAGCTCAATCGTTGAGCTTATGCTCAGATTGTCTGAGTACAACAATCACTTGAATCGAGTGGGAGTTGAACTTCCAGATGAGATAGTGATGTTTCTCCGAAGTCATTGCCACCAAGCTGCTAGAGCTTCGTGATGAACTATAACATATCAGGGATAGATATGATGATCCTTGAGATATTCACGATGTTTGACACCGCAAAAGTAGAAATCAAGAAGGAGCATAAATTGTTGATGGTTGGTGAAACCACTAGTTTCAAGAAGGGCAAGGACAAGAAGGGATACTTCATGAAACGACAAATCAGCTGCTGCTCTAGTGAAGAAACCCAAGGTTGAATCCAAACCCGAGACTAACTGCTTCTGTAATAAGGGGAATAGCCAGTGGAGCAGAATTACCCTAGATACTTGGTAGATGAGAAGGCTGGCAAGGTCGATAGAAGTATATTGGATATACATTATGTTAATGTGTACTTTACTAGTACTCCTAGTAGCACCAGGGTATTAGATACTGGTTCGGTTGCTAAGTGTTAGTAACTCGAAGTAAAAGGCTGTGGAGTAGACGGAGACTAGCTAAAGGTGAGCTGGCGATATGTGTTGGAAGTTTTCCAAGCTTGATGTGATCAAGCATCGCACGCTCCCTCTACCATTGAGATTGGTGTTAAACCTAAATAATTGTTATTTGGTGTTTGCGTTGAGCATAGACATGATTGGATTATGTCTATCACAATACGATTATTCATTTAAGGAGAATAATGGTTACTCTGTTTATTTGAATAATACCTTCAATGGTCTTGCACCTAAAATGAATGGTTTATTGAATCTCGATTATAGTGATACACATGTTCATGCCAAAAGATATAAGATAGTAATGATAGTACCACCTACTTGTGACACTGCCATGTAAGTCATATTGGTATAAAACACATGAAGAAGCTCCATGTTGATGGATCTTTGGACTCACTCGTTTTTGAAAAGTTTGGGACATGCGAACCATGTCTATTGGTGTATATGCATGAAGAAACTCCATGCAAATGGATCGTTTAGGACTCACTTGATTTTGAATCACTTGAGACATGCAAATCATATCACATGGGCAAGATGACTGAAAAGCCTCATTTTTCAGTAAGATGGAACAAGAAAGCAACTTGTTGGAAGTAACACATTTTGATGTGTGCAGTCCGATGAGTGCTGAGGCATGTAGTGGACATTGTTATGTTCTTACTTCACAGATGATTTGAGTAGATTCTGAGTATGTTTACTTGATGAAACATAAATCTGAATTATTGAAAGGTTCAAGTAATTTCAGAGTGAAGTTGAAGATCGTCGTGACAAGAGGATAAAATGTCTATGATATGATCATAGAGATGAGTATCTGAGTTGCGAGTTTGGTACACAATTAAGACATTGTGGAAATTGTTTCACAATTAATACTGCCTGGAACACCATAGTGTGATGGTGTGTCCGAACATCATAGTTGCACCTATTGGATATGGTGCGTACCATGATGTCTCTTATCGAATTACCACTATCATTCATGGGTTAGGCATTAGAGACAACCGCACTCACTTTAATAGGGCACAATGTAATTCCGTTGAGACAACACCGTTTGAACTATGGTCTGGAGAAACCTAAGTTGTTGTTTCTTAAAAGTTTCGGCTGCGACGCTTATGTGAAAAAGTTTCAAGTTGATAAAATCGAACCCAAAGCGGATAAAATGCATCTTCATAGGATACTCAAAACAGTTGGGTATACCTCCTAATTCAGACCCGAAAGCAATAGGGATTGTTTCTTGAATCGGGTCCTTTCTCGAGGAAAAGTTTGTCTCGGAAAATTGAGTGGGAGGATGGTGGAGACTTGATATGGTTATTGAACCGTCACTACAACTAGTGTGTAGTAGGGCACGGGAAGTTGTTCCTGTGGAGCCTACACCAATTGAAGTGGAAGCTGATGATATTGATCATGAAACTTCAGATCAAGTCACTACCAAGCCTCGTAGGTCGACAAGGATGTGTACTATTTCAGATTGGTACGTAATCCTATCTTGGAGGTCATGTTGCTATACAACAATGAACCTACGAGCTATGGAGAAGCGATGGTGGGCCCGGATTCTGAAAAATGGCTCGATGCCATAAAATCCGAGAGAGGATCCATGTACGAAAACAAAGTGTAGACTTTGGCAGAACTACCCGATGGTCGTAAGGCTGTTGAGTACAGATGGATTTTAGAAGGAAGACGGACAATGATGGTAACTGTCACCATTAAGAAAGCTCGACTTGTCGTTAAGATATTTTCCGACAAGTTCAAGGAGTTGACTACGATGAGACTTTCTCACTCGTAGCGATGCTAAGAGTCTGTTGGAATTATATTAGCAGTTACTGCATTATTTATGAATCTTGCAGATAGGATGTCAAAACATTGCTTCCTCGACGTTTTTCTTGAGGAAAGGTTGTATGTGATACAACCAGAAGGTTTTCACAATCCTGAAAGACGCTAACAAGTATGCAAAGATCCAGCAATCCTTCTAAGGACTGGAGTAAGCATCTCGGAGTTGAAATGTGCGCTTTGATGAGATGATCAAAGATTTTGGGTTTATACAAAGTTTATGAGAAACTTGTATTTCCAAAGAAGTGAGTGGGAGCACTATAGAATTTCTGATGAGTATATGTTGCTAACATATTGTTGATCAGAAATGTTGTAGAGTTTCTGGAAAGCATATAGGGTTGTTTGAAAAGTGTTTTTCAATAGAAAACCTGGATTAAGCTGCTTGAACATTGAGCATCAAGATCTATGAGGATAGATAAAAACGCTTAATGGTACTTTCAAATGAGCACATACCTTGACATGATTTTGAAGGTGTTCAAGATGGATCAGTCAAAGAAGGAGTTCTTGCCTGAGTTGTAAGGTATGAAGTTAAGACTTAAAGCTCGACAATGGCAGAAAAGAGAGAAAGGACGAAGGTCGTCCCCTATGCTTAGACGTAGGCTCCATAGTATGATATGTTGTGTACCGCACCTGATGTGTGCCTTGCCACATGTCTGGCAAGAGGGTACAAAGGTGATCAAGGAGTGGATCACCAGATAGCGGTCAAAATTGTCCTTGGAGTAATAAGGACATGTTTCTCGATTATGGAGGTGATAAAGAGTTCAGCGTAAAGGGTTATGTCGATGCAAGCTTTAACACCTATCCGAATGACTCTGAGTAGCAAACTGGATACGTATAGTGGAGCAACCATTTGGAATAGCTCCAAGTGGAGCGTGGAAGCAACATTTACAATATGGCCTAGAGGTTTGCGAAGTACATACGGATCTGAATGTTGCAGACCCATTAACTAAAACCTCTCTCACAAGCAAAACATGATCAAACCCCAGAACTCATTGAGTCATAATCACATGATGATGTGAACTATTTTATTGATTCTAGTAAACTCTCGGGTGTTGGTCACATGGCGATGTGACCTATGAGCGTTAATCACATGGCGATGTGAACTAGATTATTGACTCTAGTGCAAGTGAGAGACTGTTGGAAATATGCCCTAGATGCAATAAAAAATTAGTTATGATTATATTTCCTTGTTCATGATAATCGTTTATTATCCATGCTATAATTGTATTGATAGGAAACTCAGATACATGTGTGGATACATAGACAAGACCATGTCCCTAGTAAGCCTCTAGTTGACTAGCTTGTTGATCAATAGATAGTTACGGTTTCCTGACCATGGACATTGGATGTCGTTGATAACGAGATCACATCATTAGGAGAATGATGTGATGGACAAGACCCAATCCTAAGCCTAGAACAAAGATCGTGTAGTTCGTATGCTAAAGCTTTTCTAATGTCAAGTATCATTTCCTTAGACCATAAGATTGTGCAACTCCCGGATACCGTAGGAATGCTTTGGATGTACCAAACGTCACAACGTAACTGGGTGGCTATAAAGGTACACTACGGGTATCTCCGAAAGTGTCTGTTGGGTTGGCACGAATCGAGACTGGGATTTGTCACTCTGTATGACGAAGAGGTATCTCTGGGCCCACTCGGTAGGACATCATCATAATGTGCACAATGTGACCAAGGGGTTGATCACGGGATGATGTGTTATGGAACGAGTAAAGAGACTTGCTGGTAACGAGATTGAACAAGGTATCGGGATGCCGACGATCGAATCTCGGGCAAGTACTATATCGGTAGACAAAGGGAATTGAATACGAGATTGATTGAATCCTCGACATCGTGGTTCATCCGATGAGATCATCATGGAACATGTGGGAGCCAACATGGGTATCTAGATCCCGCTGTTGGTTATTGGCCGGAGAGTTGTCTCGGTCATGTCTACGTGTCTCCCGAACCCGTAGGGTCTACATACTTAAGGTTCGATGACGCTAGGGTTATAGGGAATAGTTGTATGTGGTTACCAAATGTTGTTTGGAGTCCCGGATGAGAACCCAGACGTCATGAGGATTTCCGGAATGGTCCGGAGGTAAAGATTTATATATGGTCACCGGAAAAGTTTCGGGTGATATCGGTAAGTACCGGGACCACCGGGAGGGTCCTAGGGGTCCACCAGGTGGGGCCACCAGCCCCAGAGGGCTGCGTGGGCCAAGTGTGGGAGGGGACCAGCCCTAGGTGGGCTGGTGCGCCCTCCCCACCAGGGCCCAAGGCGCCTAGGGTTTGGGGGAACCCTAAAAGGGGGCGCCCCCCCTTGCCCTGGGGGGCAAGGCAACCCCCCCTCGCCGCCGCCCCCTCCTCAGATTGGATCTGAGGGGCCCGGCTCCCCTCTCCCTTGCCCCTATATATATGTGGGGGGTGGGAGGGCAGCCACACCCAAGTTCTGGCGCCGCCCTCCCCCTCTCCCAAGTCATCCTCCTCTCCCGCAGTGCTTGGCGAAGCCCTGCAGGATTGCCACGCTCCTCCACCACCACCACGCTGTCGTGCTGCTGCTGGATGGAGTCTTCCCCAACCTCTCCCTCTCTCCTTGCTGGATCAAGGCATGGGAGACGTCACCGGGCTGCATGTGTGTTGAACGCGGAGGTGCCGTCCGTTGGGCACTAGGATCATCGGTGATTTGGATCACGACGAGTACGACTCCATCAACCCCGTTCACTTGAACGCTTCCGCTTAGCGATCTACAAGGGTATGTAGATGCATTCCCCTTTCGCTCGTTGCTAGATTACTCCATAGATTGATCTTGGTGATGCGTAGAAAATTTTAAATTTCTGCTACGTTCCCCAACATGGACTATGGTGAGACATATGCCCCCGTTGCTAGACTTGAGTCCATTCACATCTTTCTTGCCTATGCTAATCACCATGATATCACCTTATACCAAATGGACATTAAAAGTGCTTTTCTAAATGGTGAGATTGAGGAGGAAGTTTATGTTAAACAACCTCCTGGCTTTGTTAATCCCAGGAAACCCAATCATGTTTACAAGCTTCACAAAGCTCTTTATGGTCTTAAACAAGCTCCTAGAGCATAGTATAAATGCTTGACCAAGCTCCTTATTGAAAAAGGCTTTGAGATTGGAAAAAATGATTCTACTCTTTTCACTTAAAGGGTTAAAGGAGAATCATTTGTGTGCCAAATCTATGTTGATGATATTATATTTGGATCAACTAACCCTCATTTTAGTGAGAAGTTTGGAAAGCTTATGTCAGAGAAGTTTGAGACATCTATGATGAGTGAACTCAAGTTCTTTCTTGGTTTGCAAATCAAGCAAACTAAGGAAGGTACCTTTGTCTCTCAAAGGAAGTATACCATGGACTTGTTCAAGAAGTTCAATATGCAAGAATGCAAAGGTATGAGTACACCCATGCCTACTAGTGGACATCTTGACCTGACTAAAGATGGTGAACCCGTTGATCAAAAGGTTTACCGCTCTATGATTGGTTCAGTATTATATCTATGTGCCTCTTGTCCCGATATTATGCTAAGTGTGTGCATGTGTGCACGATATCAAGCAGCCCCTAAAGAATGCCATCTTAAGGCCGTGAAAAGGATAGTGAGATACTTAATACATACACCAAACTTTGGCATTTGGTATCCAAAGAGGGCCTCTTTTAATCTTGTTGGCTACTCTGACTCGGACTACGCCGGAGACAAGGTTGATAGAAAGTCCACTTCGGATACTTGTTAATTTCTTGGTAGATCTCTTGTGTCTTGGTCCTCTGATACGTCTCCAACGTATCTATAATTTTTGATTGTTCCATGCTATTATATTACCTCTTTTGGATGCTTATTGGCTTTATTTTACACATTTATATCATTTTTGGGACTAACCTATTAACCGGAGGCCCAGCTCATATTGCTGTTTTATTGCATGTTTCAGTATTTCAAACAAAAGGAATATCAAACGGAGTCCAAATGGAATGAAACCTTCGGGAAACTTATTTTTGGAAAGATTATGATCCAGGATACTTGGAGTGCAAGCCAGGGGAGCATCGAGGAAGCCACGAGATAGGGGGGCGCGCCCACCCCCTGGGCGCGCCCTACCCTCTCGTGGGCCCCTCGAGGCTCCCCCGACAGACTTCTTTCGCCCATATAAGCCCACGTACCCTTAAAACATCGAGAATCAAGATAGATCGGGAGTTCCGCTGTCGCAAGCCTCTATAGCCACCAAAAACCTCTCAGGAGCCCGTTCCGGCACCCTGGCGGAGGGGGGATCCCTCACCTGTGGCCATCTTCATCATCCCGGCGCTCTCCATGACGAGGAGGGAGTAGTTCACCCTCGGGGCTGAGGGTATGTACCAGTAGCTATGTGTTTGATCTCTCTCTCTCTCTCTCGTGTTCTCTCTATGGCACGATCTTGATGTATCGCGAGCTTTGCTATTATAGTTGGATCTTATGATGTTTCTCCCCCTCTACTCTCTTGTGATGAATTGAGTTTCCCTCTTGAAGTTATCTTATTGGATTGAGTCTTTAATGATTGAGAACACTTGATGTATGTCTTGCCATGTTTATCTGTGGTGACAATGGGATATCACGTGCCACTTGATGTATGTTTTGGTGACCAACTTGCGGGTTCCGCCCATGAACCTATGCATAGGGGTTGGCACACGTTTTCTTGACTCTCCGGTAGAAACTTTGGGGCACTCTTTGAAGTACTTTGTGTTGGTTGGATGAATCTGAGATTGTGTGATGCATATCGTATAATCATGCCCACGGATACTTGAGGTGATAATGGATTATCTAGGTGACATTAGGGTTTTGGTTGATTTGTGTCTTAAGGTGTTATTCTAGTACGAACTCTTGAATAGATTGATCCGAAAGAATAACTTTGAGGTGGTTTCGTACCCTACCATAATCTCTTCGTTTGTTCTCTGCTATTAGTGGCTTTGGAGTGACTCTTTGTTGCATGTTGATGGATTGTTATATGATCTATCTATGTTATTATTGTTGAGAGAACTTGCACTAGTGAAAGTATGAACCTTAGGCCTTGTGTCCTATCATTGCAATACCGTTTACGCTCACTTTTATCATTAGTTACCTTGCTGTTTTTATATTTTCAGATTACAAATACCTTTATCTACCGTCCATATTGCACTTGTATCACCATCTCTTCGCCGAACTAGTGCACCTATACAATTTACCATTGTATTGGGTGTGTTGGGGACACAAGAGACTCTTTGTTATTTGGTTGCAGGGTTGTTTGAGAGAGATCATCTTCATCCTACGCCTCCCACGGATTGATAAACCTTAGGTCATCCACTTGAGAGAAATTTGTTATTGTCCTACAAACCTGTGCACTTGCAGGCCCAACAACGTCTACAAGAAGAAGGTTGTGTAGTAGACATCAAGCTCTTTTCTAGCACCGTTGCCGGGGAGGTGAGTGCTTGAAGGTATATCTTTAGATCTTGCAATCGAATCTTTTTGTTTCTTGTTTTATCACTAGTTTATTTTATAAAAGAAAACTAAAAAAATGGAGTTAAGTTTGTCTCATACGCTTAATCTTTTTAATATCTTTTGTGAGTATGATGAAAAGGAAAATTGTGCTCAAGTTCTAGAAGAAGAATTACATAGAATGCTTGGCATGAAATATGTGAATGATGAGCATGATTGCAATGTTGTTAGTATGAATTCCTTGAATATCCATGATGCTAATGATATGCAAAGCCACAAGCTTGGGGAAGCTATGTTTGATGAAGATGATATTTTTTGTCCCCCTAGTTTTGATGAGCAAATTTATTATGATGAAAGCATGCCTCCTATTTATGATGATTATATTGATGAAAGTGGGTTTGGAAGAGTGTCAACTTTAGGAAGTAGTGATCCCACTATTTTGGAGGATGTTGAATTTTATTGTGATGAATATGAAAGTGGATTTGGAAGAGTGTCAACTTTATTTAGTGATGAATGCACTATTTCGGAAGAGGTTCCAATTGATTATGAGAACAAAGTTGCTATCTATGATGATTATTGTGATGACTTGTATGCTATTAAGAATAATGACAACCATGAAACTTGTCATCATGATTTTAGTTTTCAATTGGATTATGCCTCACATGATAATTATTTTGTTGAGTTTGCTCCCATTACTATTCATGAGAAGAATTTTGCTTATGTGGGGACTAGTAATTTTTCTATGCAAGTAGATCATGAAAAGATTGCTTTAGGTGCTGGTTATATTGTTGAATTCATTCATGATGCTACTGAAAATTATTATGAGGGAGGAACATATGCTTGTAGGAATTGCAATAATGTCAAGTTTCCTCTCTATGCGCTTAAATTTTTGAAGCTATGCTTGTTTTACCTTCCTACGCTAGTTCATTATTGTTCCCATAAGTTGTTTGCTCACAGAATCCCTATGCATAGGAAGTGGGTTAGACTTAAATGTTCTAGTCATGTGCTTCATGATGCTCCTGTTATGTTTCAATTCTTATCTTCTATGTGAGCATCATTGCTGCTACCAACCAGGTACACTCCCCGGCGTCACGCTAGGGTTTGGTTCATCAGAAGCCAAAGATGAGAGGGTGACATGGGGAAGAAGAAGATCAGGAAGATACCCTGCTTAGAGAGAGTCAATATGTGTTCAGATTACATCTCCTCCTCCAGCCACCGGCTGTCAATGACTACTTATCATGTCGACTCACTCACGCTTACACGGCCCAAGCCCACAGGCCACCCGCCCAGACTCATAGCTGCAACGGTTGTTGCACTCCCCTCCTCACGAAAAACAGCTGGCCCTCAAGCTGTTGGGATTTCTTGAAGCACACTGGACCATTCCCACGTTGCCATTGATACAGGTAACTCACTCCAAGCGATCTTGTACTGCTTGCGAGTACCTTTGCCAAACTGCACCAGGCGAGATTGCAACAGCTGAGCCGGCCGTGGTGTGGTGCCTCCAGCAAGACATGTAGAAGCAATGCACTGAAGAGAAATATCAGTAGTACCTTCAGTATGTGGAGCTTTTGCCGGTTTCAATAGGGAGACATGGACCACCGGGTGAATCTTACTGGCAACTGGAAGATCCAAGCGATAAGACACCTCACCAACACGAGTTAGTACTTCATAGGGCCCAAAATACTTAAATCCCAGCTTGTGATTGGAACGCATGTGAACAGACTGTTGCATATACGGCTGCAGTTTCAAATATACCCAGTCACCCACTGAGAATTGGCGTTCAGACCTGTGTTGGTCTTCCTGATGTTTCATGCGCTGTTGAGCTCGCAGCAAATGTTCCCGGATTAGAGCTGTCATGGCATTTCGTTCAGATAACCAAGTAGACAAATCATTGGAGGTAGATGTTTGCAGATTGGAAACACCAAGGTGTCTAGGTTGATATCCAGAGAGTACTTGAAAAGGAGTCTTGCCCAAGGCAGAGGGAAGTTAGTATTGTACCAATACTCAGCCTGGGACAACCAATAGGCCCATTTCTTGGGAGCTGGGTGAACCATGCAACGCAAGAAAGTCTCCAAACATTGGTTTCAGTTTCTCCGTTTGCCCATCAGTCTCCGGATGGTTAGCTGTGCTCATGTTCATCTTTGTGTCCGAGAGCCTGCATAACTCCTGCCAAAGTGTGCTGGTAAACAAGGTATCTCTATCCGTGATCAGCACTTGAGGCAAACCATGCAACTTGTAGATGTTATCCAAATAAAGCTGAGCCACTGACAAGGCAGTGAAAGGATGAGACAATGGAAGAAAGTGACCATACTTGCTAAACTTATCAATGACCAACAGAATAGTGTCAAAATTCTTGCCCTTGGGCAACCCACTAATAAAATCCATACTCACCATGTTCCAGGCCTCTTTAGGAACAGGTAAAGGACTCAACAGTCCTGGTTTCTTGATATGTTCAGATTTAGCTTGGTTGCACACTTCACAATCTCTAACATAGTTCTGAATAGACTGCTTCATGCCAGGCCAGGAAAACAGGGCTTTGATTCTTTGATATGTTGCTTGAAATCTAGAGTGGCCTCCCACACCACTGGCATGCAAAGAAAACATTATTGCATTGTGGGCCTCTGCATTGTTGCCTAACCATATTCTATCTTTGTGTCTAATGACTCCACTATACAGAGCAAATCCTTTAGAATTTGTTCCTGTCAAACTAAGTTCAGTTAAGAGTTCCTTTGCCATACTATCTTGCAAATACCCTTCCACAACCGTTTCTAGCCACTGAGGTGTACAAAAGGATGTGGTATACACTGTAGGGGATCCTTCAACCCTGGATAAGGCTTGAGCTGCTGTATTATCTTGAACTTTTTTATAGACCACACTATACTGCAATCCCATCAGTTTGAGCAAGGCTTTTTGCTGCATAGGACTAGTGATCTTCTGATCTTGCAAATGGACCAGACTTTTATGATCAATACTAATGACAAAAGGGGCATGATGGAGGTAGGATTTCCACTTATCCACAACCATAAGAACTGCTAAGCACTCTTTTTCATATGTGGACATTTCTTGAGCTTTCGGTCCCAATGCTTTACTAAGGTATGCTAATGGATGTCCAGCTTGCATTAGAACTGCTCCCACTCCACAGTTGCTAGCATCTGTTTCAATTGTGAAGGTTTTGCTGAAGTCCGACAAAGCCAAGACAGGAGATTGAGACAGAGCTAATTTTAATTGCTGGAATGCAGCATCCACTGTAGGGGTTCACAAAAAGATGTTGTCCTTTTTTAACAGTTCAGTTAAACTCCTGCTGATGACCCCATAATCTTTGATGAACTTCCTGTAGTATCTAGTCAGACCCAGAAACCCTCTGACTTGCTTAATGTTTGTAGGAGTAGGCCAATTCTGGGCACTTTGAATCTTGGCAGGATCAGTCTTCACTCCCTCAGCACTGATAATGTGGCCCAAATACTCCAATTCCTGTTGTGCAAAAGAGCACTTGCTCATGTTGACATAAAACTGATTATCATGCAGGATTTGAAACACTTCCTGCAAGTGTTGGAGGTGCTCTTCTAAAGTGACACTAAAGATCATAATGTCATCCATAAAGACAAGCACATACTTTCTGAGTAGATGAGCAAACAATTTGTTCATACCATCTTGAAAGGAAGCCGGTGCATTGGTCAACCCGAAAGGAATGACTCTGAACTCATACAAGCCGTGGTGTACTTTAAATGTTGTTTTATGTTCTTCACCAGGAACAATTCTAATTTGATGATATCCAGACCGTAAGTCAAGCTTGGTAAACCACTTTGCTCCTGCCAGTTCATCAAGAAGTTCATCCACGATGGGCATAGGATATTTGCGCTTGAGGTTAATAGCATTTAGATGACTATAATCCACACAAAACCGCCAGGTCCCATCCTTTTTCTTTACTAGTAAGACAAGAGATGCAAACGAACTAGAGCTGCACTGAATAATCCCCTGCTGTAACATAGCCACAATCTGGTTTTCAATTTCAGTTTTCTGCATTGGGCTATAACTATAGGGTTTAACATTCACTGGAGTAGCCCCCACAAGCAATGGAATCTGGTGATCGAAGGACCTGTGAGGAGGAAGTTCAGTGGGTGCACTAAAGACAACCTTATGTTTATCCAAGATGTGCTGCACTTCTTCAGGTATTGGAGCAATAGTATCTCTGCTAGGAGAAATGTGATAGAGCAGAATGACATGATCCACTGCTGAAGTATTTAACAACCCTCTTAATTTCTTTCCAGAGACAGGCTGACAAGAAGCAGTGTTATCTCTTAAACCCCTGAGAGTAACTTTTCTATTTTCATGTTGGAATTCCATGACTTTCAACTTCCACTCGACCAACATTGGGCTCATTACTTCCAACCAGTTCATACCCAATATGATATCATAATTTTCCAGTGGCAGAACCTTTAGTGAACTAGTGAGAGTGTACCCCTGACAACACCACTGTAAATTCAACACTTGTTGCATGCACTGTAATGTTCCCCCTCCTGCAACAACTACCTTACCAGCAGGTATAGCTTCAAGAGGACACTGTAATTGTTGAACCAATTTCTGACTAATAAAAGTGTTGGAACTGCCAGAATCCACCAGAATCAGTAAATGGAGCTTGCCAACCATACCATGCAGTTTAATGCTCTCCTTACATGACGTACCATTCACTGCTTGAACTGATATCTGCATGACTGACTCACTCTGTCCCGCTGTAGCATTTGCTTCTTTAGTCTCAGCTTCTGAATCGGAACTGTCAGACAACTGAAGAGCAGAGAGAGATTCTTCCATGCATGGAGCTGCACTGTTTTGGGACACTTGTGGCCCGGTCCATACTTCTCCCCACACTTAAAACACTCACCACGAGCACGCCGTTGCGCTCTCAGATTATCCACTTTATCAGACCATTTGGATTTGTCCTCCACTTTCTGATCAGTAGTACTAGCCCCCAACAGCCCCTGATGCATATACGATTTGTTCTTGTTTCGATGCTCAAACTTCTTAGTCATCCGAGAAATATCTTTCGCTAGTAAAGCTTCTTATGTTTGTGCAAAAGTATAAGCCAAATCAACAGTACCGGGATGTTGCAGCTTCACTGGTGCACGAATCTCAGGTTTCAACCCATCGATGAACCAGTTGACAAAGAATATCTCATCATAGGACTGATTGTAGACTAAGATCTTGTGCATATGCTCAAACACCTGGGCATAGTCATCCACTGAGCCATCTTGACGCAAGGCAAAGAAAACATCAATGAGTCTGGAGTACTTGTGCTTGTTGAACTTGGGAGACAACCCAATATTTACCCTTACTGTTTTTGTGTGTCCACATGATTATGCTACTGTAATAATCATGTTATATAGCTTTTATTTCAATAAAGTGCCAAGGAAGACCTTTAGGATGGCTTTTGGTGATAGTTGTGTTGATCCTGCTGAAAATCAGAAACTTTTGCACCAAGTAGATTAGTTTTGTTAATTCACAGAAACGTTCTTATGGTCTGATTCATTCTGCTCTGTATTGGTACACAAATTTCTTAGGACTTCCTAATTTTGTAGGATTTTTGGAGTTCCAGAAGTATACGTTTGATACAGATTACTACAGACTGTTCTGTTTTTGACAGATTCTGTTTTCTATGTGTTGTTTTCTTATTTTGATGCATCTATGGCTAGTATTAAGTGGTATGAACCATAGAGAAGTTGGAATACAGTAGATATTACACCAATATGAATTTATAATGAGTTCATTACAGTACCTAAGTGATGGTTTTATTTTCTTATACTAACGGAGCTTACGAGTTTTCTGTTGAGTTTTTGTGTTGTGGAGTTTTCAAGTTTTGGGTAAGGATTCGATGGACTATGGAATAATGAGTGGCAAGATCCTAAGCTTGGGTATTACCAAGGCACCCCAAGATAATATTCAAGGACAACCAAGAGCCTAAGCTTGGGGATGCCCCGGAAGGCATCCCCTCTTTCGTCTTCGTTCATCGGTAACTTTACTTGGAGCTATATTTTTATTCGCCACATGATATGTGTTTTGCTTGGAGCGTCATTTTATTTTGTGAGCATTTTCTTGCTGTTATTTATAATAATGTTTTGCATCTTTAGTTTCAATAAAAATGTCAAGGATAGCCTTTACCATGCTTATTTTGCTAGTATACATGTTGCTGTTTGAAAACAGAAAGTTTACCACTGTTGCAAACATTCCCTAGAAAATTCAGAGAAAGGTATAATGTTGAAACTTTTTGCATATTCAGCTCTGATAAATTTATTACAGTGGGAATTTTCTTTCAAAATTTTTGGAGTTAGGGAAGTATGATGAATCTTGCATTCTTTACATACTATACTGTTTTGACAGATTGGTGTTATGGTTGCATTGTTTGCATATGTTTGCTTGTTTAATGATTCTATTTGAGGATAGGAGTGTTAAATATGCAGAGGCATTTAGTATTCAATGTTGAATAATAATTGTAGTGATTTGTTACAGTAGAAAATGATAAGGTTTTGCATTGGTTTATACTAACCTATCTCATGAGTTCTTGTTGAGTTTGTTGTGGATGAAGCTTTTGATAAAAAGAGAAACTATGATATGAGAGGGATTAAGGAGACACAAAAGTTCAAGCTTGGGGATGCCCAAGGCACCCCAAGATAATATTTAAAGAAGTCTCAAGCATCTAAGCTTGGGGATGCCCCGGTAGGCATCCCACCTTTCTTCTTCAACAACTATCGGTTAGTATCGGTTGAGCCTAAGTTTTTTGCTTCTTCACATGAGTTGTGCTATCCTTGCAATGTCATTTTGTTTTGCCTTGCTTCCTGTTTGAATGAAATACCAAGATCTGAAATTCTTAAATGAGAGAGAGTCTTCACTTTGTTACATTATTCGACTACTCATTGATCTTCACATATATCTTTCAGAGTAGTTTGTCATTTGCTCCAGTGCATCACTTATATCTTTTAGAGCATGGCGGTGGTTATATTTTGTAGAAATTGATAGTCTCTCATGCTTCACTTATATTATTTTGAGAGTCTTTTAGAACAGCATGGTATTTGCTATGGTTACAAAGTTGGTCCTAGAATGATGAGCATCCAAGTTGGGTATAATAAAAACTATCATAGAAAGTGAATTGGATGCCATGATCAATTTGATACTTGATAATTGTTTTGAGATATGGAGGTAGTGATATTAAAGTCATGCTAGTTGAGGTGATTATGAAAAATTCTTGTGTTGAGGTTTGTGATTCCCGTAGCATGCACTTATGGTAAACCGCTTTGTGATGAAGTTGGAGCACAATTTTATTTATTGATTGTCTTCCTTATGAGTGGCAGTCGGGGACGAGCGATGGTCTTTTCCTACCAATCTATCCCCCTAGGAGCATGCGCGTAATACTTTGTTTTTGATGACTTGTAGATTTTTGCAATAAGTATATGAGTTCTTTTGACTAATGTTGAGTCCATGGATTATACACACCCTCACCCTTCCACCATTGCTAGCCTCTCTTGTGCCGCACAACTTTCGCCGGTACCGTACACCCACCATATACCTTTCTCAAAACAGCCACCATACCTACCTATTATGGCATTTCCATAGCCATTCCGAGATATATTGCCATGCAACTTTCCACCGTTCCGTTCATATGACACCCATTACCTTTGTCATATTGCTCTTTGCATGATCATGTAGTTGACATCGTATTTGTGGCAAGGCCACCTTCATAATTTTCATACATGTCGCTCTTGATTCATTGCATATCCTGGTACACCGCCAGAGGCATTCATATAGAGTCATATCTTGTTCTAGCTTTGAGTTGTAATTCTTGAGTTGTAAATCCATAAAAGTGTGATGATCTTCATTATTAGAGCATTGTCCTAGTGAGGAAAGGATGATGAAGACTATGATTCCCCCACAAGTCGGGATGAGACTTCGGACTTTACAAAAAGAAAAAAAGGGAAAAAAGAGAAAGGCCAAAAAAAGGCCAAAGAAAAAAAAGAAAAAAAAGAGAAAAAAAAAGAAAAAAAATAAATGAGAGAAAAAGGGAGAAGGGACAATGCTACTATCTCTTTTTCCACACTTGTGCTTCAAAGTAGCACCATGATCTTCATGATAGAGAGTCTCTATGTTGTTACTTTCATATACTAGTGGGAATTTTTCATTATAGAACTTGGCTTGTATATTCCAATGATGGGCTTCCTCAAAATGCCCTAGGTCTTCGTGAGCAAGCAAGTTGGATGCACACCCACTTAGTTTCTTTTGTTGAGCTTTCGTATATTTATAGCTCTAGTGCATCCGTTGCATGGAAATCCCTACTCACTCACATTGATATCTATTAATGGGCATCTCCATAGCCCGTTGACACGCCTAGTTGATGTGAGACTATCTTCTCCTTTTTGTCTTCTCCACAACCACCATTCTATTCCACATATAGTGCTATGTCCATGGCTCACGCTCATGTATTGCGTGAAAGTTAAAAAAGTTTGAGATTACTAAAGTATGAAACAATTGCT
The DNA here is from genome assembly GCF_018294505.1 of Triticum aestivum. Lineage (NCBI taxonomy): Eukaryota > Viridiplantae > Streptophyta > Magnoliopsida > Poales > Poaceae > Triticum > Triticum aestivum. The sequence continues at coordinate 226,564,072 of NC_057804.1, read as the reverse complement.
TGGCTTGTCATCGGGGTTGTGCATGATTAAATAATTTGTATGATGAAGATAGAGCAACAGCCAGACTATATGATTTTGTAGGGATAACTTTCTTTGGCCATGTTATTTTGAGAAGACATGATTACTTTGATTAGTATGCTGGAAGTATCACTATTTGTTATGTCAATATGAACTTTTATTTTGAATCATTTGGATATGAACATTCATGCCACAATAAAGAAAATTACATTGAGAATTATGCTAGGTAGCATTCCACATCAAAAATTCTGTTTTTATCATTTACCTACTCGAGGACAAGCAGGAATTAAGCTTGGGGATGCTTGATACGTCTCCAACGTATCTATAATTTTTGATTGTTCCATGATATTATATTACCCCTTTTGGATGTTTATGGGCTTTATTTTACACATTTATATCATTTTTGGGACTAACCTATTAACCGGAGGCCCAGCCCATATTGTTGTTTTATTTCACGTTTCAGTATTTCGAAGAAAAGGAATATCAAATGGAGTCCAAACGGAACGAAACCTTCGGGAAACTTATTTTTGGAAAGACTATGATCCAGGAGACTTGGAGTGCAAGCCAGGGGAGCATCGAGGAAGCCACGAGACAGGGGGGCGCGCCCACCCCCCTAGGCGTGCCCTACCCTCTCGTGGGCCCCTCGAGGCTGCCGCGACCGACTTCTTTCGCCCATATAAGCCTACGTACCCTAAAAACATCGAGAATCAGGATAGATCGGGAGTTCCACTGCCGCAAGCCTCTATAGCCACAAAAAACCTCTCAGGAGCCCGTTTCGGCACCCTGCCAGAGGGGGGATCCCTCACCGGTGGCCATCTTCATCATCCCAACGCTCCCCATGACGAGGAGGGAGTAGTTCACCCTCGGGGCTGAGGGTATGTACTAGTAGCTATGTGTTTGATCTCTCTCTCTCGTGTTCTCTCTATGGCACGATCTTGATGTATCGCGAGCTTTGCTATTATAGTTGGATCTTATGATGTTTCTCCCCCTCTACTCTCTTGTGATGAATTGAGTTTCCCTCTTGAAGTTATCTTATCAGATTGAGTCTTTAATGATTGAGAACACTAGATGTATGTCTTGCCGTGTTTATCTGTGGTGACAATGGGATATCACATGCCACTTGATGTATGTTTTGGTGACCAACTTGCGGGTTCCGCCAGTGAACCTATGCATAGGGGTTGGCACACCTTTTCTTGACTCTCCGGTAGAAACTTTGGGGCACTCTTTGAAGTACTTTGTGTTGGTTTGATGAATCTGAGATTGTGTGATGCATATCGTATAATCATGCCCACGGATAGTTGAGGTGACAATGGAGTATCTAGGTGACATTAGGGTTTTGGTTGATTTGTGTCTTAAGGTGTTATTCTAGTACAAACTCTTGAATAGATTGATCCGAAAGAATAACTTTGAGGTGGTTTCGTACCCTACCGTAATCTCCTCATTTGTTCTCCGCTATTAGTGGCTTTGGAGTGACTCTTTGTTGCATGTTGAGGGATTGTTATATGATCTATCTATGTTATTATTGTTGAGAGTACTTTCACTAGTGAAAGTATGAACCTTAGGACTTGTTTCCTATCATTGCAATACCGTTTACGCTCACTTTTATCATTAGTTACCTTGCTGTTTTTATATTTTAGGATTACAAATACCTTTATCTACCATCCATATTGCACTTGTATCACCATCTCTTCGCCGAACTAGTGCACCTATACAATTTACTATTGTACTGGGTGTGTTGGGGACACAAGAGACTCTTTGTTATTTGGTTGCAGGGTTGTTTGAGAGAGACCATCTTCATCCTACGCCTCCCACGGATTGATAAACCTTAGGTCATCCACTTGAGGAAAATTTGCTACTGTCCTACAAACCTGTGCACTTGCAGGCCCAACAACGTCTACAAGAAGAAGGTTGTGTAGTAGACATCATCCTCCAAGAAACAAAACTCGGTATCCTTATCCACCGCCGAAGCGGAATACATCGCCACCGGTTCATGTTGTGCTCAATTACTTTGGATGACCCAAACGCTTAAAGAATATGGGATATATGTGAAACATGTTCCTTTGCTTTGTGAAAACGAAAGTGCTATTAAGATTGCTCACAATCCCGTGCAACACTCTCAAACTAAGCCCATTGAAGTTCGTCATCATTTCATTTGAGATCATGTTGCTAAGGGTGATATTAACCTTAAGCATGTTCACACCGACAAGCAATTGGTGGATATATTCACTAAACCACTTGATGAGAAAGTGTTTTGCAGGTGAGAGGTGAATTGAACATCATTTATGCCTCAAACTTGGAGTAGGAACTCTATTTGGATACATGCAAGGCATGAGCCTATGACTAATCCTTGATATTTCTCTTATGATGATAATCATATATCTTGGATACATTTGCACCCTTGCATGTTATCTAACCCATGTAGGTACTTGGATGGATCTAAATCTATGAGATTGCAACTCACTCATATCTTGAGAAATCTCTACATCACCAAGTCTCTACTTTACGGTGGTTGAAGACAAGGAAGCATGAAACCCTTCAAACATATGCTTTGACAAATTCCTAAGTAAAATTTCATGATTGTCATTTTGGATACACAAGTGCTCTTCCTTGCAAATCTAATCCATGTAGGTAGATGAACTCCAATTACAAGTGGTGCTCCAAACAAACTACATCATCATTGAGCATCCCACACAAGTTCAACTACATGATCAAGATCAACACCACCACCCAAGGTATGTAATTCCATCTCAGAGAAGCTTTACCCCAAGACATGGGTCAAAGCAACTCAATAAGATGTGAATACATCAAGATGCTTAAACAAAAAATGGTAATCCCATTTTGAGCTTAAACGATGAGTATAACCTATGATCAAGTGTCCTCACTTGACTCCTAAGTCAATATACTCTAACATAGGTGACCTTGTCGCCGACCTATTCTAGATGAAGTTCTCTAGTGTTTCTCCTTGTTTTTGCATTTTGTCTCATGCATATTTGTTCCTCTTTCAAAAAAAACTTCATCTAGATTTCTTATTTTTTATTTCTGTTCTGCATTTCTCTACACCCAATTCATTGCAAATCCTTCAGTCCATTCCTTGCAAATCCTTGTGAGATCTTATTCGCTTAGTGAGCTGAGGTGACTAGTGCTTTCTCTCAATGATGAACTCGGACAAACCGATTTGCCTCTTTCGGTGAAACCGAAACTTTTCGGTGCCACCGAAGGAATCAACTCGGTGTAGCCGATTTCAATCCTGCGAAATCACTCTGTCACTTGCATTCTGCACATTTTGTTCCAGCTCCACTCGATGATTCTTATCCTCTATGAGCATCATATTCTATGTGCTGCTTTGCTCTGTGACTCAAGGACCAAACCTATTTGCATTACATCCTTTTTGGAAATTGAGGTCAAAGGGGGAGAGAGAGTTCCCATCAAAGCTTAATCACTCCAACAGGGGGAGAGAGCAACAGGGGGAGAGAGATATTCTTTTCAGAAGAGACCCTAGTTGCTTGGTATTCAAAGAGGAGAGATGTTACATGTATTTAGAGGGGAAAGACATGTTCATGTTGTTTCTGTGTTTACTTTGCTTTGCTCTGATTTTCTCTTTTCCCTATCTTTGCCCAATATCCATTATAATATTCAGGGGGAGCAAGACATCTAAGGGAAGGAAACCTTAAAATTCATTGCATATCTTTACCTTTGGGGACATGTCTACACACAAATAGAGTACCTAGTACTCACTCTATACATGTCATCCCAGATCTTGGTAGTCTTGTGGTTTACTGCTCTGGCTCTGCTTAGTAGATGTTTTTGTGTTGTCTAACCTTGTTTACTCAGGTTCATCTCTTCCAAAGCTAGCTCAAGACCACAAGGTAAGTATATGCATCACACTCATGTGCATGAGGGTCTCTTGCTGATGTACATATTGTTTGCAAGGAGTCATAAGCATGAAGGTACATTTCCCATGTTCACACCATTTGCTCTGGTGCATATAGCCAAGATACATGTAATTCATTGCTTGCTATGTCATGATTATGCACTCACATGATCTTATGTTCCATATTTACATGATTGCATACATGTAGGGGGAGCCTATGCATGTTACCTGTCTTTCCAAAGCTTTACTTGCCTTTCTCTATATCTCTATCTAAAGCTTTGATGTATGTTGTCATCAATTACCAAAAAGGGGGAGATTGAAAGCACAAGTGCTCCCTGGGTGATTTTGGTAATTAATGTCAACATATCTCTTATTGGACTAATACTTTTATCTAGTGTATTTCAGATAAGTCCAACAGTGGAGTGGCATGGACAAGAGGATGTGGAACCCCTACAAGATGCTAAGGACAAAGGATTGGCTCAAGCTCAAAGCTCAGGACTCTACATTTTATACTTTCAATGATCCAAGATCACATTGAGTCTATGGGAAAGCCAATACTATTAAAAGGAGATGAGGTGTTGCTTAATGGCTTGCTTGCTCAAAGTGCTTAGTGATATGCTCCAAAGCCCTCAGCCACTTTCTCATATCCACATTTGTCCCAAACCAAAAGTCAAACTCGGACCCACCGATTTGATCCATCCGGCGCCACCGAGTTCAGTTGACATAGCCACTGCCAGAAACCCTAATCAATTCGTTCACACCGATGGGATCTCGTTCTCATCGAGATGGGCTTGCAAACTCTCTGTTGTCTATTGCAGTATTTTTGGTCCCACCGAGAAGATGTAATCGGTCACACCAAGTTTGCCTTACCAAGTCTCTGTTTTCCTTTTTACCAAATCGGGCCCATCGAGTTGTGTAATCGGTCAAACCGAGATTAGGTTTTACCCTAACCCTTGCTATCGGTCCCACCGGGTTGATCATATTGGTCCCACCAAAATTGCCTAACGGTCACATTATGTACTGAATCAGTCCGACCGAGTTTTCTGATTCGGTCCCACCAAGTTTGGTGTATTGTGTCTAACGGTTAGATTTTGTGTGGAGGCTATATATACCCCTCCACCCTCTCCACATTCGTGGGGAAAGCCATCAGAACATGCCTACACTTGCACTACTCATTTTCTGAGAGAGAACCAGCTACTCATGTGTTGAGACCAAGATATTCCAATCCAACCACATGAATCTTGATCTCTAGCCTTCCCCAAGTTGCTTTCCACTCAAATCAACTTTCCACCAAATGCAATCCTATGAGAGTGAGTTGAGTGTTGAGGAGACTATCATTTGAAGCACAAGAGCAAGGAGTTCATCATCAACACACCATCTATTACCTTTTGGAGAGTGACGTCTCCTAGATTGGTTAGGTGTCACTTGGGAGCCTCTGACAAGATTGTTGAGTTGAACCAAGGAGTTTGTAAGGGCAAGGAGATTGCCTACTTCGTGAAGATCTACCCTAGTGAGGCAAGTCCTTCGTGGGTGATGGCCATGGTGGGATAGACAAGGTTGCTTCTTCGTGGACCCTTCGTGGGTGGAGCCCTCCGTGGACTTGCGCAACCATTACCCTTCATGGTTTGAAGTCTCCATCAACATGGATGTATGATAGCACCACCTATCAGAACCACACCAAAACATCCGTGTCTCCAATTGCGTTTGCACACTCCAATCCCATCCATTTACTTTCTTGCGAGTTGCATGCTTTACTTTCCGCTGCCCTTATACTCTTTGCATGCTTTATTGATATGTATTGTCAATCGTTAAACTTGTGCTTAAACTCTACCTAAACTTGGAAAGCTTAAAAAACTACCAACTTTGTGTGTTAAGGGTCTATTCACCCCCCTCTAGACACCTCTTCTCGATCCTTTCAAATATCCAGTTGTGGAGAACTTGAGACCAGATCCGGAATAAAATACACCAATCGCATGTGTAACTGTGATCGTCTCTTTTTGAGTAAGTTCGAGAAGAGAACACGATGGGGTTATGTTTGACTCGTAAGTAGTTCAGGATCACTTCTTGATCATTACTAGTTTGCGACCACTTCCGTAGTTTCTCATCTTATTCTTGTACTCGTAAGTTAGCCAACATATAATGCTTAGTGCTGCTGCAACCTCACCACTTATTCATTCCATACCCATTAAGCTTTGCTAGTCTTGATACCCATGGTAATGGGATTGCTGAGTCCTCGTGGCTCACAGATTACTACAACAACAGTTGCAGGTTCAGGTAAGTGATTCTTTGACGAGAGAGCGATGCTTGCTTGTTGGGAGTTCTTCTGCTTGTTCTTCTTTGATCAAGGGATAGGTTCCGGGTCGGGAGCCTGGGATTAGAAGGGTGGATGTCATTCTTCTTTTTTGGTATGATTTCATCCGTAGTCAGGTCCTGCTCTTCTGTATGACGATTTTTTATGTATTGATGAACTGTTCTATTCATGTTGTAGCTTGTGGCGAGTGTAAGACTTTATATTGTATTCTCATCAATTCAGTACATGGTATGTTGTAATGATATCCACCTTGCTATGCACTCGAAATGCGGTTGTGCCCCAACCATGAGTTGATCATGTGATTGGGATAGAATCGCATCTTGGGTGCTACAAGCTGGTATCAGAGCCTTACTATTGGGGATATAACTCCTAGGTATGACCAGCCCAGGAGGGGCCAGGTCATGCCTTTGACAGCCCATTATGAAGAAGTCCAGGAAATCCCAAGATGTGAAGATGTCGACTCATGGAGGCGGGCCTGGATAAGGCCCAGAACCAGGGCCCATGAACCGCCATATGATGACTTGTGTTGTAAGGCAAGAATTATTTGTAAACCGAGTCGGTCACGATGTGTGAGCCGGACGGGACTCTGTAAGCCGCCTGGCCTCAACCTGTGGATATAAAGGTCAGACCCGGCAGTGGGTTAACTCAAGAAACAAGCAATCAAAAGCTAGGTCAAGTGTTCGCTCCCTAGTAATCAAAACCCAACCAATACAATCTAATGCAGGAGTAGGCTTTGACCTCCGCTATGAGGGGTCGAACTTGGGTAACTCTTGTGTCCTTTGTCCCGTTCAACCCCTTCAAGCTAACCTAGTTGCGATGGCTCCACACCTAAGTCCTTTCACTCCGACATTTGCCGTGAGAAAACCACAACAGTTGGCGCCCACTGTGGGGCCAGAGCACTGTGGGGCCAGAGCACGGATCAAGGGATATGCCATGGGACGGATGACAAGGAGCCGCCGCGGCAAGATCTACATGATGACTCTGGCTGGGGTCCATAGGCCGATTCAATTGAGTACGGCTACCGGGTCCCCTTCGGCAGAATTCATGTCTTCATCGGCACGTTCGGCGAATCTGATCCTAAGCCGGTCGCCGGCTCTGATGCCGCTGAGACAGCTTGGCATGCAAGGCCCACCAAGGTTCAACCCACCCGGAAGCATGATTTTGTTTGTTCATCCATGGAGTGGATTTTGAGGAAGGCTCTATGTCTGGCGAAGAGACGGCCATCTATTCAGGTGATGAGTCCTCAACCGGTGAGACCAATTCAATCTATCAACTACAAGATGGCGAGCTTGGGGGTTGTTTCGATGGTGACAGTATTCCGGCCTCCTATGAGCCACCGAGTAGGGTAGCTATCACCATGGCTGGTACGCAACAGGTTTTGAATTCATCAACTGCTGCAGCTATGACCTCTGGTGCAACGGCTGCTGTGACAGCCGGGGCAGGTGGCCCTGTGCGCCCTCCGGCTCAGGTTTTATCCAAACTCTTGGAGGCTTTGGCAACTTTGCTAACTGTGGAGGTGATAACTCGCAAGTATACATGATCAATTGTAGCCTCTTTCAATGTAAGAGTGTCGAACCCAACGAGGAGCTAAAGGTAGAACAAATATTCTCTCAAGTCCTATCTGCCACTGATACGACTCTATGCATGCTTAGTGTTCGCTTTACCTAGAACAAGTATGAAACTAGAAGTACTTTGTAGGTATTGTTGGATAGGTTTGCAAGAATATAAAGAACGCGCAAATAAAAAGTAGGGGCTGTTTAGATAAAGAAGCAATAAAGTAAATATAGCGAGTGTGGAAAAGTGGTGGTAGGAGTTGTGAAATTGTCCCTAAGCAATTGACTACTTTACTAGACCGATAATCACTATTGCAATTCTATCTGAGTGAGAGGCATAAGCTAACATACTTTCTCTTCTTGGATCATATGCACTTATGATTGGAACTCTAGCAAACATCCGCAACTACTAAAGATTGTTAAGGCAAAACCCAACCATAGCATTAAAGTATCAAGTCCCCTTCATCCCATACGCAAACAACCTACTTACTCGGGTTTGTGCTTCTGTCACTCACGCCACCCACCATAAGCAAATCATGAACATATTGCAAACCCTACAGCGGGAATCCCTCTCACTTGCGCGACTCAGAGGGTATAATAGGCCAGCACCAATAATAAAACATGCAATTCAAACCAAACATAGAAATTCATCAATCACTGGTAGGACAACGAAAATATACTCAGACATCATATGATAGCCATACATCGTTGGGAAATAATATATAACGTTGAGCATCATGTTTAAGTAGAGGGTACAACGGGTTGCGGGAGAGTGGACCACTGAATATAGATGGGGGAAGGTGATGGAGATGTTGGTGAAGATGGCGGAGGTGTTGGTGAAGATCATGGTGATGATGATGGCCCCCGGCAGCGCTCCGACGCCACCGGAAGCAAGGGGGAGAGAGCCCCCCTTCTTCTTCTTCTTCCTTGACCTCCTCCCTAGATGGGAGAAGGGTTTCCCCTCTGGTCCTTGCCTCCCATGGCGTGGGAGGGGCGAGAGCCCCTCCGAGATTGGATCTGTCTCTCTGTCTCTCTTTGTTCCTTCGTTCTCAGATTCTGCCCTTTCACTGTTTCTTTTATATCCGGAAATCCGTATTGGGGTGAATCTCTCGCCAGATTTTTCTCATAAAATTAGCTTTCTTGCAGCAAAAGAAGAGCGTCAACTGCCTTACCGGGTGCCCACGAGAGTCCAGGGTGCGCCTGCCCCCTGGGGTGTGCCCCCTGTCTCGTGGTCCCCTTGGGCACCGTCTCGCGTTGATTCTTCCTCCCAAAAATCACAAATATTCCAAAATAATTCTCCGTCCGTTTTTATCCCGTTTGGACTCCGTTTGATATTGGGTTTATGTGAAACATAAAACATGCAACAAACAGGAACTGGCACTGGGCACTGGATCAATATGTTAGTCCCAAAATATAGTATAGAAAAGTTGCCAAAAGTATGTAAAAGTTGAATAATATTGGCATGGAACAATCAAAAATTATAGATACGACGGAGACGTATCAGCATCCCCAAGCTTAATTCCTGCTCGTCCTCGAGTAGGTAAATGATAAAAAAGATAATTTTTGATGTGGAATGCTACCTAGCATAATATTGATCATGTGTCTAATCATGGCATGAATATTAAGACACGAGTGATTCAATGCAATAGTCTATTATTTGACATAAAAACAATAATACTTAGGGCATCCCAACAAACAATCATGTCTTTCAAAATATAAATGCTTCAGAACGTTATCCCTACAAAATAATATTCTGGTATGCTCCCTTTTCTTAACACAAGGTACCCTCATGCCTATCCCGGTGTCAGCCAAGCAATTGTTTCATACTTTAGTATTCTCAAACTTTTTCAACTCTCACGCAATACATGAGTGTGAGCCATGGATATAGCACTATGGGTGGAATAGAATATGATGGTGGAGGTTATGTGGAGAATACAAAAAGGGAGAAAGTCCCACATCGATGCGACTAATCAACGGGCTATGGAGATGCCCATCAATTGATGTCAATGCGAGGAGTAGGGATTGCCATGCAACGGATGCACTGGAGCTATAAGTGTATGAAAGCTCACACTGAAAACTAAGTGGGTTTGCATCCAACTTGCTTTCTCATGAAGACCTAGGGCATTTGAGGAAGCCCATCGTTGCAATACACAAGCCAAGTTCTATAATGTAAAATTCCCACTAGTATATGAAAGTGACAACATAGGAGACTCTCTATATGAAGAACATGGTGCTACTTTGAAGCACAAGTGTGGTAAGAGGATAGTAACATTGCCTCTTTTCTTTTTCTTTTTCTTTTTTTTGGGCGGGCTTCTTTGGCCCCCTTTTTTTATTTAGGCTTCTTTGGCCTCTTTTTTTTTCATGGGGCAATGCTCTATAATGATGATCATCAGACTTTTATTTACTTACAACTCAATATTACAACTCGATACTGGAACAAAGATATGACTCTATATGAATGCCTCCGGCGGTGTACCGGGATGTGCAACGATCTAGCGTAGCAATGACATCAAAAAACAAACAAGCCATACAAACATCATGCTAGCTGTCTTACGATCATGCAAGGCAATATGACAATGAATGCTCAAGTCATGTATATGACGATGATGGAAGTTGCATGGCAATATATCTCGGAATGGCTATGGAAATGCCATGATAGGTAGGTATGGTGGCTATTTTGAGGAAGATATAAGGAGGCTTATGTGTGATAGAGCGTATCGTATCACAGGGTTTGGATGCACCGGCGAAGTTTGCACCAACTCTCAAGATGAGAAAGGGCAATGCACGGTACCGAAGAGGCTAGCAATGATGGAAGGGTGAGAGTGCGTATATTCCATGGACTCAACATTAGTCATAAAGAACTCACATACTTATTGCAAAAATTTATTAGCCCTTGAAACAAAGTACCACACGCATGCTTCTAGGGGGGAGGTTGGTAGGAGTTAACTATCGCGCGCCCCCGACCTTCACGCAAAGATAAACAATCAAAATACAATGCGCGCCAATTTGGTTACATAGTGAGTAGACCATAAGTGCATGCTTCGGGAATCACAAACCTTAACACCAACATCCTTACTAAACACAACCATCTAATAGTACCTCCCACATATTATCATCTCTATATCGCAAAACTATGCAAGGAATCAAACATATCATATTCAGTGATCCACAAGTTTATGTAGGATTTTATGACTAACCATGTGATTGACCAATTCCTGTCATCTCTCTAAATAGATATAAGTGAAGTAAGATAGTTTAATTATTTCTACAAAAGATATGCCCACGCTCTAACAAATATAAGTGAAGCAAAAGAGCATTCTACAAATGGCGGTTTTCTATGTGAAGAGAAACATGCAATCCAAACTTCAAATGATATAAGTGAGGCACATGAAGCATTCTATGAAGTCATACTCAAAAGATATAAGTGAAGTGCAATGGGCATTCTATAAATCAACCAAGGACTATCTCATACTAGCATGGTGCATAAAAGAAAAATGAAAACTAAATGCAAAAGACGCTCCAAGACTTGCACATATCGCATGAACGAAACGAATCTGAAAACATACCGATACTTGTTGAAGAAAGAGGGGATGCCTTCCGGGGCATCCCCAAGCTTAGACGCTTGAGTCTCCTTGAATATTTACTTGGGGTGCCTTCGGCATCCCCAAGCTTGAGCTCTTGCCTCTCTTCCTTTTTCTCATATCGAGACCTCCTCGATTAGACACTTCATCCACACAAAACTTCAACAGAAAACTCGATAAGATCCGTTAGTATAATAAGGCAAATCACTACTATAGGTACTATTGCAAACCAATTCATATTTTGTTTTTTCATTGTGTCTACTGTAATATAGCTTTTCCATGGCTTAATCCACTGATATAAATTGATAGTTTCATCAAAACAAGCAGACTATGCATCAGAAACAGAATATGTCAAAAACAGAACAGTCTGTAGCAATCTGAACATTCACCATACTTATGGTACCCCAAAAATTGTACCAAAATAATGAGAAATAAAAAATTTGTACAGAAAGACAGTTCAAAAAGAATCAGAACCGTTTGACGTTCCAGCGAAAAAGGTAAAATCGCGCACTAGAGCCAAAGTTTCTGTCCCGCACCGCACAAACCAACAAGCACTGTAAACATCCTAAAGGCAAACCTTGGCACATTATTTTTATAATACAAAGGAATTGTACAAGGGGATAATTATTTTTTATAAAAATTTTCTGTAATCAAGATTCACAAAGTTTCCATGAGATGAACAAAGTTCATGGCTAGCTCCCACTTCAACAATGCTTGTCTTTCTCACTTTCACTTTCCTTTTTGAAAAGTTTTGGGTTCCCTTCTTTATTTTTTTTGTTTTTAAACTATATAAAAGCATTCAACATAAATAAATGACTCTCTAAAACTTCCAGGTTGTCTCCCTAGCAGCGCTTTCTTTAAAGCCATTAAGCTAGGCATATAGTGCTCAAGTAATGGATCCACCCGGATCCCAAGGTATATCAAAGCCAATTTTAATTAACAATGATTTGTAATTTAGTAGTGAGCTCAAAGTAACATATATCATGTAACAACGAAGTCTAACTCTCTTCCTATGCATCGACATGTCATAAAAGAACAATTCATGCACACATAGTAAAGGCCAATGCATAGTATAAACATTTTCTTGCAATTTTATCATATTGGAAACATAGAGAGGTGGAGATATAGTTCCTCTCTCATAATAATTGCAAGTAGGAGCAGCAAGCACATGCATATTACATTCATCAAAATTACCATGTGCAATGGTAAAAGGCAACCCATCAATATAATAGTTAATAAGCACAAAATTCTCAGATATAGTGTAGTCGGGAGAATTCAAAAAGATAATAAGACTAGCATGCGTGGGTGCAATAGCAACAATTTCATGTTTAACATAAGGAACTATAGCAAGTTCATCTCCATAAGCATCATTCATATTGGCATATTGGCCACAAACATAACAAGCATCAACAAAAAGGGATATTTCAAGAGAATCAACGGGATCATAACAATCATCATAGCAATCATCTTCGGTAAGCACGAAGGCAAATTAAACAATGTATGAGTTGAAGAGTTACTCTCATTAGAAGGTGGGCACGGGTAGCTAATCCGCTCTTCCTCCTTTTGTTCTTCGCTCTCCTCGTCATCTTTTTCATCCAATGAGCTCACAGTTTCATCAATTTCTTCTTCTATAGCTTCCTGCAAAATATTAGTCTCTTCTTGGACAACGGAGACTTCTTCAATAAATGCATTAATATTGGCATTATATTCATAATTCTCATAGCAATATCTAAGTATAGCAAAAAATTTAGGTCTATAAACAACATCATCAAAATTTTCACACATTTTAGACAAAGATTCTATTTCATAAGCACCCATAAAAGCAACAAATTCTTCTATTTGTTCCACATCATAGTAATCATATATACCATTAGAATAAGAAGCTAAGGTTTTATTATCATTAAATTTGCATGAAAAGTTAAGGTGTGGAGCCTTCATCCTAGAGCAACAAGTATAATCATATCTCAAGCATAGTTGCCTAGCATACCAACGCAACATAGAAATTTGATCCCATAATAGTTTCCCTTTTTGTGTCAAGCGATAATCCCGAAAGTATTCACGTTGATCCAACGTGTCTCCCATAACAAAGTTGAATGGGGTTTTCTCAGGATTATAAAAGTAGTAAATAATTTCTGTCACATAACGAGCATCGAGGGTTTTAGGAGGTTCCCCATCTCCATGAGAAGCAAGTACACCTAATTTTTTTGGTATTTCGTGTTCCATCTCCATAACTAAATATAGAGAACAACTAAGAACATCAAATAAAAATTACTTAGTGATAAAGCAAACAAGCACGCACGAGAATATTCACCCCACACTATGACTCCCCGGCAACGGCGCCAGAAAAAGGTCTTGACAACCCGCAAGTATACGGGATCAATTGTAGCCTCTTCGATAAGTAAGAGTGTCGAACCCAACGAGGAGCTAAAGGTAGAACAAATATTCTCTCAAGTACTATCTTCCACTGATACGACGACTCTATGCATGCTTAGTGTTCGCTTTACCTAGAACAAGTATGAAACTAGAAGTACTTTGTAGGTATTGTTGGATAGGTTTGCAAGAATATAAAGAACGCGTAAATAAAAAGTAGGGGCTGTTTAGATAAAGAAGCAATAAAGTAAGTATAGTGAGTGTGGAAAAGTGGTGGTAGGAGTTGTGAAATTTTCCCTAAGCAATTGACTACTTTACTAGACCGATAATCACTATTGCAATTCTATTTGAGGGAGAGGCATAAGCTAACATACTTTCTCCTCTTGGATCATATGCACTTATGATTGGAACTCTAGCAAGCATCCACAACTACTAAAGATCATTAAGGTAATACCCAACCATAGCATTAAAGTATCAAGTCCCCTTTATCCCATACGCAAACAACCTACTTACTCGGGTTTGTGCTTCTGTCACTCACGCCACCCACCATGAGAAAATCATGAACATATTGCAAACACTACAGCGGGCATCCCTCATGCTTGCGCGACACGGAGGGCACAATAGGACAGCACCAATAATAAAACATGCAATTCAAACCAATCATAGCAATTCATCAATCACCGGTAGGACAACGAAAATCTACTCAGACATCATAGGATAGCCATACATCATTGGGAAATAATATATAGCGTTGAGCACCATGTCTAAGTAGAGGGTACAGCGGGTTGCGGGAGAGTGAACCGCTGAATATAGATGGGGGAAGGTGATGGAGATGTTGGTGAAGATGGCGGAGGTGTTGGTGAAGATCGCGGTGATGATGATGGCCCCCGACAGCGCTCCGGTGCCACCGGAAGCAAGGGGGAGAGAGCCCCCCTTCTTCTTCTTCTTCCTTGACCTCCTCCCTAGATGGGAGAAGGGTTTCCCCTCTGGCCTTGGCTCCCATGGCGTGGGAGGGGCGAGAGCCCCTCCGAGATTGGATCTGTCTCTCTATCTCTCTCTATTTCTGCGTTCTCAGATTCTACGCTTTCACCGTTTTTTATATCCAGAGATCCGTATTGGGGTGAATCTTTCACCCAGATTTTCTCATAAAATTAGCTTTATTGCGGCAAAAGAAGAGCGTCAACTGCCTTACAGGATGCCCACGAGAGTCCAGGGTGCGCCTGCACCCCCTGGGGCGCGCCCCCCTGTCTCGTGCCCCCCTCGGGCACCGTCTCGCATTGATTCTTCCTCCCAAAAATCACAAATATTCCAAAATAATTCTCCGTCCGTTTTTATCACATTTGGACTCCATTTGATATTGGGTTTCTGTGAAACATAAAACATACAACAAACAAGAACTGACACTGGGCACTGGATCAATATGTTAGTCCCAAATATAGTATAAGAAAGTTGCCAAAAGTATATAAAAGTTGAATAATATTGGCATGGAACAATCAAAAATTATAGATACGATGGAGACGTATCAGGAGGTAACCCTGGTGAATCAAGCACAACATAAGGTGGACGTCGCAAAGTTGCAAGATGAGATAGCTCAGGCCAAGGAGGAGCATAATGCTTAGAATGCTAGGATGGCAATAGAGCGAGCCACTTTGGATGCGGAATCACAACAGATTCAAGAAGAAACCTTCCGCTTGAGCTTGGATCAAAATGCGTTAAATGTCGTTCTTCGCAGGAGGTACCAGAGTCGTCTACCTCTGGAGTTGTACACAAGGAATCTTTTCAATACGCCTGGGGCAGGACCAAGTAACCCGCCCGATGTGAGCCGTGCCCCTGATGCACCTAGGACCAGAGCAGCGGCTCAGCCTCGGGCAAGAGACCTGCCACATGACATAAAAACCCACCTCACCGAGTCTCAACACCTCCGGGTCACTTCTCTAACTCGTTGGACAACATGATTGTCGCGACATCATGGCTGGTGGCTCTCTTGGTGACAGGTGAGTCTCCTGCGGCGGTCGAGGCTCGGAGGGCCGTGGAGCTTCTTCAGATGGCGGTGGCCCACCAGGAGGTTTACTCCTACAACTGTGATTGAATCCAGTCAACTCCGTGTCAGAGTCGAAGTTACAGCCGGCGCATTGAATCGTTGGTGGTTTCCAACAGCGAACGTCACCGACGCAGCCTTGTGGTAATCAAGATGTCCAAAATTAGGCGTCGGATCAGGCTTGTGCACGCCAATAGGCAGAGCTAACGGCTCAGCTGGCAGCTCTTTGATAACCTCAAGCGAACCCTTCAGCGTCTATAGAAGCTGGGATGACTTCCAGGATAGTAGGTGAGCTATGCTTAGTGTCGGCTCTATGCAATGAGCCTTGCCCAAGGATTTTAAGGGCCCTCGCAAGGTGCCCAATTACACTGTGGATCAGCCTCCGGATGCTTGGATTGAGAGCTACGAGTTGGCCATGGAGATGTTGGATGTTAACGATGCTGTGTGCGCTAAATATTTCACCATGACGTTAGATGGCTCGGCTCGCACCTGGCTAAAAGGTGTTACCTCCTAATTCCATCAACTCATGGACTGAATTGAAGACGCGGTTCACTCAGAACTTGAAGGATACATGTAAGCATCCTATGTCGATTATCGACCTAGATACTTGCATCCAACGAGAGGATGAGTCCACCTCCCATTAGGTTTGCCGGGTCTTGGCTATTATCCATTCATCAGATAGCATCAATGTTGGTTTTGCTGTTTTAATTCTGGAGAAGAATTGCTGATTTATTCCCCTCAAACAAAAGCTCAGGCAGCTTAAATGTCATTGCAATGACATGGGAGAGCTCATGTCAGACAATACTAAGGATCCTGATTCAGAATGAGGAGAAGTCTAGTAAAGGGAAGAAAAATGGCAAGGGGTAGCAAAAGAATACAACATGTCAGACTCAAGGTAACAATGGTAAGCGCAAGCACACTGATGGTGGATCAGATTTTGTGGCCAATACTAATGCATAGTCCGGTGATCACCGTCGCAAGGGACAATTCCAGCCCTAGTCTGTAGAGTAGAAGTTAAATTTAGAGGCGATATTGAACCAACCTTGTCCAAAACATAGTCGTCCCAATAGGCCATCAACCCACCCGTGGAAAGATTGTAGTATCATGAGGGAGTAAATGAAATTATAACTCTCACCAGGATCACAACAACGGTAATGGCCCGCACATCGGGTCAGGCTCCGGTTCGCATGAGTCCGGCTTGGGAGGCGGCGATTCAAATTCTGGTTTTCAAGGTCAGGGCAATCAAGGCGTCTTTAACTAGCAACCCAATCAGGGCAATCAGCAGCAACAATTAGGGTATCAGAGCAACCCGAAGCAGCTGAGTAGTGGCCAGTATCATGTTTTTACTACTAGCTTGTGCAAGCCAGACCAAAAAGTTCATAAGCGAGCGGTGAGTGCGATTGAGCCGACCATACCCCGGTACTTACGATGGTCAGAGCAGCCAATCGTATGGAGCCATGAGGATCACCCGCTCCGGGTGGATAATATAGTCAACTAGCTTTGGTAGTGGCACCTCAGGTTGGAGGTTACAAGTTGAAAGCACAAGTGCTCCCCGGGTGATTTTGGTAATTAATGTCAACATATCTCTTGTTGGACTAATACTTCTACCTAGTATTGGAGTGGCATGGACATGGACAAGAGGATGTGGAACCCCTTCAAGATGCTAAGGACAAACATTGGCAAAAGCTCAAGACTCTACATTTTCATTTTAGTGATACAAGATCACATTGAGTCCATAGGAAAGTCAATACTATTAAAAGGGGATGAGGTGTTGCTTAATGGCTTGCTTCCTCAAAGTTCTTAGTGATATGCTCCAAAACCCTCAGCCACTTTCTCATATCCACATATGTCCTAAACCTAAAAGTCAAACTCGGCCCCACCGATTTGATCTATCCGGAGCCACCGAGTTCATTTGACTTAGCCACTGCCAAACCCTAATCAGTTCGATCTCACCGGTGGGATCTCGGCCTCACCGAGATGGGCTTGCAAATTCTCTGTGACCTATTGCAACAATTTCGGTCTCACCGAGTTTGTTCAGTCGGTCTCACCGAGTCTGCTTGACCAATACTTAGTTTGCTTATTACCAAAATAGGTCCCATGGAGTTTGTGTAATCAGTCAAACCGAGTTGAGGTTTTACCCTAACCCCTGCACATCGGTCCCACCGAGTTGACTTTGTCGGTCCCACCAAAAACTCTAATGTTCACATTTGACTTGAATCGGTCTGACTGAGTTTTACCATTCGATCTCACCGAGTTTGAGAATCTGTGTGTAACGGATATATTTTGTGTGGAGGCTATATATATCCCTCCACCCATTCTTCATTCGTGAGGAGAGCCATCAGAATGTGCCTACACTTCCACTACTCATTTTCTGAGAGAGAACCACCTACTCATGTGTTGAGACCAAGACATTCCATTCCAACCACAAGAATCTTGATCTCTAGCCTTCCCAAGTTGCTTTCCACTCAAATCATATTTCGAC
Organism: Triticum aestivum; assembly: GCF_018294505.1. Lineage (NCBI taxonomy): Eukaryota > Viridiplantae > Streptophyta > Magnoliopsida > Poales > Poaceae > Triticum > Triticum aestivum. The sequence continues at coordinate 226,545,848 of NC_057804.1, read as the reverse complement.
AATAGCCAAATCTATGAGAGAGAGTTGAGTGTTGGGGAGACTATCATTTGAAGCACAAAAGCAAGGAGTTCATCATCAACACACCATCTAGTACCTTTTGGAGAGTGGTGTCTCCTAGATTGGTTATGTATCACTTGGGAGCCTCCGTCAAGATTGTGGAGTTCAACCAAGGAGTTTGTAAGTGCAAGGAGATCGCCTACTTCGTGAAGATCTACCCAGGTGAGGCAAGTCCTTCGTGGGCGATGGCCATGGTTGGATAGACAAGGTTGCTTCTTTGTGGAACCCTCGTGGGTGGAGCCCTCCGTGGACTCGCGCAACCCTTACCTTTCGTGGGTTGAAGTCTCCACCAACGTGGATGTACGATAGTACTACCTATCAGAAGCACGCCAAAAACATCCGTGTCTCCAATTGCATTTGCACACTCCAATCCAACCATATGAATCTTGATCTCTAGCCTTCCCCAAGTTGCTTTCCACTCAAATCATCTTTCCACCAAATCCAATCCTATGAGAGTGAGTTGAGTGTTGGGGAGACTATCATTTGAAGCACAAGAGCAAGGAGTTCATCATCAACACACCATCTATTACCTTTTGGAGAGTGGCGTCTCCTAGATTGGTTAGGTGTCACTTGGGAGCCTCCGACAAGATTGTGGAGTTGAACCAAGGAGTTTGTAAGGGCAAGGAGATTGCCTACTTCGTGAAGATCTACCCTAGTGAGGCAAGTCCTTCGTGGGTGATGGCCATGGTGGGATAGACAAGGTTGCTTCTTCGTGGACCCTTCGTGGGTGGAGCCCTCCGCGGACTCGCACAACCATTACCCTTCATGGTTTGAAGTCTCCATCAACCTGGATGTACGATAGCACCACCTATCAGAACCACGCCAAAAACATCCGTGTCTCCAATTGTGTTTGCACACTCCAATCCTATCCCCTTACTTTCTTGCAAGTTGCATACTTTGATTTCCGTTGCTCATATACTCTTTGCATGCTTGCTTGAATTTTATTGTGCATGCATGAAATTGTGCTAATCTACCACCTCAACTTGAAAAACTTAAAAACTGCCACCTTTATTTGTTGAGGGTCTAATCACCCCCCTCTAGACACCTCTTCTCGATACTTTCAATTGGTATCAGAGCTTTGGTCTGCATTGCTTTGGTTTAATCACCATTGGAGGAAGATGGATGAGTCTATGTTGGGGAGTCTTAGACGTAGAGTGCCCATGCTTGATGGAGAGTTCTTTAGTGTTTGGAAAAATGAGATGCTTGGAATTTTTTATGAATATCACTTGAACAAGTACATTACTACTCCTTGTGAACCCCTTGTTGACCCCTTGCATCCTACCCATGATGAGTCTCTTGACATGATTCACAATCTTAGAACTATCAATCTTATCACTAGAGGTTTGCCTAGAAATTTGATTGTTCACCTGCCAACTCTTGATTGTCCTTATACTATATGGAGATTTCTTGAGGAACGATTTCCAGACTATTCCTTGAAAAACTTAGATGAGATTCTTCACAAGTCTATTGCTCCGAATAAGATGAATCACAATGATCCTAAGTTTGGAGATTGTTTATTTGTGCTTACTAATCTTATGCGTGCCAAAGGAGATGTTGGACTTATTAGCAACACTACAAAAAAATACACTTCCGTGATGATACGTGTTTGTCACAGTAGGTCACGTTTTTTATCATGCATGTACATCCATGATGATTTTATGACAGAATCTAGATAGTCATACCTGTGCTGTCATAGAAGTGTTCCATGACATTACCAAAATTATCATCACGGAAGTGTCCACTTCCATGACGATAAATCACGTGTCACAGAAGTGCTTTCGTCAAGGGTGACCGACACGTGGCATCCACTGTAACGGAATGCCGTGAAGCTATCGGGTCCGGTTTTGGATCCGATAACCCGTTAAGAGCCCTGACCAATGGGGATTTTCCACGTGTAAAATCATCATTGGCTGGAGGAAACACGTGTCGGCTCACCGTTGGGACAGATGTCATCCACTCATTGGACCCTACGTTGACATGTGGCACGGCCCAACAGAGGCCCATTCCTGTGAATAGGCCGACCCGTTTGACTTGGTCAAAAGGTAGCGGGCCGGCCCACGGAAAGCCTGTTAACGGCATGTTCGCATATAGCCCATTTACAGCCTGCTAACCCAGGGCCCGTTACGACCTCTCCGAATTAGGCCCAGTAGCTTCATCTGGGCCATCCAATATGATTCCAGCCCGTTTTAACTTCCGGCCCATGTATGGCCCATGACTTCTTTCGGCCCATATGAGGCCCTTTGTAACTCTTGGCCCATTAACGGCCTGTGGTGAAACTGGCCCGTAACGAACAGTGTATCACTTTATACCCATTAACGGCCCATTATTCCATTGGGCCGTTTCCAGCCCAAGTTATCTTTCGGCCTTCTCAGGGGCCATTTATTCTTGGGCTCATTTCTAGCATTCGGTTACTTACAGCCCGTTACTGTCATTTTCTGCTTGTGGGCCAAATTTAGTCCGTCGTTACAGTCGGCCCGTTTGTGACCCGTTAATATGTTGGGCCATTTTCATGTCAAAAAAATACCGTTGGGCTGTTTTCATAGAGTTATCAAATACGGCCTATTAACAGCCTGCTATGGTCCACAAATAGTATGGCCCATGATTAGCGAAAAGATGATACGCCTCGTAGAAGGCCCATGGATCCTACGGCCCGTAGAAGGCCAGTGGATCGTACGACCGGTAGAAGGCCCATGGATCGTATGGCCCGTAGAAGGACCATGGATCCTATGGCCCGTATAAAAGGCCAATGGATCCTACGGCCCGTAGAAAGCCCATGGATCATACGACCCGCAGGAGGCCCAAGGTTACAACAACCCGTTTGTTGCCATGATTATTTGGGCTAGTTACCAAAAATATGCTATTGTGGCCACTAGAAAAACACAGAAAAATAACTGCAGTGACTACAAGCAAACAACTAAACAAGACAATAATGAAATAAATAAGCAAGCAATTAACGCTAGCCTATTACCTCTATTACACATATTACATCCACTGGGCATGAAAGTTCGCCACCAGTGCAAATATAGGGAACAAATCAGCAATATTACATACAATGGCCGTCAAAATTGGCCACCAGTGCAAATAAACGCGGCAGCAAAACAAGAGCATAACTGAAACAACTTCAGGAGAGCTCAAGAAACGTTATCCTGGGTATCCACCATGCTGGAAATAAGCTTAGCAAGCTTATTAGCTCTGTCCTGTTTGGTGCTAAAACCCTCCAACGCTTGCTGTTTTAGCAGAAAGTATGCATCTGAATGCTCCAGGGACTTCCGCAGTCCTTTCGCTTCTTGTCGCAGCACAACTGATCGATGTCTTTCAGCTTGTAGTTGAGACTCAAGAAACCGAAATGATTCAGACAGTGAGTTTGAATAGCTTGTGCAAGCGGTAGTGGCCAGTAACTCGAGCACTAAACCAAGACAGGACTTTGGGGTTGTCTCACTGTCTTCAAGATAGTCTTCCTTAGTTGTTTTATCAGCTTTGTTGGAGACCAACAAGGTTGTGTCACTATCCTGAACCTTATCTGCATTACTTCCTTTACCATTGCTTAATAAGGCACTCTTCCCCAATATTCTATCCGCATTCTAAAAGAAGAAACAAGCAGACACATAACAGGTTTAGTATGTACTAGTATACGAAACTCATTTTTGTGAACCAGTTCATTAGTAAGGTGGACAGGATTAAACTACCAAGTATTATATTGCCAAGTACTAGTACATAATAAAAGCATGAAACAAACATATATCTATGTCCTATGGTCACTGCATTGTCTTGCCAAATCAAAATAGAGACACAGTTCAAATCATATCAGTTTAAGACAAAGCAGCTATGAAAGAATACAAAGCGTGGGAAACTACACGGCACAACAAGATTTCAGATGGGTACCACGGGTCTACATGTACAACAACACTATTGGCTCTGTTGTGATGCTAGTAATGTGCATGATATGAGAAGTCAACTGTATACACAATTGAAATTGAAATCAACAGAGCTATTGATAAGAGCAAACCTGTGAAAGAAACATGCGTGAACATACCTGCTGTGTCATTGGAGTTTCGATTGGATCCCTCAACTTAAAAATAAGTTTGTATGAGTAAATACAGTGATACAAGAGCAAAGAAGTATGCACGATACCAATCATAGTTAAAAAAGGCGCGTCTAAGCGAGCGCTTAAGCGCGCCTAGGCTCTAGGCGTTGGCAAAACGCATTGCTCATAACTACGCTTAATCTGTGCATAACTGCGTATAAGCATGCGCTTTGGTCAATAAAGCGCAAGGCGGTGGCAAAACACACAATTAACGCCTAGTGCTTTTTTGAACTATGATAGCAATGGGATCTTAAGTTAGAACAATTGTTCTTCAGGTTTAGGCACTTGTTGTACATGAACAGAGTATAGTAAGATGCAAGAATATAGTACTTAAAAATAGAAAATGAGCTCATAGACCTTACCACATTCTTGGTTCGGGACCAGTACAGAACAAGGCGTTCCCAATCAACGTCCAATAAATGTGTCTCGGGAGAACGTAAGGGAATTTGATGAGTCTTTGCCTGTGAAGTACGTTTTCTTCAGGTAATTCCGATACTGCCACCAAGCATTCTTGAAGATAGCAGAGGTATTAGCACAGGTTACCTCATCCTGAGTTTCCAAATCGGTCCTTCTCTATAGAGAAAAATGGGAAAATTTGCTGTATTATAACCATCATGGAGGTAGGATGTATGGGACAAAGCAAAGTAATTGCCATGAATAACATTACTTACACATAACTCCTGGACAAACACCTGCAACTGGCATTTTCCTTCATCTTCAATATAATATTTCCAAGATGGGAAGATACACACATACAATTTAACAACATCAAATGTGATAGATGCTAAACTACGACTAGCTGGTTGTGCTTCCTCCACAGGAATAGGCGTACTAACTGGTGGAGTTGGGGTTCGTCATCGTAGTACTGGCCCTTTGGGCACTGGAGCTGCCTTACTAACTGCTCTTATTTGGGAGCTCTGTGGTGGAGATGGTGCTGTGTCAACAGGAACTGGGTTACTATCTGCTGGTGTTGGGGTTAGATTGGGTGAAGCTGGTTCTCTGTCCATCGCAGTAGGGCACAACCTGCGGGAGTTTGGGTTATGTGTGGTAGGGCTGGTGTCTCGTGCATGTACAACCGGGGTGCTATCTCCACCAAGAGGTAGCACTGTTTTATTTGAAGACCGTGTTTTATTCCGCTAGATACTAGCATCACCCGCTCCAATTCAATTGGCTGATAAACAGGAAACATAGTTGAATGTACATACATTGTATGAGAGACAGATGCAATAGATAGTGTGGAAAAAGAGGGCATGAAATAGTTGACATGTATATTGTTTAACTAAAACGGATAGCATGACATAATTTGACATATATGATTTCTATCTAAACTAGATAGCATAGCATAACATAATTCAAAGATATGATGAATAACTAAATAGGATCGCATGACATAGTTCAACTATATGTTATCTAAGTAATCAGGATCGCATCATTTAATTCACATATGTGATTTATATGCTAAACAGAGGGCATTCGATATGATGTCTGAACTAAGAACATGGTGTTGAATATTGTGTATATGATGTCTAAACTATGCAATGCAATACACCATATGCATGATATGAGCAGTATAACCGTGCCAAGTTAGAGCATACACCTCGGTGGGGGAATATGACTGGTCATCTGTCTCTGAATCCATCTCTGAGGAGCTATCGGGACCCAACAAGAGATCTGCTTCGACAGGTAGCACTGTCTGCTCTGAAGGCCTTGTTTTCACTCTAGATTTTTCCATGTCCCACCCAAATGGCTGATTCACAGGAAGAGTAGTTTAATGTACAAACATTGTCGACAAATGGAAATGTAATGAAGAAAAGGATGGGCAAGATATCATTCAAATATATGATGCCTGGTTAAACAAGATGGCATTGCACATTTCACATATATTATGGCTGGCTAAAAGACATGAGACAGCATAATTCCCATATATGATATAGAAACTAAACAGGTGGCATTACAGAACATGTCTAAACTAAGCAGATGACATATATGATGTCAAAAGTAGGCACTGCAAGGCAACATATGCATGATATGACTAACATCATCATGGCAAGGTAGAGCAAACACCTTGGGGGTAAATAGGAGTGGTCAGCGGCGTATGAATCTGCCTCAGAACAGATATCTTCCTCTGGATTACAATCTAGAGAGGGGTGGGGAGGGTTTGCCATTGAACCCACCATGGAGCGATGTCTGCATGACATTGTATTGCCGCACAAAACTCTTCTCTTTTTCTCTACATGTTCAGCATGACTGTGTACAATATCTGACATGCATACGAAAAAAATATGGTGAGATTATGTAAGGAGAGCATGCAGAAATTTAGAGTGATGGTAACAACCAGTGGATGGATCCAAAAAAATGATAGGAGGCTGATGATTGCTTTAATTTAATAAAAAGACAGATGGTGATTGCTTTACTATTTGTTTCCCACCCAAGATGAACAACATAGGCATACCCTAGGTGAACCAGATATTAGACAGAGATACTATTCATTGCTTCCTCGATATGTGCCCCACAACTAATTTAGAACTCAAGTTTGAACATTAATTTGGACCTGACTTGGAGTCCAAGAGGTGAACAGGACGATAAAGTAGCAGGTAATTTTAAGGAATGCATAACATAAGAACAAACAAAAGAGTGCGACCTCTCTTGTGGACCTGTGTACTCCTCAGGTTCATCTGCTAAGTCGATGATGGTGATGCCATTACGGTGGTTGCCGGCGGCAGGGAAGGAGATCTGAGGCGGCGAAAGACGGTCAGGAGTCATGATGTCTGGTTTGGTGGATGCTTCTGTCGATGAAGCAGCTCAGGTCAGGTGGACGACGTCGTGGCAGGAGTAGGACAAACGACACAAAGTTCCCTTTGACACCTACTTGTAACTAAAGTAATTCTGTAAGGGCTCATTTGGCTTGCATGATTCTAAAAACGCAGGGATAGGAAAAACACTGGAATAGGATAGGAATTAAACACCGGAATAGGATAGGAATGCACATGGTAAACACATCATTTGTGAACAGAGGATTTCTGTCAACTTGGGTGTTTGGTTTACAGGAATTGGAAGAGCAGAGGAATGCAGAGAAACATGTCCAAAATAAAGTGAAACCATATGAAAGCATGTATAGTTAGAATGTTATTCTACCACTAATGCACTTGGTCTTGTTTTCATGCATAGGATTTTGAAAAGTAAGTCCAGGTGGATGTTTTGCTTCATTCCGTTCAACAAAATGCATGAATAATTGAATAGTAGAGTTGTTGACAACTGATTTTGGCAAAATACAGAGTGAAAGGGTTTTTCAGCATGAGAAAGTTTCATATCGTCGAGTGGGACAACTTTGATGTTTAGGCTATCGCCATTCGACCTCATCTCAGTGGCCGAAGCTATACTCCGAGTGACAAAATTTAATGTTCTGAGTGCTTTTCGGCCGATTATGCCCTCAATATGACCTCAGATGAAGGAGTGCTCTAAAGGAATTGTCTTCGTCTCGTCAAGACAATTGATTCTCATATATGAATCATCTCAATCCGAGTTCATATGCAAAAGTTATAGTCAATACGGTCTGGACAGGCCAGAGACCAAAATGTTACGCTTGACACCAGACACACGTTGATGAGTGTCTGATGCAAAGCGTGAGCAATTCGGCCTTCAAGATGGCCTTTAATTGAAAAACCTTCAACACAGAAAAGTTTCGTCTCGTCGAGCCGATCGATTTTCATATATAATTCGTCTCAATCCGAGGTCATATGAGACTTGGGGAGACAAATCAAGATCAGGCTATGTTTTTGGTCGAGTGAAAACTCACCGGTCGAGTGAAAGCTTACCTTTCGGGTGAAAACCTACCGATCGAGTAAAAGGTCGAGTGAAAAGCTACCGATCGAGTAAAAGGTCGAGTGAAAACCCACCGATCGAGTAAAAGGTCAAGTGAAAACCTATCGATCGAGTAAAAGGTCGAGTGAAAACCTACCGATCGAGTAAAAGGTCGAGTGAAAACCTACCGATCGAGTAAAAGGTCAAGTGAAAACCTACCGATCGAGTAAAAGGTCGAGTGAAAACCCACCGATCGAGTAAAGGTCAAGTGAAAACCTATCGAAAGTCGAGTGAAACCACGTCGAAAGGTAAGAAACCTATCGATCGAGTAAAAGGTCGAGTGAAAACCCACCGATCGAGTAAAAGGTCAAGTGAAAACCTATCGATCGAGTAAAAGGTCGAGTGAAAACCTACCGATCGAGTAAAAGGTCGGTCGAGTAAAAGATTGTCTTCCGATTGAAAATGTGGTCATCATCCGAGTGAAAGATTGTCTTCCGAGTGAAAATATAGTCATCCGAGTGAAAAGATCCAGTCGAGTGAAAGACTCTAATATCCGAGTGGATGAGCTCAAATCCGAGTGAAACTGAACATGTGCCCAAAAGTTTATCAAGATGATCTCGGATGGAAAAGTGTTCAATACAGAAGTTGTGCGTATCATCAAGACGATAAACTTTGGTTTTGGAGTCATCGTCGTCAGAGATAGTATATAGCCTGCGAATTCACTACAAGACTCGGATAATTCAGTCTACCGCAAGACCGAGTCCGACTGGAAGGTAAGACGACCTCGAAAAGTGTTCAAGATGGCCTTATTTGAAAAAGTGATCAACATGAGAGTTGTTCGTATCATCGAGGCGCACAAGTTTGGTATTTGGGCCATCTTGATCGGAGGTCATATGGAGGCTCGGCGGCCTGCACAAGGAGGAAGACAGAAGTTGGGCCAGATTCAGACTGAATCCGAGTTGGAATAGAACTAGGACTCTAGGACGCGAATTGATGTAATTCTTCTTGTAAGGAAAGTCTAGATGAATCCTTTACTTGTACGGGAAGTCCAGCCGCCTCTTATATATGTTGGGGGTGACGGCCGATTGAACAACACACAATCGAACAAATCAATATACTACTTTTTCCTGTCTACTTTTTATCTCTCCACCGTTTTTCTCTCTCGTTCTTCGCTGTTCCTTCGTGTTTGAGAGCTGCGAATCCCGAGGCTCTAGGGGCGAGCGAATCGACCTAGGGCAGCCCATAGCCGCCGCAATCCCTGACGGGGTCCCTCCCGGGTGCGCGGGGTTTCGGGTCTGCAAAAGCACCCGCCGACTGTCTTGCGTATCGCGCTGTCGGTCGGGTCTCCTTCGACGTGAGCTGCGGTGCATCACCCCCGGCGTCGAGGGTACACGTGACGTGTTCGTGTGTCAACACACTTTTTGGCGACTCCGCTGGGGAAGAGGATCAATCATCATCATCCACCATGTCCGATCTTCCCAAGCCATCCGAGGTAGACGCCGATAACATCATTAAGCCCAGTCTTGATGAGATATCGGCTGATCATCGCCAAGTCTATGAGGAGTACAAGAAGGCGCGCGAAGAGAAGGATTTGCAGGAGTTCCTTGCAAAGTTCAAGAAGGATCGCCAAGGCAACATCACTCCGATTGAAGAAATCAAGTTCCCTCCTCTTCAAGCCGAGCAGGTTAAACCTTCTGTGAGTACTACCTTTTCTCCTGAGCAGTGGGCTGAGATTGAAAGTCGTATTGCTGATGGTAACAATCTAGTCTATCAAACTTTCATAGAAAATACTAATGCTCAGAAGAATACATCTCAATCGACTAGTGGTAATGATGGTGTAGCTGCTAGTGTGCAAAACCCTAATCAGGCTTTACCTATTGCATCGGCGCCTCCCGTGCCGATGGCTTATTATCCTACCCAAACAAATCAGATTGTGGCTGCACCCATTAATCCTATTATGAGCATGCCAGGTTCGGTGGCAACGCCGAACCCAACCTTACTTACAGCTACAACCACTCGACCACTAGAAAATTATGGGTCAACATACCTGCCACAATTCCTACCTACAGCTAGTAATCATACTCCTCCTATGCCACTGCCACAAGCTTCATCGTCCAGTATGGATGATGGTCTAGCTAATCTTAGAGAGGAGATGGCTAAGATGCTTCGAGAGAATTTTGGGGTTGAGTTACCTCGGAATCGGATTTACCAAAAGCCGTACCCCGAGTACTTTGATGCCATCCAGTGCCCTCCAGGATATAAAATTCCAGATTTTGTTAAGTTCAATGGAGAGGGCACAAAAACCACATGGGAGCATGTTAGTCAATACTTAGCACAATTAGGTGAAGCAGGTTCACTAAATGAGTTGAAAGTGCGTTTATTTCCTTTATCATTAACTGGTACCGCATTTTCATGGTTTTCTTCTTTACCACATGGTTCCATTCGAGTTTGGTCGCAGCTAGAGCAGAAATTTCATGATCACTTTTACAGCGGCGACAATGAACTCAAGTTGTCACATCTAACATCGGTTAAACAGAAGCATGATGAATCGGTCTCCGATTACGTCAAGAGATTCAGAGAAACGAAAAACCGATGTTTTAGTTTGGTGATAACTGAGAGAGACTTGGCAGACCTAGTGCTAAGTGGTTTGAGAACTCCCATTAGAGAAAAGTTAGAAGGCTATGAGTTCTTAAATATTAACCAAGTCTTACAAAGGGCTTTGGCTCAGGAAAGCCGAAGCAAAGATCTCAAAGAAGTGCATAGATACAAAGCCGATCGTCCAAAGATGAATATGGTGGAATATGATAGTGATCACTCGGACGATGAGGGTGATGTTTTTGCTACTGAATTTGTTTGGCCATCTAAGGCCAAACCCTTTACTTGCAATGATCTGAAACCGATTCATAAGAATCGTGATGAAGATATGAAGTTTACTTTTAACATTGCTAAGTGTGATAGAATATTTGATACTTTGCTGCAGGCTAAGATTATTAGAATATCTCATACTTTACCGCCGTTTGAAGAGCTGAAACGGCGTGCTTATTGCAAATATCATAATTCTTTTTCTCATGCTACTAACGATTGCAATGTTTTTCGACGACAGATACAATCGGCCATTAATGATGGACGATTGAACTTTTCTGAGATGCAAGTTGATAAACAGCCCTATCCAATGAACGCAATGGATTTAGAAGGGAAGAAGCTGCTCATTCGGCCGGAGGTAGCCGAATCTGCTAATAAAGCTAATGTCATTGTTGGTGAGCCCAGGAAAGACAAGGAGGGTGACAAGGTCTTGGGGAGACATGTTGTGCTTGATAAGCAACCCGATGGCAAGGAAGTGATCAAGATCACCATCAAGAATCCTACACTCGGGGGGCAAACACAGGTGCAGCAGGACACTCGAGTTAAGTTTGTCAAGCCCAAGAGTCCAGAAGTTGGCAAATGGAAGAGGAGTGAAGCTAAAGTGCAACGCAAGCGGGTCAAGCCAACTTTTGATATGTTGCTGTCTAAATATACTAATCAGTCGGCTGGTCCCAGCTCTAACCGGCCATCACACTTGAAGCGACCAAGGTCACCATCGAATGATATGTTCAGTCAGTATGTGAAACCGAGTGGACCAAGGGCGCAGTTTTCAGAAGAGCAGAGGCAATCTGTGTGGAATCGACTTGATTACTCGTATAATGGTCGACTGAACATCGGTGACTATCAGTCGGCTGGTCAAAATATGCGACTGAGTGGAAAATATCCTAGTGTAAGAATGCACCCTGGTGGAAGCTATCCAAGTGAAAAAATGTGGCCAAGTAGATTCCATCCGACTGATTTCCATCCGAGTGGATTCCATCAAAGTGACGTCCATCCGAGTGGATTCCATCCGAGTAAAAAGGTGCGCCCGAGTGGAAATTTCATGCATCTGGAAAGTCGAAAAGAATGGCGTGTTAAGTCACCAAGTGTTGCAGCAGTTGAGTCAGGAAAAGGCAAAGAGAAAATGGATGTCGACTCACTTATCTTGGGCACCGAAACATTCCCCATACAGCAGCCGACTGTGGATAACCACTCGACTAAGCCGATACTTGCTATCGCGCCAAAGCACTCGGTTAATGACCATGAAGCAAGCACCAGCCAAGTAAAGGTGAGAGATGCTAAGTACACTCGACCAAAGTGGTGTCCTCCAGGGCTAACAAAGACACAGAAGAGGAAACTACAGAGGTTAAGGAGTCAAGAGATGGCAGAGCAGGAGGCCGAGAAGCAAAGAGATAAGTTGTTCAATGACACTCGGCCCATGGTTCCAGCAAAACAAGTGTGGAGGCCTAAACAAATACAAGATACATCAGCTTCTACATCTATCACAGAAGTGCCTACACCACCCAAGGAGGACGATGCGACAGCTATTACATCGTCTACAACACTTCCTACTTCTCCTTCACTCGACCAGATTTCAGAATCGGTCGATCCACTTGAAGAAGAGGCTGATATGTTGGATTATGAGTCTACACCGGTTCATGAAGGTATGGATATCAATATGGTATATTACTTACCTGCTGAGTTTCGTGCTGTAGATGAGGAAGGGGAAGTGGCTCAGCTAGATTTTGGCCCTAAAAATGCAATATTCGAGAAGCCAAAAGAACCAGTAACGCATCTGAAACCGTTATATCTCAGAGGTCATATCAATGGGTCACCGCTCACTCGGATGCTTGTGGATGGAGGTGCTGTGGTAAATCTTATGCCCTATTCGGTCTTCAAGAAATTGGGTTTGCCTGATGAAGAATTGATCAAGACCAATATGGTGCTCAACGGGTTTGAAGGCAAAGAGAGAACTGAAGCCAAAGGTGTGATGTATGTGGAGCTTACAGTCGGAAGCAAAACTTTGGCCACTGCATTCTTTGTCGCTGAGGTGCAAGGTAACTACAACATTATACTAGGCCGTGATTGGGTTCATGCAAACCAGTGCGTGCCATCCACTATGCACCAGTTTTTGATTCAGTGGGTTGACGATGAAGTGGAAGTCATTCATGCGGATAACTCGGCCTGTGTTGCTTTGGCCGATGCATCGGTGGATTGGCAACATCCCAATGCTACTTGCTTGACGGGACGTGACTTATCAGAGTTTGATTTTCTCAGCGCGACCAAGAATGGTTTTGTGCCCGTGTCTTTAAAGCCGACTGAATGCAATCGGCTCCAAGGTATGATATGTTTAAATGGATCCTAGTTCTGAGTGGTTACAAAAACGTCTTGCAAAATATCGGTCCAGCGAGAACGATATGTATGAGTCTATTGAGGAGTTGGATGACATGGATAAACTTGGACAAGGTTTTACATCGGCCGATCCGTTAGAAGAGGTAGATATCGGAGATGGATCAGTCAGTCGACCGACATTTATAAACAAAAATTTGAAAGCCGATCGTAAAGCTAAATTAATCGAGCTATTGAAAGAATATGTTTGTTGCTTTGCATGGGAATATCATGAGATGCCAGGGTTGAGCCGAGAGCTAGTGGAGCATCGGTTGCCTATAAAGGCCGGTTTTAGACCTTATAAACAGTCGGCCAGAAAGTTTAATCCGAAAACATATGACCGGATCAAGGAAGAGATCGGTCGACTGCTTGAAGCTAAATTCATTCGACCTTGCAGGTATGCCGAGTGGATTTCTAACATTGTCCCAGTGGAGAAGAAGGGATCCGGCAAGTTGAGGGTGTGCATTGACTTCAGAGATGTGAATAGGGCTACACCCAAAGATGAGTATCCCATGCCAATAGCCGATATGCTTATTAATGATGCTTCTGGACATAAGGTTATTAGCTTTCTAGATGGTAATGCCGGATACAATCAAATTTTTATGGCCGAAGAGGACATGTACAAAACAGCTTTCCGGTGTCCTGGTTTCCTTGGTTTATTCGAGTGGACAGTGATGACATTCGGATTGAAAAATGCTGGGGCCACATATCAAAGGGCTATGAATTTGATTTTTCATGATTTACTCGGTGTCATACTTGAAGTTTATATTGATGATATTGTTGTCAAATCGGATGCTTTTGAATCCCACTTGGCCGATTTGCGTTTAGCTTTTGAAAGGATGAAAAAGTATGGACTGAAGATGAATCCTTTGAAGTGTGCATTCGGCGTGTCAGCTGGCAAATTTTTGGGTTTCATTATTCATGAAGATGGCATAGAAATCGATCCCAAAAAGATAGAGGCCATACAGAAAGTGGAGGCTCCGACATGCAAGAAAGATATGCAAAAGTTCCTTGGCAAAGTCAATTATTTGAGAAGGTTCATAGCTAATCTGTCAGGGAAAGTTAATGCATTTACTCCTATCCTTCGGTTAAAGAATGATGTTGATTTCACTTGGGGGGCAAAACAGCAAGAAGCCTTTGATATGATCAAGAAATATTTGTGCACTCCTCCGGTGATGAAAGCACCCAAGCATAGAGAGCCTTTCAAACTTTATATCGCAGCAGAGGAAGGTGTTATTGGTGCTGTTTTGACTCAAGATACCGAAGGAAAAGAGCATGCCATTACATATTTGAGCAGACGTTTATTGGACGCCGAGACAAGGTATACATTTATTGAAAAACTATGTCTATGCTTATATTACGCTTGCACAAAATTGAGACATTACCTAGTGCCGAGTGCTTGTGTAGTAGCTTGTCAAACCGATGTCATTAAGTACATGTTGCATAGGCCAATTCTTAGTGGTAGAATTGGCAAGTGGGCTTATACTTTGATTGAGTATGATTTGGCTTATGAATCTCTAAAATCCATGAAAGGCCAAATTGTTGCTAATTTCATTGTTGAACATCGGATTAATGACAAGCATGATGTTGATATGAACCTTGTTTCATTAGTGCCATGGAGATTGTATTTTGATGGTTCAGTTTGTAGCAATGGCCAAGGTGTTGGTATTGTTTATATATCTCCTCATGGTGCTGTTTTTGAAGCCTCATGCCGCTTAGAATATTTTTGCACAAACAATCAAGCCGAATATGAAGCATTGTTATTCGGTCTAGAGATGTTACTTGCTATAGGTGTTACACATATTGAGGCTTACGGTGATTCGTTACTAGTAGTGCAGCAAATATCTAGAATCTTTCAGTGTTTTGACGAATCACTTAATGTTTATCTTGATAAATGTTTAGATATAATTTCTACTTTGGATTGTTTTAGCATTGCACATATATCTAGACATGACAACTGGAAAGCAAATGAGTTGGCACAGCAAGCATCTGGATATCATGTTGATCATGGCATGTTTCATATCTCTCAAAGACCGATGTCTTGTCTTGCCAATATGGGAGAGGCCGAACCTGAACCCACTGATTCGGCCATTAACAAAAAATCTAGTGCAGGTGATAATTCCGACTGGAGAAAGCCTATTGTTGATTATTTGTGCAATCCGAGTGAAAGGGTGGACAGGGCTGTTCGGCGTATGGCTTTCAAATATACAATGAGAGATGATGGTCTTTATCGCCGAACAGTCGATGATGTTCTTCTAAAGTGTTTAGATGAGGACCAGGCAAGAGTTGCTATGGGAGAAGTGCATGAAGGTATTTGTGGCACTCATCAGTCGGCTCCCAAAATGAAATGGTTATTGCGGCGTGCTGGGTTTTATTGGCCGACTATGATTAATGATTGCTTCAGATATTATAAAGGGTGTGAAGCTTGTCAAAAGTTTGGTGATATTCAACTGGCTCCTGCTGCTATGTTACATCCTATTATCAAACCGTGGCCTTTCAGAGGTTGGGGTTTAGATTTCATTGGACAAATCCACCCGTCTTCCTCAAAAGGGCATCGGTTCGTATTGGTGGCAACTGATTATTTCACTAAATGGTCTGAAGCAGTACCTCTCAAGAACATGACACATACGGAGGTAATCCAATTCATAACCGAACACATTATTCATAGATTCGGTATTCCTCAAACGTTAACTACAGATCAAGGTTCATCTTTTATGTCACACCAAGTCAGAGAGTTTGCCGAATCTTATAATATAAAGTTGCTCAATTCCTCTCCATATTATGCCCAAGCTAATGGACAAGCCGAGTCTAGCAATAAAATCTTAATCAAGCTCATTAAGAAGAAGATTGAGGATAATCCGAGGAGATGGCATGAGTTGTTGTCTGAAGCTTTATGGGCACATAGAATTTCAAGGCATGGTGCTACGAAGGTAACTCCATATGAGCTAGTATATGGTCAAGAGGCCGTTTTACCAGTAGAAGTAAATTTGAATGCTTTGAGAATAGCCAAACAAAATAATTTATCGGCGGTAGACTTTTATAACCTAATGATGGACAATATTGATGAGGTTGCCGATAAACGTTTGGTTGCTTTAAAGGCCATAGAGAGAGATAAGTTGAGGGTGGCAAGAGCTTACAATAAGAAAGTCAAGTTGAAGAATTTTCAAGTTGGTGATCTCGTCTGGAAAGTGATTTTGCCAATTGGTTCAAGAGATAGAAAATTTGGAAAGTGGTCTCCGAGTTGGGAAGGTCCTTTTAGGATTACAAGAGTTGTTCCCGGAAATTCATATTTGGTGGAATCAATACAAGGGGCATTGTTACCTCGAGCTCTCAATGGCAAATATTTGAAAAAGTACCACCCGAGTGTATGGCAGGAAGCCTAAGTAGGCAATGGCCGATATACGATTATCGCCCTTAGCACAAACATGGCCGATACATAATTATCGCCCTGAGAAAAATAAATGGCCGATGGAGTGTTGACATCGTTCTTAGAATGAACACTATGCATATTATTTTTCGGCATGCAAGCTTTGCCGAAAAACAGGGGGGCATGTGTTGACAACTGATTTTGGCAAAATACAGAGTGAAAGGGTTTTTCAGCATGAGAAAGTTTCATATCGTCGAGTGGGACAACTTTGATGTTTAGGCTATCGCCATTCGACCTCATCTCAGTGGCCGAAGCTATACTCCGAGTGACAAAATTTAATGTTCTGAGTGCTTTTCGGCCGATTATGCCCTCAATATGACCTCAGATGAAGGAGTGCTCTAAAGGAATTGTCTTCGTCTCGTCAAGACAATTGATTCTCATATATGAATCATCTCAATCCGAGTTCATATGCAAAAGTTATAGTCAATACGGTCTGGACAGGCCAGAGACCAAAATGTTACGCTTGACACCAGACACACGTTGATGAGTGTCTGATGCAAAGCGTGAGCAATTCGGCCTTCAAGATGGCCTTTAATTGAAAAACCTTCAACACAGAAAAGTTTCGTCTCGTCGAGCCGATCGATTTTCATATATAATTCGTCTCAATCCGAGGTCATATGAGACTTGGGGAGACAAATCAAGATCAGGCTATGTTTTTGGTCGAGTGAAAACTCACCGGTCGAGTGAAAGCTTACCTTTCGGGTGAAAACCTACCGATCGAGTAAAAGGTCGAGTGAAAAGCTACCGATCGAGTAAAAGGTCGAGTGAAAACCCACCGATCGAGTAAAAGGTCAAGTGAAAACCTATCGATCGAGTAAAAGGTCGAGTGAAAACCTACCGATCGAGTAAAAGGTCGAGTGAAAACCTACCGATCGAGTAAAAGGTCAAGTGAAAACCTACCGATCGAGTAAAAGGTCGAGTGAAAACCCACCGATCGAGTAAAAGGTCAAGTGAAAACCTATCGATCGAGTAAAAGGTCGAGTGAAAACCCACCGATCGAGTAAAAGGTCAAGTGAAAACCTATCGATCGAGTAAAAGGTCGAGTGAAAACCCACCGATCGAGTAAAAGGTCAAGTGAAAACCTATCGATCGAGTAAAAGGTCGAGTGAAAACCTACCGATCGAGTAAAAGGTCGGTCGAGTAAAAGATTGTCTTCCGATTGAAAATGTGGTCATCATCCGAGTGAAAGATTGTCTTCCGAGTGAAAATATAGTCATCCGAGTGAAAAGATCCAGTCGAGTGAAAGACTCTAATATCCGAGTGGATGAGCTCAAATCCGAGTGAAACTGAACATGTGCCCAAAAGTTTATCAAGATGATCTCGGATGGAAAAGTGTTCAATACAGAAGTTGTGCGTATCATCAAGACGATAAACTTTGGTTTTGGAGTCATCGTCGTCAGAGATAGTATATAGCCTGCGAATTCACTACAAGACTCGGATAATTCAGTCTACCGCAAGACCGAGTCCGACTGGAAGGTAAGACGACCTCGAAAAGTGTTCAAGATGGCCTTATTTGAAAAAGTGATCAACATGAGAGTTGTTCGTATCATCGAGGCGCACAAGTTTGGTATTTGGGCCATCTTGATCGGAGGTCATATGGAGGCTCGGCGGCCTGCACAAGGAGGAAGACAGAAGTTGGGCCAGATTCAGACTGAATCCGAGTTGGAATAGAACTAGGACTCTAGGACGCGAATTGATGTAATTCTTCTTGTAAGGAAAGTCTAGATGAATCCTTTACTTGTACGGGAAGTCCAGCCGCCTCTTATATATGTTGGGGGTGACGGCCGATTGAACAACACACAATCGAACAAATCAATATACTACTTTTTCCTGTCTACTTTTTATCTCTCCACCGTTTTTCTCTCTCGTTCTTCGCTGTTCTTCGTGTTTGAGAGCTGCGAATCCCGAGGCTCTAGGGGCGAGCGAATCGACCTAGGGCAGCCCATAGCCGCCGCAATCCCTGACGGGGTCCCTCCCGGGTGCGCGGGGTTTCGGGTCTGCAAAAGCACCCGCCGACTGTCTTGCGTATCGCGCTGTCGGTCGGGTCTCCTTCGACGTGAGCTGCGGTGCATCACCCCCGGCGTCGAGGGTACACGTGACGTGTTCGTGTGTCAACAAGAGTGCCATTGGAAAATTCCCTATTGCTATGTTTTTCCGTTGAACCAAAATAGCCCTAATGGATCGACATGAATGTATAGTAATAAGTGATGCAACAAGTGTACAACCTCTTTGCTGTAGCCATGTCAACCTCAGCATCATTGGGTTGGTCGCTAAAGCAGTTGAGGCAGAGGTGGCTGTCGGAGGTGTGGAGGAAGATCTGAGGAATCTGTAGACAGCGTCCAGGGCACTGCTCTGTTGTGATGGATCATTCTGTCGTTGGAGCAACTCCGGTGAGCCGTAGGCTGAAGCAGCACAAGACATACATCGTCAATCTTAGGTGGGATTCTAATAGCATCTCCAGTAGAGGATGTAAAACAGATGTAAAATTTACATCACCAAAAACCACCTGACTACAACAGATGAGGTAAAAATTGTTGACTCTGAACTTAACTGTTGAAACTGAAATTTACTGTGGAATCTAAATGTTACTGTCGAAACTGAACGTAATGGTAGCAGAGAGGAACTTGACATGTAGTTTAGGGAGGGCATGCAGTTCATCTTCAACCTGCACCCCCCTGAGCCGCCAGCCACCACCGGTCGAACCGCCGGCCCCAGCGCCGCCTCGCCACCCTGAAACAACTCCCCACCACCGGTCCGCCGCCGCCCCGGCCAGCACTCTAGGCCCCCTGCCCCCACCCTGAACCCTAAGATAGATAGTGGGGTACCTCTCCGGCGAGCCCCCGTCCCCACTGTGGGTGGTTCTTCCTTAACTACGGTGAGCCCCCCCAACCCCTGAAAATCTACTGACCCAAAAGTCGATTCAGTCGACTGAAATGTGGGTAAATCAGAGCAGAGCAGCAGCACGAGCGAGGGGGAGAGCAGCAGCAGCAGCACGAGCGAGCGAGCGAGAGCCGGAGCAGCAGCTGCTGCACGAGCAAGCGAGCGAGAGCCAGAGCAGCAGCAGCAGATCCGGCTAGTATGGCCGCCGCCGCCAAAGGGGCCTCGCACTGGGGGAGAGCCGCCGTGGAGATGTCACCCGCGGCGCCGGCTTCAAGGTAGCCGCTCCATGGGGGTGCGGGATTGAGCACCACTGGTGCCGGGAGGTCGAGTTAAGGAGAAGGTGCGATGTGATGAGTGTACAACCTCTTTGGTGGCGCTGAGTAGGCATCGGCTTCGTCTGAGGAGTCGGTCAGGATGCTGCGGTTCCAGTGGAGCAGGTTAAGGTGGCGCTGTGGGGATGGAGCAGCCACGATAGACGAGGCGATCGTGAGAGAAGCTCCTTGGATGTGGAGGACGAGGAGGCTGAACCGGCGGGACGACGAGTTGGACGACAGATCCTCATCCGGGGAGGTGGACGAGGGACGTCGAGCTATTGCGGTGGACGATGTCGTTGGGGAAGAGGCTCCGGCTGGGCAGCGGTGAGGTGGCGGACGGAGGAGGGTGGGGTTTCATGGCTAGAGGGGAGACTTTATGGCGGCCTAGTATTTCGAATGGCGAAAAGGGGGCGATGGGAGGGGGTGAACCATGACTTAGGGACGCGCTTGTCCAAAATGTAGGGTGTGTGACAAAAGTACCCCCCATCGATTTGAACTAGCGGCCCTTTCGGCTCAGGGTTTGAAGGGGGATTTCACGTGTCGGGATTTGGAAGCTCGAGGGAGTTTTCACGCGTGTTGTAATTTCGGGATAGCAAGGCGCGGGTTGTGAAGGCGCCGGTTTTGGGAGCACGATATCTGAATTTTCGGGATATAATAGGACATGGGTTGAATTTTAGGGACAAGCCTAACATGTAGTAATATTGTACTTGTACGTACCAAATCAATTCGCACTTCCCTCAACCAAAAAGAAAACGAAAAAATAAAACTACTCACACCACACAAAGAGAGAGTCTTGCCCCGTTTTACTATACAAATGCTATTCAAAGCTACTCCCTCCTTCCATCTATATAGGGCCTAATGCGTTTTTTCGATGCTAACTTTGACAAAATATTAGAGCAATAATATATGACATGCAACTTACACAAAGCACACCATTAAATTCGTCTATGAAAGGTTCTTTCAATGATATAATTTTCACATTGTGCATGTCATGTACTATTAATCTTGTCAATAGTCAAAGGCGGTCTTAAAAAACTCATTACACACTATATAGATGGAAGGAGGGAGTATGAATCCATGTTCCAATTAAATTTTTTCGCTTGCTGTATAATGCATGTAACCTACTCATACCAACATTTTAGTGCATTCCAAATGTCTATACTACCACTGTAATTCGAAATGAATTTGAATTCATTTCTTTATTTCAATAAGAATCTACAATCATGATTGTTTCCAACTGATAAGTCTCCATCGTATCTATAATTTTTTGATTGTTCCATGCCAATATTATTCAACTTTCATATACTTTTGGCAACTTTTTATACTATTTTTGGGACTAACATATTGATCCAGTGCCTAGTGCCAGTTCCTGTTTGTTGCATGTTTTATGTTTCGCAGAAACCCAATATCAAATGGAGTCCAAACGGGATAAAACCAGACGGAGAATTATTTTGGAATATTTGTGATTTTTTGGAGGAAGCGAGACGGTGCCCGAGGGGGCCACGAGATAGGGGCAGGCGCACCCTGGACTCTTGTGGGCACCCCATAAGGCGGTTGACGCTGTTCTTTTGCCGAAAGAAATCTAATTTTATGAGAAAAATCTGGGCTAAAGATTCACCCCAATCGGAGTTACGGATCTCCGGATATAAAAGAAATGGTGAAAGGGTAGAATCTGAGAACGCAGAAACAGAGAGAGACAGAGAGATAGATCCAATCTTGGAGGTGCTCTCACCCCTCCCATGCCATGGGAGCCAAGGACCAAAGGGGAAACCCTTCTCCCATCTAGGGAGGAGGTCAAGGAAGAAGAAGAAGAAGAAGGGGGGCTCTCTCCCCCTTGCTTCCGGTGGCGCCGGAGCGCTGCCGGGGGCCATCATCATCACCGCGATCTTCACCAACACCTCCATCATCTTCACCAACATCTCCATCACCTTCCCCCTTCTATCTACACCGGTCCACTCTCCCGCAACCCGCTGTACCCTCTACTTGAAGATGGTGCTTTATGCTTCATATTATTATCCAATGATGTGCTGCCATCCTATGATGTGTGAGTAGATTTTCGTTGTCCTATCGGTGATTGATGAATTGATATGATTGGTTTGACTTGCATGTTTTATTATTGGTGATGTCCTATTGTGCCCTCCGTGTCGTGCAAGCGTGAGGGCTTCCCTATGTAGGGTTTGCAATATGTTCATCATTTGCTTATGGTGGGTGGCGTGAGTGACAGAAGCACAGACCCGAGTAAGTAGGTTGTTTGCGTATTGGATAAAGGGGACTTGATACTTAAAGCTATGGTTGGGTTTTACCTTAATGATCTTTAGTAGTTGCGGATTCTTGCTAGAGTTCCAATCATAAGTGCATATGATCCAAGAAGAGAAAGTATGTTATCTTATGCCTCTCCCTCAACTAAAATAGCAATAGTGATTACCGGTCTAGTAACATAGTCAATTGCATAGGGACAATTTCATAACTGCTACCACCACTTTTCCACACTCGCTATATTTACTTTATTGCTTCTTTATCTAAACAGCCCCTAGTTTATATTTACGCGTTCTTTATTATCTTGCAAACCTATCCTATCACACCTAGAAAGTACTTCTAGTTTCATACTTGTTCTAGGTAAAGCGAACAGTAAGCGTGCGTAGAGTCGTATCAGTGGCAGATAGGACTTGAGAGAATATTTGTTCTATCTATAGCTCCTCGTTGGGTTCGACACTCTTACTTATCAAAAGAGGCTACAATTATCCCCTACACTTGTGGGTTATCAAGATCTTTTTCTAGCACCGTTGCCGGGGAGTCATAGAGTGGGGTGAATATTCTCGTGCGTGCTTGTTTGCTTTATCACTAAGTAATTTTTATTTGCTGTTCTAAGTTGTTATCTATCTTTAGTTATGGATATGGAACACGAAATACCAAAAGATTAGGTGTACTTGCTACTCATGGTGATGGGGAACCTCCTAAAACCTTTGATGCTCGTTATGTGATAGAAATTATGTACTACTTTGATAATCCTGAGAAAACCCCATTCAATTTTGTTATGGGAGACACGTTGGATCAACGTGAATACTTTAGGGATTATCGCTTGACACAAAAAGGGAAACTATTATGGGATCAAATTCATATGTTTAAGTGGTATGCATGATTATACTTGTTGCTCTAGGATGAAGGCTCCACACCTTGACTTTTCATGCAAATTTAATGATAATAAAACCTTAGCTTCTTATGCTAATGGTAGATATGGGTACTATGATGTGGAACAAATAGAAGAATTTGTTGCTTTTATGGGTGCTTATGAAATAGAATCTTTGTTTAAAACGTGTGAAAATTTTGATGATGCTGTTTACAGACCTGAAAATTTTGCTATACTTAGATATTTCTATGAGAATTATGAATATAATGCCAATATTGATGCATTTATTGAGGAAGTCTCCACTGTCCAAGAAGAGACTAATATTTTGCATGAGCCTATGGAAGAAGGAATTGATGAAACTGTGAGCTCATTGGATGAAAAAGACGATGAGGAGAGCGAAGAAGAAAAGGAGGAAGAGCGGATTAGCTACCCGTGCCCACCTTCTAATGAGAGAAACCCTCCAACTCATACATTATTTAATGTCCCTTCGTTCTTACGGAAGGATGATTGCTATGATGATTGTTATGATCCCGTTGATTCTCTTGAAATATCCCTTTTTGATGATGCTTACTATGCTTGTGGCCAAGATGCCAATATGAATTATGCTTATGGAGATGAACTTGCTATAGTTCCTTATGTTAAACATGAAATTGTTGCTATTCCACCCATGCATGATAGTCCTATTATCTTTTTGAATTCTCCCGACTACACTATATCAAAGAAGTTTGTGCTTATTAAGGATTATATTGATGGGTTGCATTTTACTACTACACATGACGATTTTGATAGATATAATATGCATGTGCTTGCTGATCCTACTTGCAATTATTATGAGAGAGGAACTATATCTCCACCTCTCCATGTTTCCCACATGATAGAATTGCAAGAAACTGCTTATACTATGCATTGGCCTTTACTTGGTGTGCATGAATTGTTCTTTTATGACATGCCGATGCATAGGAAGAGAGTTAGACTTCGTTGTTGCATGATATATGTTACTTTGTGCTCACTACTAAATTACAAATCATTGTTAATTAAAATTGACTTTGATATACCTTGGGATCCGGGTGGATCCATTACTTGAGCACTATATGCCTAGCTTAATGGCTTTAAAGAAAACGCTGCCAGGGAGACAACCCGTAAGTTTTAGAGAGTCATTTATTTCTGCTGAGTGCTTTTTCATAGTTTAAAAACAAAAAAAATAAAGAGGGGAACCTAAAACCTTTTCAAAAAGGAAAGTGAAAGTGAGAGAGACAAGCATTGTTGAAGTGGGAGAGCTCCTCGAACTTTGTTCATGCTCATGGAAACTTTGTGAATCTTGATTACAGAAACTTTGCAAAAAAGTAACTATCCCCTTGTACAATTCCATTGTATTATAAAAATAATGTGTCAAGGTTTGCTTTTAGGATGTTTACAATGCTTGTTGGTTTGTACGGTGCAGGACAGAAACTTTGGATGTACTGCGCGATTTTAAATTTTTTACTGGAAAGTCAAACAGTTCTGATTCCTTTTGCACTGTCTTGATGTACAAATTGTTTATATTTCCTAATTTTGGTGGAATTGTTGGGGTACCAGAAGTATGGTGAATGTTCAGATTTCTACACACTGTTCTGTTTTTGATAGATTCTGTTTTTGATGCATAGTTTGCTTGTTTTGATGAAACTATCAATTCCTATCAGTGGATTAAGCCATGAAAAAGTTATATTACAGTAGACACAATGCAAATACAAAATAATAATTGGTTTGCGATAGTACTTAGAGTAGTGATTTGCTTTATTATACTAACGGATCTTCCCGAGTTTTCTGTTGAAGTTTTGTGTGGATGAAGTGTCTAACCGAGGAGGTCTCGATATGAGAAAAAGGAAGAGAGGAAAGAGCTCAAGCTTGGGGATACCCAAGGAACCCCAAGTAAATATTCAAGGAGACTCAAGCGTCTAAGCTTGGGGATGCCCCGGAAGGCATCCCCTCTTTCTTCAACAAGTATCGGTATGTTTTCGGATTCGTTTCGTTCATGCGATATGTGCAAGTCTTGGAGCGTCTTTTGCATTTAGTTTTCATTTTTCTTTTATGCACCATGCTGGTATGAGATAGTCCTTGGTTTATTTATAGAATTCTCATTGCACTTCACTTATATCTTTTGAGTGTGACTTTATAGAATGCTTCATGTCTTGGAAATATGCCCTAGAGGCAATAATAAATTAGTTATTATATTTCCTTGTTCATGATAATCGTTTATTATCCATGCTATAATTGTATTGATAGGAAACTCAGATACATGTGTGGGTACATAGAAAACACCATGTCCCTAGTAAGCCTCTAGTTGACTAGCTCGTTGATCAATAGATGGTTACGGTTGCCTGACCATGGACATTGGATGTCGTTGATAACGGGATCACATCATTAGGAGAATGATGTGATGGACAAGACCCAATCCTAAGCCTAGAACAAAAGATCGTGTAGTTCGTATGCTAAAGCTTTTCTAATGTCAAGTATCATTTCCTTAGACCATGAGATTGTGCAACTCCCGGATACCGTAGGAATGCTTTGGGTGTACCAAACGTCACAACGTAACTGGGTGGCCATAAAGGTGCACTACAGGTATCTCCGGAAGTGTCTGTTGGGTTGGCACGAATCGAGACTGGGATTTGTCACTCCGGTTAACGGAGAGGTATCTCTGGGCCCACTCGGTAGGACATCATCATAATGTGCACAATGTGACCAAGGGGTTGATCACGGGATGATGTGTTACGAAACGAGTAAAGAGACTTGCCGGTAATGAGATTGAACAAGGTATCGGCATACCGACGATCGAATCTCGGGCAAGTACAATACCGCTAGACAAAGGGAATTGTATACGGGATCGATTGAGTCCTTGACATCGTGGTTCATCCGATGAGATCATCGTGGAACATGTGGGAGCCAACATGGGTATCCAGATCCCGCTGTTGGTTATTGACCGGAGAACGTCTCGGTCATGTCTGCATGATTCCCGAACCCGTAGGGTCTACACACTTAAGGTTCGATGACGCTAGGGTTATAAAGGAAGTTTGTATGTGGTTACCGAATGTTGTTCGGAGTCCTGGATGAGATCCCGGACGTCACGAGGAGTTCCGGAGGTAAAGATTTATATATGGGAAGTCTTGTTTTGGTCACCGGAAAAGTTTTGGGTTTTATCTGTAACATACCGGGACCATCGAGAGGGTCCCGGGGGTCCACCAAGTGGGGCCACCATCCCCGGAGGTCTGCATGGGCCAAGTGTGGGAGGGGACCAGCCCCAGGTGGGCTGGTGCGCCCCCCCACAAGGGCCCAAGGCGCCTAGGGTTTGGGGGAGGGGGCGCACCCACCTAACTTGGGGGGCAAGTTTCCCCTCTCCCCCCTTTGGCCGCACCCTAGATGGGTTTGGGCTGGCCGCCGCCCCTAGGGGTGGAACCCTAGGTGGGGGCGCAGCCCTCCCTCTCCCCCTATATATACTTGAGGGTTTTGGGGCTGCCAATAGATGAGTTTGACCTCTCCCTGTGGCAGCCCTACCTCTCTCCCTTCTCCTCTCCCGCGGTGCTTGGCGAAGCCCTGCAGGATTGCCACGCTCCTCCATCACCACCACGCTGTTGTGCTGCTGCAGGACGGAGTCTTCCTCAACCTCTCCCTCTCTCCTTGCTAGATCAAGGCATGGGAGACGTCACCGGGCTGTACGTGTGTTGAACGCGGAGGTGCCGTCCGTTCGGCACTAGGATCTCCGGTGATTTGGATCACGACGAGTACGACTCCTTCAACCCCGTTCTCTTGAATGCTTCCGCTTAGCAATCTACATGGGTATGTAGATGCACTCTCCTTCCCCTCGTTGCTAGTTTCTCCATAGATAGATCTTGGTGACACGTAGGAAAATTTTGAATTTCTGCTACGTTCCCCAATAGTGGTATCAGAGCTAGGTCTATTGTGTAGATTCTTTGCACGAGTAGAACACAAAGTAGTTGTGGACGTTGATTTTGTTCAATATGCTTACCGTTACTAGTCCAATCTTGTTTCGACGGTATTGTGGGATGAAGCGGCCCGGACCGACCTTACACGTACACTTACGTGAGACAGGTTCCACCAACTGACATGCAATTGGTGCATAAGGTGGCTAGCGGGTGCCAGTCTCTCCCACTTTCGTCGGAACGGATTCGATGAAAAGGGTCCTTATGAAGGGTAAATAGCAATTAGCATATCACGTTGTGGTTTTGCGTAGGTAAGAAATGTTCTTGCTAGAAACCCAGAGGAGCCACGTAAAACATGCAAACAACAATTAGAGGACGTCTAACTTGTTTTTGCAGGGTATGCTATGTGATGTGATATGGCCAAGAAGAATGTGATGAATGATATGTGATGTATGAGATTGATCATGTTCTTGTAATAGGAATCACGACTTGCATGTCGATGAGTATGACAACCGGCAGGAGCCATAGGAGTTGTCTTTATTTATTGTATGACCTGCGTGTCATTAAACAACGCCATGTAATTACTTTACTTTATTGCTAACCAGTAGCCATAGTAGTAGAAGTAATAACTTGGCGAGACAACTTCATGGAGACACGATGATGGAGATCATGATGATGGAGATCATGGTGTCATGCCGGTGACGATGATGATCATGGAGCCCCGAAGATGGAGATCAAAAGGAGCAAAATGATATTGGCCATATCATGTCACTATTATGATTGCATGTGATGTTTATCATGTTTCTACATCTTATTTGCTTAGAACGACGATAGTAAATAAGATGATCCCTCATTAAAATTTCAAGAAAGTGTTCCCCCTAACTATGCACCGTTGCGAAAGTTTGTCGTTTTGAAGCACCACGTGATGATCGGGTGTGATAGATTCTTACGTTCACATACAACGGGTGTAAGCCTGATTTACACACGCAAAACATTTAGGTTAACTTGACGAGCCTAGAATGTACAAACATGGCCTCAGAACACAAGAGACCGAAAGGTCAAGCATGAGTCGTATAGTAGATACGATCAACATGAAGATGTTCATCGATGATGACTAGTCCGTCTCACGTGATGATCGGACACGGCCTAGTTGACTCGGATCATGTAATCACTTAGATGACTAGAGGGATGTCTACTGAGTGGGAGTTCATTGGATGAACTTAATTATCCTGAACGTAGTCAAAAGCCCTTTGCAAATCATGTCATAGCTCATGCGTTAGTTCTACTGTTTTAGATATGTTCCTAGAGAAAATATAGTTGAAAGTTGACAGTAGCGATTATGCAATCAGTAGAAAGCTTATGTCCTTAATGCATTGCTCAGTGTGCAGAACCCCAAAACGTCATTTGTGGATGTTGCAAACATCGGACATACACGTTTTGATAACTACGTGATAGTTCAGTTAAACGGTTTAGAGTTGAGCCACCAAAGACGTTTTCGAAACGTCGCGGAACATATGAGATGTTTCGAGGGATGAAATTGGGATTTCAGGCTCGTGCCCACGTCAAGAGGTATAATACCTCCGACGATTTTCTTAGCCTGCAAATAAGGGAGAAAAGCTCAATCGTTGAGCTTGTGCTCAAATTGTCTGAGTGCAACAATCACTTGAATCGAGTGGGAGTTGATCTTCCAGATAAGATAGTGATGTTTCTCAAAAGTCATTGCCACCAAGCTGCTAGAGCTTCGTGATGAACTATAACAAATCAGGGATAGATATGATGATCCTTGAGATATTCACGATGTTTGACACTGCGAAAGTAGAAATCAAGAAGGAGCATCAATTGTTGATGGTTAGTGAAACCACTAGTTTCAAGAAGGGCAAGGGCAAGAAGGGGCACTTCATTAAATGGAAAATCAGTTGCTGCTCCAGTGAAGAAACCCAAGGTTGAACCAAACCCGAGACTAAGTGCTTCTGTAATAAGGGGAACAGCCACTGGAGCAGAATTACCCTAGATACTTGGTAGATAAGAAGGCTGGCAAGGTCGATAGAAGTATATTGGATATACATTATGTTAATGTGTACTTTACTAGTACTCCTAGTAGGACCAGGGTATTAGATACCAGTTCGGTTGCTAAGTGTTAGTAACTCGAAATAAAAGCTACGGAATAAACGGAGACTAGCTAAAGGTGAGCTGACGATATGTGTTGGAAGTGTTTCCAAGGTTGATGTAATCAAGCATCGCACGCTCCCTCTACCATCAAGATTGGTGTTAAACCTAAATAATTGTTATTTGGTGTTTGCGTTGAGCATAGACATGATTGGATTATGTCTGTCGCAATACGGTTATTCATTTAAGGAGAATAATGGTTACTCTGTTTATTTGAATAATACCTTCAATGGTCTTGCACCTAAAAGGAATGGTTTATTGAATCTCGATCGTAGTGATACACATTTTCATGCCAAAAGATATAAGATAGTAATGATAGTACCACTTACTTGTGGCACTGCCATGTAAGTCATATTGGTATAAAACGCATGAAGAAGCTCCATGTTGATGGATCTTTGGACTCACTCGTTTTTGGAAAGTGTGAGACATGCGAACCATGTCTATTGGTGTATACGCATGAAGAAACTCCATGCAGATGGATCGTTTGGACTCACTTGATTTTGAATCACCTGAGATATGCAAATCATACCACATAGGCAAGATGACTGAAAAGCCTCGTTTTCAGTAAGATGGAACAAGATAGCAACTTGTTGGAAGTAACACATTTTGATGTGTGCAGTCCAATGAGTGTTGAGGCATGCAGTGAATATCGTTATGTTCTTACTTCACGGATGATTTAAGTAGATACTGTATATTTACTTGATGAAACACAAGTCTCAATTATTGAATGGTTCAAGTAATTTCAGAGTGAAGTTGAAGATCATTGTGACAAGAGGATAAAATGTCTATGATATGATCATAGAGATGAGTATCTGAGTTACGAGCTTCGACACGCAATTAAGACATTGTGGAAATTGTTTCACGATTAATACTGCCTGGAACACCATAGTGTGATGGTGTGTCCGAACATCATAGTTGCACCCTATTGGATATGGTGCGTACCATGATGTCTCTTACCAAGTTACCACTATCGTTCATGGGTTAGGCATTAGAGACAACCGCACTCACTTTAATAGGGCACCACGTAATTCCGTTGAGACGACACCGTTTGAACTATGGTTTGGAGAAACCTAAGTTGCCGTTTCTTAAAAGTTTGGGGCTGCGACGCTTATGTGAAAAAGTTTCATCGTGATAAGCTCGAACACAAAACAGATAAATACATCTTCATAGGATACCCAAAATGGTTGGGTATACCTCCTATCTTAGATCCGGAAGCAAAAGTAATTGTTTCTAGAAACGGGTCCTTTCTCGAGGAAAAGTTTCTCTCGAAAGAATTGAGTGGGAGGATGGTGGAGACTTGATGAGGTTATTGAACCGTCACTTCAACTAGTGTGTAGTAGGGCACAGGAAGTTGTTCCTGTGGCGCCTACACCAATTGAAGTAGAAGCTTATGATAGTGATCATGAAGTTTCGGATCAAGTCACTATCGTACCTTGTAGGGTGACAAGGATGCGTACTACTTCAGAGTGGTACGCAATCCTGTCTTAGAGGTCATGTTGCTAGACAACAATGAACCTATGAGCTATGGAGAAGCAATGGTGGGCCTGGATTCTGACGAATGGCTCGAGGCCATAAA
Organism: Triticum aestivum; assembly: GCF_018294505.1. Taxonomy (NCBI): domain Eukaryota; kingdom Viridiplantae; phylum Streptophyta; class Magnoliopsida; order Poales; family Poaceae; genus Triticum; species Triticum aestivum. Next base: position 226,515,273 of record NC_057804.1, on the reverse strand, counting down.
ATCCGAGAAAGGATCCATGACTTTGGAAGAAATACTTGATGGTCGTAAGGCCGTTGGGTACAGATGGATTTTAAAAGGAAGACAGACAATGATGGTAAGAATCACCATTAAGAAAGCTCGACTTGTCGTTAAGATGTTTTCCGACAAGTTTAAGGAGTTGACTACGGTGAGGCTTTATCACTCATAGCAATGCTAAGAGTCTGTTGGAAATGGATTAGCAGTTACTACATTATTTATGAAATCTTGCAGATAGAATGTCAAAAACATTGTTTCCTCGACAGTTTTCTTGAGGAAAGGTTGTATGTGATACAACTAGAAGGTTTTGACAATCCTGAAGAACGCTAACAAATATGCAAAACTCCATCAATCCTTCTAAGGACTAGAGTAAGCATCTCGGAGTTGGAATGTACGCTTTGATGAGATGATCAAAGATTTTGGGTTTATACAAAAGTTTATGAGAAACTTGTATTTCCGAAGAAGTGAGTGGGAGCGCTATAGAATTTCTGATGATTATATGTTGTTGACATATTGTTGATCAGAAATGATGTAGAATTTCCGGAAAGCATATGGGGTTATTTGAAAAGTGTTTTTCAATGGAGAACCTGGATTAAGCTACTTGAACATTGAGCATCAAGATCTATGAGGATAGATCAAAAAACGCTAAATGGTACTTTCAAATGAGCACATACCTTGACATGATCTTGAAGGTGTTCAAGATGGATCAGTCAAAGAAGGAGTTCTTGCATGAGTTGTAAGGTGTGAAGTTAAGAGTTAAAGCTCGACCACGGCAGAAGAGAGAGAAAGGACGAAGTTCGTCCCCTATGCTTCAGACATAGGCTCTATAGTATGCTATGTTGTGTACCGCACCGGAAGTGTGCCTTGCCATGGGTCAGTCAAGGGGTACAAGAATGATCCAGGAATAGATCATTGGACAACGGTCAAAATTGTCCTTGGAGTAAATAAAGGACATGTTTCTCGATTATGGAGGTGATAAAGAGTTCAACGTAAAGGGTTACGTCTATGCAAGCTTTAACACCTATCCGAATGACTCTGAGTAGAAAACCGGATACATATAGTGGAGCAACCATTTGGAATAGCTTCAAGTGGAGCATGGAAGCAGCATTTACAATATGACATAGAGAATTGCGAAGTACATATGGATCTGAATGTTGCTGACCCGTTGACTAAAACCTCTCTCACAAGCAAAACATGATCAAACCCCAGAACTCATTGAGACTTAATCACATGGTGATGTGAACTAGTTTAGACACTAGTAAACTCTTTGGACGTTGGTCACATGGCGAAATGACCTATCAGTGTTAATCACATGGCGATGTGAACTAGATTATTGACTCTAGTGCAAGTGGGAGACTGTTGGAAATATGCCCTAGAGTCAATAATAAATTAGTTATTATATTTCCTTGTTCATGATAATCGTTTATTATTCATGCTATAATTGTATTGATAGGAAAATCAGATACATGTGTGGGTACATAGACAACACCATGTCCCTAGTAAGCCTCTAGTTGACTTGCTCGTTGATCAATAGACGGTTACGGTTTCCTGACCATGGACATTGGCTGTCGTTGATAACGAGATCACATCATTAGGAGAATGATGTGATGGACAAGACCCAATCCTAAGCCTAGCACAAAGATCGTGTAGTTCGTATGCTAAAGCTTTTCTAATGTCAAGCATCATTTCCTTAGACCATGAGATTGTGCAACTCCCAAATACCATAGGAATGCTTTGGGTGTACCAAAACATAACTGGGTGGCTATAAAGGTGCACTACGGGTATCTCCGAAAGTGTCTGTTGGGTTGGCACGAATCGAGACTGGGATTTGTCACTCCGGTTAACGGAGAGGTATCTTTGGGCCCACTCGGTAGGACATCGTCATAATGTGCACAATGTGACCAAGGGGTTGATCACGGGATGATGTGTTATGGAACGAGTAAAGAGACTTGTCGGTAACGAGATTGAACAAGGTATCGGCATACCGGCGATCGAATCTCGGGCAAGTACAATACCGCTAGACAAAGGGAATTGTATACGGGATCGATTGAGTCCTTGACGTCGTGGTTCATCCGATGAGATCATCGTGGAACATGTGGGAGCCAACATGGGTATCCATATTCCGCTATTGGTTATTGACCGGAGAACGTCTCGGTCATGTCTGCATGATTCCCGAACCCGTAGGGTCTACACACTTAAGGTTCGATGACGCAGGGTTATAAAGGAAGTTTGTATGTGGTTACCGAATGTTGTTCGGAGTCCTTCATGATATCCTGGACGTCACGAGGAGTTCCAGAGGTAAAGATTTATATATGGGAAGTCCTGTTTTGGTCACCGGAAAAGTTTCGGGTTTTATCGGTAACGTACCGGGACCACTGGGAGGGTCCCGGGGGTCCACCATGTGGGGCCACCATCCCCGGAGGGCTGCATGGGCCAAGGGTATGTAGATGCACTCTCCTTCCCCTCGTTGCTGGTTTCTCCATAGATAGATCTTGGTGACACGTAGGAAAATTTTGAATTTCTGCTATGTTCCCCAACATCATGTGCCTCACTTATATCATTTGAAGTTTGGATTGCCTGTTTCTCTTCACATAGAAAACCGCCATTTGTAGAATGCTCTTTTGCTTGACTTATATTTGTTAGAGTGTGGGCATATATTTTGTAGAAAGAATTAAACTCTCTTGCTTCACTTATATCTATTTAGAGAGATGATAGGAATTGGTCAATCACATCGTTAGTCATAAAATCCTACATAAACTTGTGGATCACTGAATATGATATGTTTGATTCCTTGCAATAGTTTTGCGATGTAGAGATGATAATATGTGGGAGGTACTAGTAGATGGTTGTGTTTAGTAAAGATGTTGGTGTTAAGGTTTGTGATTCCCGAAACATGCACGTATGGTCTACTCACTATGTAACCAAATTGGCGCGCATTGTATTTTGATTGTTTATCTTTGCGTGAAGGTCGGGGGCGTGCGATGGTTAACTCCTACCAACCTACCCCCCTAGGAGCATGCACGTAGTACTTTGTTTCAAGGGCTAATAAATTTTTGCAATAAGTATGTGAGTTCTTTATGACTAATGTTGAGTCCGTGGATTATACACACTCTCACCCTTCCATCATTGCTAGCCTCTTCGGTACCATGCATTGCCCTTTCTCACCTCGAGAGTTGGCGCAAACTTCGCCGGTGCATCCAAACCCCGTGATACGATACGCTCGATCACACATAAGCCTCCTTATATCTTCCTCAAAATAGCCAACATACCTACCTATTATGGCATTTCCATAGCCATTCCAAGATATATTGCCATGCAACTTCCATCATCATCATATACATGACTTGAGCATTCATTGTCATATTGCCTTGCATGATTGTAAGATAGCTAGCATGATGTTTTCATGGCTTGTCCGTTTTTTTATGTCATTGCTATGCTAGATCATTGCATATCCCGGTACACCACCGGAGGCATTCATATAGAGTCATATCTTTGTTCTAGTATTGAGTTGTAAGTAAATAAAAGTGTGATGATCATCATTATAGAGCATTGCCCCATAAAAAAATAAAAAAATAAAAAAAATAAAAAAAAGAGGCCAAAGAAGCCTAAATAAAAAAAAGGGGTCCAATGAAGCCCACCAAAAAAAGAGAAAAGAAAAGAAAAGGGGCAATGTTACTATCCTTTTTCCACACTTGTGCTTCAAAGTAGCACCATGTTCTTCATATAGAGAGTCTCTTATGTTGTCATTTTCATATACTAGTGGGAGTTTTCATTATAGAACTTGACTTGTATATTCCAACGATGGGCTTTCTCAAATGCCCTAGGTCTTCATGAGCAAGCAAGTTGGATGCACACCCACTTAGTTCCAGTTTGAGCTTTCATACACTTATAGCTCTAGTGCATCCGTTTCATGGCAATCCCTACTTCTCACATTAACATCAATTGATGGGCATCTCCATAGCCCGTTGATTAGCCGCGCTGATCTGAGACTTTCTCCCTTTTTGTCTTCTCCACATAACCTCCACCATCATATTCTATCCCACCTATAGTGCTATATCCATGGCTTGCGCTCATGTATTGCGTGAGGGTTAAAAAAGCTGAAGCGCGTTAAAAAGTATGAACCAATTGCTCGGCTTGTCATCGGGGTTGTCCATGATGGGAGCATTTTGTGTGAAGAAAATGAAGCATGGCCAACTATATGATTTTGTAGGGATAAGCTTGCTTTGGCCTTGTTGTATTGAAAAGACATGATTGCTTTATTAGTACGCTCGTCGTATTATTGTTTTTATGTCAAATGATAGACTATTGCTTTGAATCACTCGTGTCTTAATATTCATGCCATGATTAGAAATAAGATCAAGATTATGCTAGGTAGCATTCCACACAAAAATTATCTTTTTATCATTTACCTACTCGAGGACGAGCAGGAATTAAGCCTGGGATGTTGATACGTCTCCATCGTATCTATAATTTTTGATTGTTCCATGCCAATATTATTCAACTTTCATATACTTTTGGTAACTTTTTATACTATTTTTGGGACTAACATATTGGTCCAGTGCCCAGTGCCAGTTCCTGTTTGTTGCATGTTTTATGTTTCGCAGAAACCCAATATCAAACGGAGTCCAAACGAGATAAAAACGGACGGAGAATTATTTTGGAATATTTGTGATTTTTGGGAGGAAGAATCAACGCGAGACGGTGCCCGAGGGGGCCACAAGACAGGGGGTGCGCCCTGGACTCTCGTGGGCTCCTCGTAAGGCGGTTGACGCTCTTCTTTTGCGGCAAGAAAGCAAATTTTATGAGAAAAATCTGGGCGAAAGATTCACCCCAATCGGAGTTAATGATCTCTGGATATAAAAGAAACGGTGAAAGGGCAGAACCTGAGAACGCAGAAACAAAGAGAGACAGAGAGATAGATCCAATCTCGGAATGCCATGGTAGCCAAGGAACAGAGGGGAAACCCTTCTCCCATCTAGGGAGGAGGTCAAGGAAGAAGAAGAAGAAGGGGGGCTCTCTCCCCCTTGCTTCCGGTGGCGCCGGAGCGCTGCAGGGGGCCATCATCATCACTACGATCTTCACCAACACCTCCATCATCTTCACCAACATTTCCATCACCTCCCCCCTTCTATCTACAGCGGTCCACTCTCCCGTAACCCGCTGTACCCTCTACTTGAACATGGTGCTTTATGCTTCATATTATTATCCAATGATGTGTTGCCATCCTATGATGTTTGAGTAGATTTTTGTTGTCCTATCGGTGGTTGATGAATTGCTATGATTGGTTTGAGTTGCATGTTTTATTATTGGTGTTGTCCTATTGTGCCCTCTGTGTCGCGCAAGCGTGAGGGATTCCCGCTGCAGGGTTTGCAATATGTTCATCATTTGCTTATGGTGGGTGGCGCGAGTGACAGAAGCACAGACCCGAGTAAGTAGGTTGTTTGCGTATGGGATAAAGGGGACTTGATACTTAATGCTATGGTTGGGTTTTACCTTAATGATATTTAGTAGTTGCGGATGCTTGCTAGAGTTCCAATCATAACTGCATATGATCCAAGAAGAGAAAGTATGTTAGCTTATGCCTCTTCCTCAAATAAAATTGCAATAGTGATTACCGATCTAGTAACGTAGTCAATTGCTTAGGGACAATTTCATAACTCCTACCACCACTTTTCCACACTCGCTATATTTACTTTATTGCTTCTTTATATAAACAACCCCTAGTTTCTATTTACGCATTCTTTATTATTTTGGAAACCTATCCTATCACACCTACAAAGTACTTCTAGTTTCATACTTGTTCTAGGTAAAGCGAACACTAAGTGTGCGTAGAGTCGTATCAGTGGCAGATAGGACTTGAGAGAATATTTGTTCTACCTTTAGCTCCTCGTTGGGTTTGACACTCTTACTTATCGAAAGAGGCTACAATTATCCCCTACACTTGTGGGTTATCAACAACTTCAACCATCATTCGTGTATTACCTTAATAACACACCACATGATTACTATAGAGATATATATGAACTATGTGTACTACATGAACTTGAATTCTATTTTTTGAATACACTTGATGTTGATTCCAAATAATAGTACATTTGATGTACTAACTACATATTCATAATCTAAACCATGTTACATACGTACACCGTGTTTATCACACAAAGTATAGTGCTCCGCCCCCTACATTATGACAAGTATTTAGACCTGAGCTGCAAAAGCCACACATTAGCCGAAATTATAATGAATGTTCTATGTATTATACATAGTACTAGCAAGATGCCCATGCGTTCCATAGAACATCAACATGATCAAGGGGCCTAATTTGCAAATATGGAGAGGGGTGTGGGTATCTTTTTTCAAAATTGCCATAGTTTCCTTCCTATCCGCCAGATATAAATCGAACGGCCTATATTGCAGGATGGCAGGCACACCATCATCAAGAACTCTGTTTTCTATAAGAGTAGAGATAAAATATATTATATGTAGTATAACATGTTCATAACCACACCATGTGTATCACCGTTAAATATATTCACACATGCGTCAGTTTAAAACACTATGATAGATTCTTCAAATATTCGAATTCGCTTTTTATAATGAAGTATGATCTCTATTCGTCTTTGCCACCCACACAATCCTCTTATCATTGTAGCTAGCACTAACTTTCTCTCGTGCATGCACACGCCCGCATCCCTCTCACCCTCCCTCAGCATTCTCTAGCTCCATCGCGCAAATTCGTCTTTTGACTTTAGGTCGTTCCCCCACGGTGTGTGTAGGCCCCCTAGCTCCTTCTTTATGGCACACATCAATCGATATGCCTCTCTAGCCAAGTGTGCCTAGCACAAACACAAGCTTCCCCTCTTCTCTTATCACCGTCCATGCCTCACTCCGACCACTCTTTTCATCGATCTCGTACTCGCACACTCCTTCCCCCTCGATATGGTATGCCTCTCGTACCACCACCTAGATGCATCCCTCGCTCTCTATCCTTCTCCCCATGCCTCATTTGCTTCTAACACACACATGAATGCATACCGATCGATCTCCCAACATATACCTAGATTGACTTTAACTATCCCCCCCATCGATCGACGTACCTCACAAGTTATGTCGCGATTGATCTTCCTATGTAGTTTTGTCCGCTTACCACAGCGATATTGTTCCCCCTCATCATTCGTGCATGCCTCCTGACCCGTCTCTCACATGCACGTGCACAGACAAGCAGCCATCTCCTCTCTTATTGATATTGCGGGCGTGCCCTCCGTTTGTCTAGCAAGCCTATCCCACCATTTGTTAGAAGCAACTCCACTACCACCCCCTCCAACACTCTAGCTCTGTCTCTCTCCCAACCTTATTCCTCTCCTACACATATGCATGGATGCCGACCGATCTCCCTTAATACATGAGGTAGATCGATCTTCTTAATACATGAGGTAGGCCTCTCTCCTCCTCCACACATATACCAACCATTGTACCTCTATAGTTAATTAGGCCTCCCTCTCCCCCCCACACACCGATAGTCGAGCACTGTAGGTAGGTATCCATGCCACAGAGACAAACTGCACATGTCCCCTCTCACGTTCTAGTAGGCCAGCCACTCTATATCTTTGACGTGGGCACACACAAATTCGATGGCACTCTTTATCAATCCGCTCGCGCACACACACACACACATCATCCCTCTCTTTGATTCTATGGACACATCAAGCCGATGATACCTCCACTCTCTTCTCGTGGATCGCCCCTCTATATATGTGATATATCCAGGACTCATTTCACACACATTGCATATGTTACATTTTTTGATTGACCCCCCCCCCCAAAAAAAACTCTCACGAGCCCACACACTATATCTCTCTAGGTTTGTATCTCTCTCACACAACCCCACATAGGTGGTGTACGTATACAAGAAGAGAATAGGTGCACCATGCACGCACTCACTTTTTGTGCCCAGCCACACCCACGCGGATACACGGTGGAGCTCATTTCTTTACGAAATGGCAGCCCACGTGCTAATTTCAACGTGTGTAGCGGTTGTTAACCTAGGGAGGTCGTGTAACACGTGTGCACGAAACAAAGTTTGACTTCACGCGTTGGCGCGTTATTTTTAAATAAAGTTATAGCACTCAATGGCACATACACAAAATATAAAACGATTTTTATGAAGAAAAAGGTAGTCCGCTCCACTATATACAATGGAGCATGCCTGCCTGGTTTGTCTCTCTTCAGAGTATCTCACACAAGGCTGCGGTGGCCTCTCTCTCTCTCTCACCGTTGGTCACTGATCGGTCGCATCCCGTCCGCCGGGGGAAAGGGAGGAAGTGCATCGTTTCTCCATTCGATGGCACTGAGGCAGCACGTCCCGATCTTTGGTACACGCCATTATCTCTGACCAAGCTCCGGCGCGGTAAGGCCTACCCCACCTGCTCGCCCTGGGAAGATTCCGCCCGCCGCCGCTCACCTAGTTACATTGCGACGACCTCCAGGTATCCCCTCCGGCCTTGCTCCACTGCCCATCTTCCCACGTCGCTGCATGTGGATCTTCCATAGTTCTTTGCCCAAAACGTAGCTCGTCCGGCGTACTTTCCATATTGCAATCTCGTCCTCACACCGTTTTAGACAAACACAACCGTGTTTTTATCTTCCCATAGGACAAGGAATATGCTTCTTTTTTGTCGTCGCATGTGTCATCAACTGTTATTGGCCAGTAATTGTTTCCTTTCTACCTCTTTTTTGCAAACAGGGCTATCCAATTCACCTCATTGCTATTGCGACCTTTTGGTGAACTGCACAAATCACTTTTTTCTTAAGAGTGTTTTGTGCAGTTGTACTAAAATGTCACACGGGCAACATCTCTACATTTTAGTGCGACTGCACAAAGGGAGATTGGTTTTGCTCTATCCTCCTCATCCAACTCCGAGCCTAATCTTCTCCAACTAGTTAGTCTTAAGAGAGACTGCAAAGGTGACCGGCTTCTATTTGTGTGTTTATTGTTTCATCAACAGTCCTATATTATCATAATCACACTTAATATCTTTGGAATAGGGATGCTCAGCTCTATTTTAGTGGAACTACACAAAATGATCGGAATGTTGCATGCTCTAGACAACTACTTTTTTCCCAACATGCCTTGTTGATTTAGAGAGAGCTAGGGGGACGTTGCTGCCAATGAAAGCATGGATCAATTTTAATTTAACACCTTCTCACAACTTTGTCTTCAGTTGTGATGTAAATATTAGCTCTAATATGCTAATAATTGAGATGCATTAGCAAGGAAGTTAGTGTTTTATTGTTTTTGAAAGAGCATCAATGGCAAGACACATGAAACAAAAGCTGAAAGGTCACACCATTGTACAATTTATTGTCTCTGGAAAATTATTTGTATAGTACGTCAATTATGTAAACAAATGCTGGAAGCTTAATAGCTTTGCCTGAAGCCTCTTCAGCATTCGGGTCCATGTGCCATGCACAAAATTATACTCCTTCGTTCCTAAATATTTGTCTTTTTACAAATTTCAAATGGGCATATTTTAGAGTGTAGATTCACTCATTTTGCTTCGTATGTGTACTCCCTCCGTTCCTAAATACTCTATTTGTCTTTCTAGAGATTTCAACAAGTGACTACATTCGGAGCAAAATGAGTGAATCTACACTCTAAAATATGTCTATATACATCCATATGTAGTAGTCCATTTGAATCTCTAAAAAGACAAATATTTGAGTAGTCACTCATTGAAATCCCTAGAAAGACAAATAGTCCGGAGTATATTTAAGAACCGAGGGGGTAGTGCAGAACCACATGGGAGACTCAGCCCGGTCATTGCGCCGCATTAATAGTGAGTAATGAGCAGTCAAATTATAAGCCCCACCTTTCCCATTGTAAGTTGCTCGGAAGAAGCAACCATCAATACGCTCTTCTTTGAATCTGCTCATACTACTCCATCTGTCACTGTTTATAGAGCGCGCTTCAGAAAAAAGAAAAAATCTGTGGGACCAAGGCGACTAGCGATCGACCTGAAAAATAACATTGGTAGTTATAGCATGGCGTCTATTACTAGAGGAAATAATACGTACACACATGCATGCAGTGCTTCCACCCCGGGTACACACATGCATGCACTTACTCCACTCCGTAGTAGTACATCGAGAGAAAATTATGGACTTGATTATGGTCACCACGCCCTAATTAATTGAGCATTAAACCAAACACGTCTAAAGTCTCTCTGGTGGTGGAAATGCATTGAGAGAAATGCATCATAATGAACCGCGCCCTGTAAACTATGACGGAGTGAGGAGTAGTATGAAGGTGCAAAACCAAGTACGCGTATGGCTAGTCGGTCAACGCACCTCCTCTTGGCATATCACTGACATGTGGGACAGGAGTGTGAGCAAACCGATCTCAATTGATGGTAAAATTTCCAACCCGCCGTTCCTTGAGAGAGACGAGGAGCGAGAACACACAGACGGGCTCGCACGGAGGCCAAGATATATTCGAGCATGGTTGGTTGATCGATATCATCATTACATGTTGGGCTGCCGTTTTCCGCCCTTCTCCGGAATAAACGTGTACTTTATCAGAGTTAAAAAAAATAAGAGTACAGACGCTCCACCATGCGGTTCTAGTAGTAGTACTACTCGTACTACACTTGCGCTTGGCTCTTTGCCTCTTCATGAAGTCGAACAACAATGGTACTCCGCATGTTGGGTACTACAGTGCATGCCTCTGACAATCTGACATCGAATGGACTGATGCATGTCCATCACCTGCGCGAGGGTAGGTTGCATTAGTCAAAAGGCGTAAACGAGCTTCACCTTGTCCTACAAGCTTCTCCTTGTTCTGCGAGTTGACGGGACACACCAAAAAGTAGTGCTAGTCCATACTCCCTCCTTTCCGGTTAATATGGCTTAATCTTTTTTGCGGGTAAATGAGAGAGCTTTATCCATATATAAGCATTCTTAGGACGATCAGCCAAGACACTGGTCACTAGGAAGCAAGGTACCCCGCAAAAAAGAGGAAGAAAGCGAGGTGTTTCATCAAGCCAGCTCTCGGCCACATTCAAAGTGCAGGAAGCATGGTCCGCACAAAGATACGCCGCAAGGTTTGCTGACCTGTTTACATGATGAATAACAAAAAAAGAGGAAATATTACTGAGCGCTCCTCTTTGTAACAGGATATGAGCCAGAATTAAGCGAGAATTGTGGCAACTTCCATTATCACACGCGAGAACCCTCGAAGAGAACCAAATGTGTTGAAGATTGCTTTATCACATTTTAAAATTATAATAAGAGTGCAGACGCTCGTGCATCCGGTTCCTAGTACTAGTATAGTACATACCTCTATAGACTATAGTAGTAGTACTAGTACTACTAGTAAACTTTGCGCTTGGCTGTTCGCCTCTTCGGGAAGTCGAACAATAATAGTACTAGTATAGTGTATGCTTCTGGCAATCTTACACCAAATTAACCGTTGCACGTCCACCGCCTGAGCGAGGGAGAGCTTGCATTAGTCAAAAGTTTCTCCTTGTCATGCGAGCCACCGCACGCAAGCTTCTCCTGTCCTGCAAGCTTCTCCTCGTTCGACAAGTTGACGGGACACAACAAAGTAATGCTAGTCCATAATGCCTCCTCTCCGGTTAATATGGCTTAATTTCAAACAAGATAAATACATTGTTTGTCACTGTATATTTGTAAAAATACGATTAGTAGACTTCATAATACGCTCATTGCGCTCAATATATATATATATATTCCGGTGTTTATACGGTCACTAGCTCACCCTGACTGAGTATGTGTGTGCATGTTTGTGGCCGTATGTTTCATCCTCCTTTATTAGCCAGTAATTGATTCCTTTTTGCCTCTATTTAAACAAGGATATCTATTCAACTTGTTACTATTGCGACATTTTGCTTTGCTACGCGAAACACTTTTCTTTATTTCAGTGCAATTGCACAAAACGATATTGGATTTCCGATTCATGTTGGTAGATTCGTATTTTATGATGGTGGTCTCATGAAAGGTCAGTACAAGCCTTCATCCACATGTTTGTGCAGTGTGCTTTGAGATGTTGTGCTACTTGTATTGGTACTGTTTTAAATAAATGTTGAATTGAAGCTATTGTTTGCTGTCTTTTCCCATTAAGTAGTGAACAAAAATGGGACCAACCAGACATGATGCTTGTTGCTTTGTTACAACAAACTCTGCATCACCCCCTTTATAAGTAGATGGAAGCACATATTGTTGTTGCGCCCACTCTCCCCTGGAACTGTTTATGCTTTTCGTTAATCCAATGGCGCTGGTAAAATTAAGCAATGCCACTCTCAGAATTAACTACTGAATCTTATTTCAAAATTGCAGCACGTGTTAGGGATTGGCGGGTTTACCATTTTTGTGGCCACATGTTTCATCCTCCTTTATTAGCCAGTAATTGATTCCTTTTTTGCCTCTGTTGAAACAGGGATATCTATTCAACTTGTTGCTATTGCGACATTTTGCTTCGCTACGCGAAACACTTATGTTTTAAGAGTGTTTTCTGTAGTTCAACTTGAATGTCACACCGGCGACTTTGCTTACTTTTGGTGGAACTGCACAAAAGGAGATTGAGATTTCATATATGTGTTGGGATATGTGTCCAGTCTTCCTCTCGAGCCGTTTCAAATCTTGGTCAAGAAAGGTCAGTACTGAATTTCATCCACATGATGCTGCAGTGTCCTTTGAGATGTTGTTCTACTTGTATTGGTACTGTTTTGGATAAATGTTGAATTGAAGCTATTGAACTGTTGTCTTTTACCATTAAGTGAGCAAAAATTGTTCCAACCCAGACATGATGCTTGTTTCTTTGTTACAACAAAACTCAGCATCACCCCCTTTATAAGTAGATGGAAGCACATGTTGTTGTTGCGCCCACTCTCCCCTGGAACTGTTTATACTTTTTGTTAATCTAATGCCGCATGGTAAAATTAAGCAATGCCACTCTCAGAATTAATTAACTACTGAATCTTAGTTCAAAACTGCCACACTTGTTAGGAATGGTACTATCCTGCTTTGTAGTTCTTTCTACATGTTTAACCAAGGTATTGTTAAGATAATGTCTCTGTTAAAATGAATCAGTTGCATTGTTTTAGGAATGGTACTTTTCTACTTTGTCGTTCTTTATACATGTTGAAACAAGGCATTGTTAAGATAATGTCTCAGTCAATATGAATGAATCACACTGATGGAGAATTGCTACTCTCCTGCTTTGTTTCCCATTAAGATAAGGTAGATCAGTAGATGCTTTTCTTCCGGGAGTACAAGTCATCAACCATTATTTCTCAGTAATTGTTTCCCTTATACCTATTGTTGCTTACAAGGACATCAAAATTAAAGCTCGGTTTTATTCCGACTTCGATTTTAGTTGAACTGCACAAAAGGATCCAATGTGTCCCAGGCAAACTGCTGCATTACTGGGTCCAGTTGGTCGTTCCACTTTGCAGAAATAAGCAGTCACTATTTGCGCTACATTATAGAAGGAATGACCGAGAAGCTTTACATAGTATTATTAGACGCTGTTGACATGACTAGTCTGCAGAGAGCATTGGCAACTCCACAACACGTGGAGTGCACTGGGAAAAAAGTGCCCAAACAAGTACAAGAAGCCACGATAGGACTCTACGATCATAGGCATTATGAATGGGAAAAGCTTGTCAAAGTTTAATCATTGATGTTAGCAAGAAGACGTCAGTTTAATATATTGGAATTGGAAAACCTTGTCAAAATTTGCTCATTGATATTAGCCAGAAGACATGCATTTGATATTTTTGAGTGGGACGCCCTTTGCTGTGAGCAGCGTCGATTGTTTTTTCCTATTCCTTTGTTTAGTTTAGAAGTAAATAGTTACTCTGTTGAGATATTCTTGTGTTAAGTGTTTGTTCTGAATATTGTCTATGTAATGCCAGGCCTTGTGTTAGATTGCAAAGTTGAGCTTGGAATGTTGTGGCATGCGGCATCACGAGCTGTTCACCGTGCCTCCTGAGAATAATGCTTCGTATTGTTTTGCATGTCGATCTAATGCCAGTGATTTGCTTGTTAAGAAGATCATCCTCTTCTGTTGTTTCCGTGCTTAAGAAGTCCGTCGTCTTATGTTTCATTCATATCCTATACGACAAGTCGGGTAGGTTAGACATGAAACCATATGATCTTCCGACCAGCTCATCATCTTAGGTCGTGATTGTATCGTCGTTTTCCAACCAAAACCGCTTGTAAAACTGACGCTTGTAAATAAAACCAGATGGTCTCGGGCGAAGCGCTTGGTTTGTCGATTTCAACTAGTAAAATATACACTGGTCTCTCAAATTACACGCGTAACCCATCGGTTTTACTTACAGACCTCGGGCCCTCGGTTTCATTACTCCTGTATTTTACGCATTGTTTCCTATGATGAGTAAATTACACTTGTATGTTAATACAGGTGTGAAATAAACCAGAGCTCCCAAGCACGGTCTTACCGTTTCATGCCGTCTCAGTCTCTCGAAGGTGCTCATAGGTGTCCGATGATCCTAGCTTCCTGAATGAGCAGCGGGCACTGTATCAGACCATCCATAGGGCCCGTGAGGCCCTCTCCGTCATCCTTCGAGTTGTTGTGCTCATCGTGGCGTCGAGCATTGTTAACATTGTCAACGAACATGAGGATTCAGGAGATGAATTTATTTTGACAGGATGACAGTAGGGACCCACTAGGGCCATAGCCGTACTTACGCAAGTGCCTCCTTATTATGTACAACTATATTTTTTTGCTTCCTCCTGGTTTCCTGACATCATGGTCCCACACCATTGTCAACCTATGTAGTCAATATAAACGAGAGAATTGCACAAGGTGCGGCTGACAGCTGGGACCAAGCAGCTCGAGCAGTATTTGTGTTTTTGAGGCGTGAGCACTACAGAGTTTTTCTTGGCGATGATTTCGTTGTTGTTCAGAGGAGAGCAGGGTATTAACTGGGCAGGCAATGGCCCATCTAGCCCAGGCCAGATATCCAGCCCAGATATTAATATTTTCAAGATTAAAATGGCTAGCCCAACTAAACGTTTTTTTGAGGAATACCCAGGCAAGGTCAACTTGTTATTCTCCGCCCCGCTGGGCTGCAAAACATTCCTAGGAGGGATGCATTAGGCTTAACAGGAAAATGGGCTTTAAAAAATAGTAAATGGGATCTAATTATAAAAACTGGGCAGTAACTATAAAAAATGCACCAAACACAAAATTAGTTTATATAATATTATTTATGGATTTTGAAAATCTTAATTTTTCATTATTGTGCGCGCAATGTTTCATTGGATTTTTACGTAATACAAATTTATATTTAATCTGACTAGAAATTTCAGGATAAAAATATTTTGGATCCCATCAAAATGTGGGAAATTTTATTGAATTCTGTCTTGAACGGTTGGTTGAAATTATTAATCGTTGTCATAGCTAGAAAATGGGATGTACTTTGAACAAATTATAAGTGGGTTGTAGTAAATTCCATTAGAATTCAAAAATGGGTTGTACATTCTTACAAATCGCAAATGGGCTATAAGTTCTGTGCCACAAACTTGTGGGCCTACTAAGTTGACGCGTCCCCTAAAAAAATAAGTTGACGCGTATGCAAGGCTTTGTCAACTTATTGTAGTTAACACACGGTTCTAGCAGCAGTGGTCGTTGGATGTCTATCCAAAGGATGTCGTGCTTCTTCTTCAATCTCGGATATTCTAGCTTCGGCCGCCCAAAAAATGATTCCTCCCCCTGACATCTGGGGCGCACCGTTTCAGAGGCTCACCTGTGGGCCTACTAAGTTGGCGTGTACCAAGGGCTTTGTCAACTTAGTCAATATAAACGATTCTAACTTTAGTGACCGTACGATGTCCATCCAACGACCGTAGTGCTTCTTCAACCTCTGGTCTTCTTGCTCCAGCCGCCCAAAGTAGCACCGGTCGTGCCACCTGCTCCTGCCTCCCGTGGCCGGCTGTGCTGCCATGGAGGCCTCACCGCCCCCATACTACTCCCACCGCTGGCCAGGCCATCCCTCCAGTCCACTCACCCACACCGCCTGTTATTCTGCGGCGACGGCAACCTCGCACCGCAGCCAAACCAGTGAACCCTCGTACTCCTCTCCGCGTGGGCATCCGCTGCCGCATCTTCCCCGGCTCCGCGTCGTCCCCTTCCCCGGCCTCGCCGTCATCCACCGCCGTGGACCGTGGTGCTCTTGGTGCGGTGTGGTCAATGTGGTCAACGACCGATTTCCATCGGAAGAGTACTGTACGTGGAGAGGCTGACAGCTGGGTCCACGGCAGCCGCAAGGAAGTGCCTCCTTATTACGAGCAAAATAATTATTCCTCCACCTGACTGCAGGGACCCACCGGACGGGCCACCGTATTTCGCGAAAAAAATGTTTCCCCCCTGACTGCTAGGACCCACTGGACGGGCCATCGTATTTCGCGAAAAAAACGTTCCCCCTGACTACTGGGACCCACTGGACGGGCCATCGTATTTTGCGAAAAAAATGTTCCCCCCTCTATCAGCTCGGACCCACCAGAAGTGCCTCCTTATTACACAAAAAAATGAATACTCCCCCTGGTAGCTTGGACCCTCCTTGGTGGGAGGCTGACTTGTGGGGCTACTAAGTTGACGGGTACGGAGGGCTTTGTCAACTTAGTCAATATGAACGATTCTAGCTCCAGTGACTGTACGATGTCCATCCAACAGCCGTAGTGCTTCTTCAACCTCTGGTCTTCTTGCTCCAGCCGCCCAAAGCAGTGCCGGTCGTGCCGCATGCTCCTGCCTCCCGTGGCCGGCTGTGCTGCCGCGTAGGCCTCACCGCCCCTACTATTCCCACCGCTGGCCAGGCCCTGCGAGGATGGCAGCCTCACACCGCAGCCGAACTAGTGAACCCTCATACTCCTCTCCGCACGGGCTTCCACTGCCGTGTCTTCCCTGGCTCCGCATTGTCCCCTTCCTAGGCCTCGCCGTCATCCACCGCCCTGGTTCTCTCATCGTGGCGTGGTCAACGTGGTCAAGGAACGACTTCCATCGGACGTGGACTGTACATGGAGAGGCTGATAGCCGGGTCCACGGCCGCAGCAAGGAAGTGCCTCCTTATTACGCGGAAAATAATGATTCCTCCACCTGACAGCAGGGACCCACCGGACGGGCCACCGTATTTCGCGAAAAAACATTTCCTCCCTGACTGCTGGGACCTACCAGCTACATCTTCGCATGCAAGGAAGTACGTCCATATTACAGGCAAAAAAACCCGATTCGCCCCCCTGACTGCTGGGACCCACCAGCTACATCTTCGCACGCAAGGAAGTGCTTGACAGTCGGGACCCACCTGGTCGAAGCTTACATAGTGTTGTCATTCTGGTCGCAAACGTGTACGTACATACTGGTCGATGTAGAGGCGCACACGTGTCGTAGTAGAGGCGCGCACGTTGCATGTACACGTACGCACAGCGGCCAGGGTGCAAGAAAGTAAATACGACACATACATACATATGGGCGGGGTTTCGAACGCCTAATCGCGCATACGTACGACCAGGGCTCGTGTACATGGCTGGGTCGGAATGGAGAAACACTGTCGTCGTCGTGTTCATGGGGAGCCAACCGGCTGGGTCGGAATGGAATGTGTCGTCGTGTTCATTGAGAGGGCTTGGACGGAACAGGCGATGGAAACGAGGCCTGGCGTACCGCAGAACGGAGGAAACAGCCTTGTGTTCAACCGGCCACGTTCGAAACGGGATCCTGTTCATCGGGAGGGGTCTGGCGTACCGCAAAATGGAGGAACGGACTTGTGTTGGACCTCCTACGGTCGAAACGGGGTCCTGTCGATCAGGAGGGGTGTGGCGTACCGCAAAACACAGGAAACAGACTTGTGTTGGAGTGCAACAGTCGAAACGGGGGGGTCCTATTCATCAGGAGGGGTGTGGCGTACCGCAAAACGGGACTCCAAGGGATACTGTTCATCTCCACCGTCGACGTCCTCCAGCCTGCACGGGCTACTGTTCATCCACCGTCGACCTCCTCCAACCTCCACCTGTGACTGTTCATCCACGGGCTCCTATTCATCTAGCCTCCACCACGCACTACTCCACCGGCTACTGTTCAACCACCCCTCTCCATGGTCTCCTGTTCAACCACCCCTCCACAGGCTACTGTTCATCCACCCCTCCACCATCTACTATTCATCCAGCCCTCCACGGGGTCGTCCTGTTGATCCATCCCTCCACGGGGTCCTGTTCATCCAGCCCCAATCGGCTCGATCGATCGGGGTCCTGTTCATCTAGAGGCAACACCACGGGGTCCTGTTCATCCACCACGACCGCTCACTATTCATCCAACCCCCCCCCTCCCGCAACGCTCATTGTTCATCCAGAGGCAGCATCGATCGGCTTCAGTTAGCAGCAGAAGCGAAGCAATCGCTCGATCGGGTTCAGTTAATAGCCATCGATCGATCGCTCGGGTTCAGTAACACGTAGCCTGCAATGCAATCGCTCGAGTTCAGTTAGAGCCCAACGCCTCGCTCGAGTTCAGTTAGAGCCCAACGCCTCGCACACACACGCGTACGTGTACGAGAGAAACGCACATCGCTCGGCCCCAACCACCCACCGTAACCGGGAACACCCTGATATTTTCCTCACCCTCGCTTCTTCCACGGTTTTTTCTGTCACGGACGGCCCAAACAATGTCATGCAGCTGCGTCTCCGGCCCGCCCAGGACGAAAAGCCCATTTTATGTCATGATATTTTGTCATAGAAGTAGGATCCCACCACATCTATGATGATACCGGGTTTTGTCACAATTATCGTCATAGAAGTGTCATAAGTATGACAGAAAAAAAATTGTTTGGCCCAAAATGTCACGGATGTGTCTTTTTTTGTAGTGCAATACCATTTCCGAAGCTATTATAATTCATAGAGATGAACATTGTCAAAATCATGTATCTAGTGAATCACTCTCTCTAGGAAATGATCATCTACAAGATGATGTTGAACATGGATACTATGATGAGGATGATGATAGTGATATTGATCTTGAAGAGTCTATGAGACACTTTGGTCCTATGGCTATCCTTCGTGGCTACATGGCTGGAGGAAAGAAATGGGTCCTTGAGAGTGGATGTACTGATCACATGACCGAAGTCAAAGATATGTTTCATGAGCTTGCTGAAAACGACAGCCCTTGAATGTATGTCGCTTTTGGTGATAACTCAAAGGGTAAGGTGGTTGGCCTCGGTAAGGTGGCCTTCTCATATGACAGCTCCATACAAAATGTTATGCTCGTTGAATCTCTTTGTTATAATCTACTTTCTGTATCTAGACTAACTAACTTTGGTTTCAATGTCCTATTTACTGAAGTAGATTGCCAAGTGTTTCGAAGAGATAATCATAAAATGGTATTTACCGGCATACGTAGAGGTGATCTATACATTGTAGATTTCACTAAAAAGGCTCAACCTATAACTTGCTTAATTGCTAAATCTTCTAAAGGATGGTTGTGGCATAGACGGTTAGGTCATGTGGGCATGCGAAACCTTGACAAGCTTATTAAAGGTGATCATATCCTTGGTGTCAAAGATGTCATATTTGACAAGGATAGACTTGGCAGTGCTTGCCAAGCAGGAAAACAAGTTGGAGGAAGCCACCCCGTGAAGAACATCATGACCATGAGGAGACCGCTCGAGCTACTTCATATGGACCCTTTCGGTCCTAGCGCCTACAAGAGTCTCGGTGGTAACTCATTTGGACTAGTCATTGTTGATGATTTTCAAGATTTACATGGGTGTTCTTTGTTGATGATAAATCACAGGTCCAAAAGATCTTCAAAAACTTTGCTAGGAAGGCCCAAAATCAATTTGAAGTGAAGATCAAGAAGGTTCACAGCGACAACAGAACGGAGTTCAAGAACGCCAATGTGGACACCTTTCTTGACGAAGAAGGGATTTCACATGAGTTCTCGGCTACGTACACACCTCAACAAAATGGAGTTGTTGAGAGGAAGAACCGTACATTCATCGAAATGGCAAGAACGATGCTTGATGAGTACAAGATGCCAAAACACTTTTGGACGGAAGCAGTTGAGGCGGCTTGTCATGCAACGAATCGTCTATATCTTCACAAGCTACTCGGCAAGACGGCATAAGAGATTCTCACCGGTAACAAAACCCAAGTTGGATACTTTCGGGTATTCGGCTCAAAGTGCTACATTCTTGATAAGCATCGTCATTTGAAATTTTCTCCTAAATCTCATGAAGGTTTCCTACTCGGTTATGGCTCAAACTCTCACACTTACCGTGTCTACAACAATTTCAACCAGAAGGTTGAAGAGATGGTAGATGTGAAGTTTGATGAATCTAACGGCTCACAAGCACAGTTGCTAATTGATGTAGGTGAAAAAGATCCTCTGGAAGCAATCCAAGACTTGTCTATTGGCAAGATTCTCCCAACGAAGGTGAAGGAGAGTACCTCGTCCGTCCAAGTGGAAGCCTCAACTTCAAGTCAAGGTGAACCACAAGTTGACTTGGAGGCATCCACAAGTGGGACGCACAAAGACGATGAAAACGAGGATGTACAACAAGATGAACCTCGAAGGCCTCCTTCTCCACCTCCACGGGAGAACAACAACGCCAACAACAACGAAAAAAGACAAGAGGAAGAACAATACAATGAATAGGGTGTTCCACCCCGACCCAAACAAAAGCTCTCACGAGTTTGAGCAAGAGTCTCAAAAGATCATCCTGTCGTACAAATCTTTGATGACATTCAAACCGGGAGAATTACTCGTTCTAAATCTCGTTTGGCTAAATTTTTTGAACATTACTCTTTCATTTCTAGCATTGAACCTATGAAGGTTGAAGAAGCATTGGAAGATCCAGATTGGATAAATGACGTGCACGAAGGGCTACACAACTTTGAGAGGAACCAAGTGTGGGTGTTGGTTGAAAAGCCTGATGAGAAGCACAATGTCATTGGAACCAAATGGATGTTTCGGAACAAGGAAGATGAAGATGGAAAAGTTGTACGCAACAAGGTGCGTCTCGTTGCTCAAGGCTACACTCAAGTCGAAGGTATGGACTACGGTGAGACTTATGCCCCCGTTGCTAGACTTGAGTCCATTCACATCTTACTTGCCTATACCAATCATCATGACATTACCTTATATCAAATGGACATCAAAAGTGCTTTTCTTAATGGTGAAATTGAGGAGGAAGTTTATGTTAAACAACCTCCTAGCTTTGTTAATCCTAAGAAACCCGACCATGTTTACAAACTCCACAAAGCTCTTTATTGTCTTAAACAAGCTCGTAGAGCTTGGTATAAATGCTTGACTAAGTTTGTTCTTGAGAAAGGATTTGAAATTGGTAAAATTGATTCTACACTCTTTACTACAAGGGTTAATGGAGAATTATTTGTGTGCCAAATTTATGTTGATGATATCATATTTGGTTCAACTAACCCTCATTTTAGTGAAAAGTTTGGGAAGCCTATGTAGGAGAAGTTTGAGATGTCTATGATGAGTGAACTCAAGTTCTTTCTTGGTTTGCAAATCAAGAAAACTAAGGAGGGAACCTTTATCTCTCAAACAAGGTATACCAAGGACTTATTCAAGAGTTCAACATGCAAGAATGCAAAGGTATGAATACCCCCATGCCTACTAGTGGACATCTTGACTTGACAAAGGATGGCGAACCGGTTAACCAGAAGGTTTACCGCTCTATGATTGGTTCATTGTTATATCTATGTGCCTCATGTCCTGATATCATGCTAAGTGTGTGCATGTGTGCACGATATCAAGCGCCCCCCAAAGAATGTCATCTTAAGGCTGCGAAAAGGATAGTGAGATACTTAATACATACACCAAATTTTGGCATTTGGTGTCCTAAGAGGTCTTCTTCTAATCTTGTTTTCTACTCTGACTCGGACTATGCCAGTGACAAGGTTGATAGAAAGTCCACTTCGGGTACTTGTCAATTTCTTGCTAGATCTCTTGTGTCTTGGTCCTCCAAGAAACAAAACTCGGTATCTTTATCCACTGCCGAAGAAGAATACATTGCCGCCGGTTCATGCTGTGCTCAATTACTCTGGATGACCCAAAATTTAAAGATTATGGGATATATGTGAAACATGTTCCATTGCTTTGTGACAACGAGAGTGCTATTAAGATTGTTCATAATCCATGCAACATTCTCAAACTAAGCATATTGAAGTTCGTCATCATTTCATTCGAGATCATGTTGCTAAGGGAGGTATCAAACTTAAGCATGTTCGTACCGATAAGCAATTGGCGGATATATTCACCAAACCACTTGATGAGAAGATGTTTTGTAGGTTGAGAGGTGAATTGAAGATCGTTGATGCCTCAAATTTGGAGTAGAAACTCCATATGGATCCATGCAAGGCATGAGCCTTTCAATGACTAATCCTTGATATTTCTCTTATGATGATGATCATATGTCTTGGATATTCTTGTACTCTTGCATGCTATCTAACCCTTGTAGGAACTTGGACGAACCCAACTCTATGAGATTGCAACTCAATCACATTCTAATAAATCTCTACATCTCCAAGTCTCTACAATATGGTGGTTGAAGACAAGGAAGAACTAATCCATTCAATATATCCTTTGACAAATTTCTTTATATCAAATTTCAATTGGTATCAAATTTCATGATTGTCATTTTGGATACACGAGTGCTCTTTCTTGCAAGACTAACCCATGTAGTTAGATGAATTTCAACTACAAGTGGTGCTCTCAACTCTTGATGATCCACTCCAACTTGAGCACCCTACACAAGTTCAACTACATGAACAAGTTCAACACCTCCAGCGAAGGTATGTATTTCCATCTTAGAGAAGCTTTATCCTAAGACATGGGTCAAAGCAGCTCAATAAGATGAGAATACATCAAAATGCTTAAACAAAAAATGGCAACCCCATTTTGAGCTTAAACGATGAGTATGACCTATGATCAAGTGTCTTCACTTGACTCCTAAGTCAATATACTCTAACATAGGTGATTGTGTCGCCGACCAATTCTAGATGAAGTTCTCTTTTGATTCTTTGTGATCTTGCATTTGTCCCTTGCATGCTAGTTCCCCTTTCAAAAAAAACTTCATCTAGATTTCTTTTCTTTTCTCTGTTATTTTCTGCATTTCCCTGCATCCAATTCATTGCAAATCCTTTAGTTAACTCCTTGCATATCCTTGTGTGATCTTAATTGCCTAAGTAAGCTGAGGTGACAAGTATTTACTTTCTAGATTGAACTCGGCCTCACCGGATTGATTACTTCGGCTGAACCGAACTATCTCGGTGCCACCGAAAATAACAACTCAGTGTTACGGATGTCAATACTGAGATAAAAACTGTGCCACTTGCATCCTGCATATTTGACCCAGATCCTCTCAATGAAACTTGTCCTCTACCAGCATCCTATTACATGTTGCTTTGTAATGTGACTCAAGGACCAAACCTACTTGACTCATGCTCCAGAAGTCCCTTCTTGGAAATTGATGTCAAAGGGGGAGAGAGAGCACATCAAAGATTATCACATAAGAGAGCATACACTCCTAAAGCTTCTCCTGATGCTTCTATTCCTAAGAGGAAAGTTATCTCATGTCTTCAAGAGGGGAAAGACATGATAGTATATGTTATGATCCTATCTTGCTCTGGTCATTTTCTTGTTTGCTCTGATTTTCTTTCCCTATCTTCTCCCATTATCCTGTGTCAGATTCAGGGGGAGAGAGATCAGTCCTAAGGGAAGAAAATCTTTGGAATTCATTGCATATTTTTATTCTAGGGACATGTTTATAACCAAATAGAGTACGTAGTACTCACTCTCTATATGTCATCCCAATCTTGGTATTCTTGTGATCTCCTGTTCTTGCTCTGTCTAGTAGATGTTCTTGTGTTATCTAACCTTGTTTACTCAG
Source organism: Triticum aestivum (assembly GCF_018294505.1). Lineage (NCBI taxonomy): Eukaryota > Viridiplantae > Streptophyta > Magnoliopsida > Poales > Poaceae > Triticum > Triticum aestivum. The sequence goes on along the minus strand of NC_057804.1, from coordinate 226,491,319 downwards.
GTTCATCTCTTCCAAAGCTAGTTCAATACCACAAGGTAAGTATATGCATCACACTCATGTGCATGAATACCTCTTGCTGTGGTACATATTGTTTGCCAGAGAAATTCGTGAACATGAAGGTATATTTCCAGCATCTACATCATTTGCTCTGATGCATATAGCCAAGACACATGTAACTCATTGCTTGCTCTGTCATGATTATGCATTCTCATACTTTTATGTTCTATCATCACATGATTGCATACATGTATGGGGAGCTAATGCATGTTGCATGTCTTGACAAAGCTTTACTTGCTATTTCCTTATATCTTTATCTAAAGCTTTGATGTATCTTGTCATCAATTACCAAAAAGGGGGAGATTGAAAGCACAAGTGCTCCCTGGGTGACTTTGGTAATTAATGTCAACATATTCTTGTTGGACTAATACTTCTACCTAGTACATTTCAAATGAGTTCAACATTGGAGTGGCATGGACACAAACAAGAGGATGTGGAACCCCTTGCTAAGGACAAACATTGGCAAAAGCTCAAGACTCTACATTTTCATTTTAGTGATCCAAGATCACATTGAGTCCATAGGAAAGCCAATGCTTTTAAAAGGGGATGGGGTGTTCCTTAATGGCTTGCTTCCTCAAAGTGCTTAGTGATATGCTCCAAAACCCTCAGCCACTTTCTCATATCCACATATGTCCTAAACCTAAAAGTCAAACTCGGCCCCATTGATTTGATCTACTCGGCGCCACCGAGTTCATTTGACATAGCCACTGCCAAACCCTAATCAGTTCGGTCTCACCGATGGGATCTCGGCCTCACCGAGATGGGCTTGCAAATTCTCTGTGACCTATTGCAACAATTTCGGTCCCACCGAGTTTGTTCAGTCGGTCTCACAGAGTCTTCTTGACCAATACTTAGTTTGCTTATTACCAAAATCTGTCCCACCGAGTTTGTGTAATCGGTCAAACCGAGTTGAGTTTTTACCCTAAACCCTACACATCGGTCCTGCCGAGTTGACCTTGTCGGTCCCACCGAAAACTCTAACGTTCACATTTTGACCCGAATCGGTCTGGACGAGTTTTACCATTCGGTCTTACCGAGTTTGAGAATCTATGTGTAACGGCTAGATTTTGTGTGGAGGCTATATATACCCCTCCACCCATTCTTCATTCATGAGGAGAGCTGTCAAAACGTGCCTACACTTCCACTACTCATTTTCTGAGAGAGAACCATCCACTCATTTGTTGAAACCAAGATATAACATTCCAACCACAAGAATCTTGATCTCTAGCCTTCCCCAAGTTGCTTTCCACTCAAATCATCTTTCCACCATAGCCAAATCTATGAGAGAGAGTTCAGTGTTGGGGAGACTATCATTTGAAGCACAAGAGCAAGGAGTTCATCATCAACACACCATCTATTACCTTTTGTAGAGTGTTGTCTCCTAGATTGGTTAGGTGCCACTTGGGAGCCTCCGTCAAGATTGTGGAGTTGAACCAAGGAGTTTATAAGGGCAAGGAGATTGCCTACTTCGTGAAGATCTACCCAAGTGAGGCATGTCCTTCGTGGGCGATGGCCATGGTGGGATAGACAAGGTTGCTTCTTCGTGGACCCTTTGTGGTTGGAGCCCTCTGTGGACTCACGCAACCGTTACCCCTCGTGGGTTGAGGTCTCCACCAACGTGGATGTACGATAGCACCATATTGGAACCACGCCAAAAATCTCTGTGTCTCCAATTGCGTTTGCACACTCCAAACCCATCCTCTTACTTTCTTGCAAGTTGCATGCTTTGCTTTCCGATGCTCATATACTCTTTGCATGCTTGCTTGAATTGTATTGTGAATGCATGAAATTGGGCTTATCTACCACCTCAACTTGAAAACCTTAAAAACTAACACCTTTATTTATTGAGGGTCTAATCACCCCCCCCCCTAGAAGCCTCTTCTCGATCCTTTCACAAGTTAACTAAGGTGCTCATGGATGGAGGCAGCAGTATCAACACCCTCTATTATGATACTTTGCGCCAGATGAATCTGACTGACAAGGATCTTAAGCTGTCCTCTATAGTTTTTCATTGAGTGGTGCCTGGTAAGTCAGCCTACCTAGTTGGTAAGATTGCTTTGGAAGTGGATTTTGGCAATGCGCACAATTATAGGGCATAAACATTAACCTTTGAAGTAGTAAAGATAAAAAGCCCCTATCATGCTCTGTTTGGATGGCGGGCTTATGCCAAATTCATGGCAAGGCTGTCGGCGTTCTGGATACGGGGGTACCCAGACTTGCCTGCATGCGGCCCACTGCGTGGCTCTATCGACGGACTGGTATGACCCAGCTTCAACATCAACAACTCAATACCCTCGCGAGGGGCCAAGCCTCACGAGCAGGCGACACCAAGACCTCCAAGGGGATCGGTCTCCTCAGGCTGTCTCCCGAGGAGCGGAGATTTCTATGCAAGGTTCACCTCACGAGGCTCAAGCTAACGTGAGCCATGACGACCAAGGCCAGGCGGGCGCCAGCGGGCGCAGAGTACCAGTTTCCTCTTTGGTGCAAAGGAGGCAAGCAGCAGGCGCGGAGTCCCGAGGAATCAACCAAATGTTTCCATTCTGATGCAACAAGACCAAGACCACCAGGACGGCAGGACGGAGGTCATCGCTGAGCCCACCACAGCGTCACGACCAGAGGCTTTTGCAGACAAAGACCACTTTAGTTAGGATAGGATGTCCTTCTTGTCCCCCTTCAAATCTGGCCGTTGTGGGATCCCTTCCCGCCAACATTTGGGAAGAGGTCCAAGGCCACTATAAATAAGACTTAGCCACCACCATAGAAAGGAGGACAGATCAGAACAGAGAGAAGCCATTCCTCCTCCACCAGCTCACTTGAGCTTAAGAACACCTCACCTCCTGAGGCTGTTCATCCACTGTACTAGTTCATCCTCAGCCCTCGAGGCAATCCACCAAAAAGCTTGAGTAGGGTATTACATTGCAAGGTGGGCCGAACCAGGATAAACTGATGTGTCTCTCTGTCCCTTTGAGCTCGACGCGCTAGACTATGAGGATCGCGAGTAGGCAGGCTGGGTAGGTTGAAATCTCTGCATGCACCCCAGAGTTCGACCCTATCAAGGGTTTGCGGAACCCATAATCCGACATTTGGCGTGCCAAGTAGGGGTGCGTCGGAGATATACTGCTATGTCCGCCACAACTCGCCATCGGCTCCGATCGCAGGTGCTCCCGCGTCGACTCGGCCATCGCACACCTTCTAAGGTGCCATGGGCCTCCGCGCCTTCACCCCCGCCTTATGACAGGTGGAGTGGCCACCGAATTTCATGCCGGAGATGCCGCCAAGCTACGACGGTGCGGCAGATCCAATAGGTTTCCTGCAGGCGTACGAGGAAGCAGTTTGGGCGGCCGACAAAGACGACAAGGTGATGGCCAACTGGCTCCCCATGGCCCTCATAGGCACACCATGCGCCTGGCTGCTCTACCTACCGGTGTCTTCCATGGCCTCCTTGGAGGAGCTGTGCGGCCTCTTCATCACGCACTTCATGGCGCCGATGGCCCCCGTTGTCACGGCTCTCCTGCGTGGCTCGCAAGCACCACCCTCCGACCACCACATCAAGCAGGTCTACCGCCAAATAAGAGTCACCCAGGTGAGCTCGGGGGCTCCTCCGGGATGGGCGGCGCCTAAGGCCGACCTCACCATCAGCCCAGAAGATCATCCAACCACCACGGCAGGAGTAGGCGTGCTCCCAATGCTCTGCACCCCCACCGTCTGCAACGTAGCGGTCACCAAGACCCTCATCAACGGCGGAGCCGGCCTCAACGTACTCTCTGCATAGGCATTTGACCTGCTTCACGTGCCCCCCGGTGATTCTGCCCCACCAAGCCCTTCTTTGGTGTTGGCGAGGGCTCCACCAGCCCCCTGGGGCAAATCCGCCTCCCCGTCACTTTCGGAACCCGCGACAACTACCGCACCGAGCTCATCGACTTCAACGTCGGCCAGATCAACCTGCCATACAACGCCATCCTTGGGTACCCAGCCCTGGCCAAGTTCATGGCAGCAACTCATCCAACCTACAACCTCATGAAGATGCCAGGTAGCAGCAGTGTCCTCACGGTGGCAGGGGACACCAAGGACGCGTTGCAGGCCCTCAAGCTCGTCTTTAGGGCTGCGGCGTCCATGCAGCCGAATGAGAAAGAGGGCCCTGAGGCTCCGGGGGTAGCACCAGCCAAGAAGAAGCAGTTGTTTTCCCAAGACCGAGCTGAGACGAAGCAAGTGCCAGTCGACCAAGATGGGGCGTCGGGCGCCACCTTCACCATAGGAGCTAGCCTCCCCTAGGACCAAGAGAAAGTGTTGGTCAGCTTCTTGCGCGTAAACAAGGAAGTGTTCGGGTGGGAGCCCAAGGACCTGGTCGGGGTCCCAAGGGGAATAATTGAGCATCACCTGAAGGTTTGCCCAAACATGCACCCAGTGAAGCAGAGAGCCCGTCGACAGTCCACTAAGAAGCAGGTGTTCATTGTCTAAGAAATCCGCAGGCTGCAGGATGCTGGAGTCATTCAGGAGGTACAAACCGAGTCGTTGTCCCCAAGAAAGGAGGGAAGGAGCGCATGTGTGTCGACTTCACCAACCTCAACAAGGCTTGCCCTCAGGATCCCTTCCAGCTTCCATGCATCAACTAGATCGTCGACAACACCACCGAGTGTGACCTGCTATGCTTTTTGGATGCCTTCTCGGGCTACCACCAGATCAAGATGGTCGTGCAAGATGTGGAGAAGACGGCGTTCCTGACCCCTTGTGGGGTGTACTGCTACACCTGCATGCCTTTTGGGATGCACAATGCCGGGGCTACCATCCAGCAACTGATGCACATTGCCCTGGGCCGGCAGCTCGGGAGGAATGCTTAGGCTTATGTTGATGACATAGTGGTGAAGTCTCAGGAGGCGAAGACCCTGATCGAAGATCTGAAGGAAATGTTTGCCAGCTTGCGTAAGGTGGACCTGCAGCTCAACCCCGAGAAGTGCATGTTCGGGGTTCCCTTTGGCAAGCTGTTGGGTTTCCTAATGTCGCTCAAAGGAATCGAGGCCAATCCGGAGAAGGTCAAGGTCATAGAAAACATGAGCCCTCTGTAGACGCTCAATGAGAGGCAAAAGCTGGCGGGCTACATGACCTCGCTGGGGCTCTTTATCCCCAAGATGGGGGAACGCGCCCTCCCATTCTTCAAGCTAATGAAAAAGAAGGGGCCGTTTGAGTGGACCCCTGTAGCTGATGCGGCCTTTCAAGACCTCAAGAGATACCCGACGAGCCCGCCAGTGATGGTGGCGTCGCGCCCTCTCGAGCCCCTGGTGCTCTATTTGGCTGCCACCCCTCATTCCGCCAGCGCTGCTCTAGTGGTTCTAAGAGAAGAGCGCATGATCAAGGACCCTCATAAGGGCGCCCGGTCACCAAGCGAAGCATATCAGCCTCAGGACGGTGCTCCTGAGGCCTCAGCTAATCCGACGGCCAACATCCCTCCTGAGGCTCAAACCAACCCTTCGGCTGGAGGGGCTCCTGAGGCTGAGGCTCGCGAGGCCCCAGTCGGCGCGGCAGGTGATGGGACCCCCTGAAGGCCAGCATCCTCAAGAGACACAAGACCTCACCAAAACCTCTTCCCTTGTTGAGCATCCAGTCTACTTCGTCAGCACGGTGCTACGGGAGGCATGGGCGCGCTACCCCAGGCCCCAAAAGCTCTTGCTCGCGCTCCTCATCGCCTCCCGACAGTTGCGTCACTACTTCCAAGGCTACCCCATCAAGGTCGGTTCAGCCTACCCACTGGAGAGGGTGCTCCAGAGCCATAATGCCGCCGGGCGGGTTGCAGAGTGGAACATCAAACTTCGGGCGTTCCAGCTTGTTCAACACCACCAGGGTCATCAAGGGCATGGCCCTTGTAGATTTCGTGGCAGAATGGACTAACGTCCCTGACCGTCTCTCCCTCTTGCCTGGAGACGAGGTGCTAGACAGGTGGATCCTGTACTTCGATGGCACATTCTCACGACAAGGCGCGGGGGCTGGGGCCGTCCTCATCTCACACGCCAAGGACAAGTTGTAGTACGCAGTACAACTCTGTTTTTAGCAGGGCGAAAAGGTCTCCAACAACATCGCAGAGTACGAACGCTTGCTCGCCGGCCTCAGAGCCGTGGCGGCACTGGGGGTGAAGCGTCTCACCATCAAGGGCGACTCCGAACTCCTCATCAACTTCTCCAACAAAGAGTACACACCCAAGGACGAGCACATGGAGGCATACTTGGAGGAAGTACGCAAGATGGAGAAATGGTTCCTGGTCTTGGAACTGCAGCACGTGCCGTGAGGAACCAACAAGGAGGCGGACAACATCGCCAAGAGGGCATCCCAGAGGCTACCTCGGGAGCCACGGGTGTTTGAGGAACAGCTCTTCAAGCCGTCGGCAGTTCCTCCCACCGCAGCACCAGCACCACCTCAGGTGGACCTACCCCAAGCACCAGCAATAGGCGCCCTATCGTGGAATTGTCACGGCAGATGTCCTAGTGTGAGGACTTAGTCGTGAGGCCAACGCATCTATGTGGTACCTTGAGAGGGGTTGATTGGGACGAGAGACGCAACACACAAGCCAAGGATTTAGACAGCTTCGAGCCCCGGGAAAAATCATCCGGTAATAGCCCTACATGCTGTTTGTGGCTAGATCTCATTATGCTCATCAGGGAGATGCCGCATAAGCCGCCTCCCCTTTAGTTGTGTCTAGCCTTAGAGATTGTTTATTGCTTGTCCCTCTTGGGGTGCCCTGCCCCTCCTTATATAAGGTGAAGGGGCGGGTTACATGTGGAGTCCTATTAGGATTAGGACTAGTCTATTACAAGTGGAATCTTAGTCTGCCCCCTTAGGGGAAAACTCTACCTTTCCTCGTAAACCGTCCCACCATAACATGAGTCGGCCTTCTGGGCCTTGGGCCTAGTCTTCTATCTGACCCGCCATTAAGGCCATAAGTGAGTCGCTAGGCTCGTGAGTCGTTAGACCAGTGAGCCGCCAGACTCGTGAGTCGCCAGTCCTCCGGCGGGTTACCAATGAAAACGCCAAACCCGGTAGGGTCATAATTCTGGCCAGATCATACCGCGGGGTATATCCCCGACATTAGCCCCCAGTTTAATTTAGATTTATCCATGTTAAACTGATCTTGTAAAATAAACACAAGACCAAACTTGATAGATTGTGCTCCAGGTTAAATATTTTCTGAACCGGCACCTGATCATCCCTAGGTCCTTGTCATTTCCTCCTTATGGATAGTCAGGGTCAATAGACCAAATTTAGAGTCAATTTGCTTGTAGAAGAAATATTTGTGAATAAAGAATCCATTTGAGTCGGCCTTTGATGCTCTGACTTGACAAAAATATTGGTCTTGAAATATTCAGCTGATATTCAGTCGGCTTAAGATGTTGATTTTGCTGGTTTATCATTGCCAAAATATCCAGTTTGTAAATATTGATAGCACCAGGTCATAATTGTTGCTAATGCCGGGTCATGATTGTTGTAGACACCGGGTTAATATGATCTGCTCAAAACTGAGAATTTGAAGATTTTTCTCCCTTATATGCATATCACCTGTAGCCCCCAAGTGTCGGGTTGTCATGCTTGCAGCAACCTGGGACTTGTAATTGCCTTATGCTCATAAAAAAACTTCACCCAGTGTAGGCCCCAAGGGCTGGGTCATTATGCAATAATGAGCAGGGACTTTTGCATATAATTCATTGATAATAACATCATATGAGTACCTTGTAATCTCAACCATGGGGCTTGAACCCACGTCCACAAGGTTAAGAGCTTTGTACTCTACCAATTGAGTAGTGGACCTTTTCAATATAATGGATTAAGGCCTATGTACCTTGATGTTTTGACACGAGCAATTGGTAGCCCCCAAGGGTCGGCTCATTACAATGTGATGTGTCGGGTCTTCAATAAGTTGAGCAAAAATTGACTTTGCATTAGCCCCCAAGTGCCATGGTGCATGCTGGCAGTGACATGGGACTTGCATATTTGATATGAGCTCAATCTGAATAATGTAGCCCCCAAGTGTCGGGTCATAAGCCTGCAGCGACTCGAGACTATTCCTTACATTATAGAATAAATCATATCCATTGATAAAATAATAGCCATTGCGCCAAAGTGACTTTAAATACCTCATCTGTTGATAAGTAAATCCGGAGTTTAAATACTCGGCGGCTCTTGGCCGATGGCGATTTAATGCGCCTCCATTGTAAGACGGAATTTTTATAACCCGGCGGCTTATAGCCTTTGAGAAATCAAGAATTGATAACCCTTTTGAGACACCAATTTGAATCTTTGATGATGGGCTTGAACTTAATCATTTATGTAATTCATAGCTCTGTAAATCCTGCACAGAGCTTAAACAACATATGCCCTGGCGACTTAACGTCAAAAGCCAGGGCGGGTAACCACCCAAATGTAGTCTTATCCTACACACAAGTAGATCACAAGATCCCTTGGCGGTTTACCACAGGGCGGGTCATAATATCTCACATATAACCACTAATGTCTTAAAAAGGAGTCATAAATAAGCCTGGTATGAATCGGAACTTGAAATATAACTGTAACAATAATATCATACCTGTGATATTGAATTTGTACTGCCAGTTTACATGACCTGTGCAGTAAGGGTGATAACCCAATCCTTAGAAGCCAACACTTCCAAATATATGATGATTCTAAATCTTTGAACAAAAAAGTCTCAAGTCAAACAAAGGCTGCTTTCAAATAAACATAAACTAAATAAGAAGAAATAATCGAGGCTTCTGATTCGAATACAATCAGTAAACCATTCCAAAGGGGTTAAGCTAGGATTCGAATAGGATCATGTAGCCCCCAGTGGCTTTGGCGTTATGCCGATCAAGAGGGTACCGACAGCTGTGTTCTCTTTGGTTCGAATACGACCTATGTTTGAATAGGAAGCCCTCTAATGACCTTGAGAGTTTTTTAACGACTTTGATTCAAATATGATCAAAGTCGGTTCCCAAAAGGGGTTGAGCTATGATTTGAATACGATCAAGGAGCCCCCTAGTGAGATTGGCAGTGTGCCGATCAAGAGGGTACCGACAACTATGTTCTCTTTGGATCGAATATGACCTATGTTTGAACAGGAAGCCCCCTAGTGATTATGAGGTTTAACGGCTAGATTCGAATATGATCATGAGCCGGACCAAGAGAGTTAAGCTAGATTCGAATACGATCAGCCCCCGCTGGTCATTCAAGCAGGGTACCTATGTTTGAGTTGTGCTTTGCAACAAACTCTCTTTTGTCCCTTTAATTTTTCTGAGAACTCGAATTTGTGAGTAACGAATTCTTCTTGAACCGGGCGTTGAGCTGGATATTGAAAGCTTTAGAGTTTTATGGGAGACAGATTTGTCTTGAACCAGATTTTAAACCAGCATTCTTCATTTGAGCCAGAAAGTTTCTGACGGCCTTGAAACAGGCAACATTTATTGAACTATGTCCATGTAGCCCCCGAGTCTTTAAGATGACTCAATGAGTTGGCTTAAGATTCTCCATAGTTGTCCATAGCAAAAGGTGTATATCATTGGTGTTGATAGCGCGATGTGAATCCACAGAAGGTTGAGGTGACTGCGGCGGGTTATAAATGATCATGTATGGGCCGTGTCAGCAACTCGGCCAATGGTTCCTTCCAACCGGCTGTTCTGAAGTTAACCAAACTGTAGTAGCGGCGACTATGCCGGCCCATTGAGCCATCCGGTGCAGACGGCGGCTGATAATATATGATAATTTGCCTCCAATTGTTGGAAGAAAAAACCGGGCTACCCAAGTAGTGACTCGCTCATACTTAATAAACAACTTATCCAGGTAGATGCGACCCGGTGTATTGATGAAGACCAGCCCGTGAGAGACGGATGGTAAAGATGCCCGCAACATCTAAGGTGGCACAGATAGATGAGCCGGCCGTGGTGTTGTAAGCTGGTGCAGACAAGCAAGTTGTCCTCCTCGTTGTAAGTCGGCATGGTCGCGAGAGACGACCTCGGCATTGTAAGCTGGCGCGGTCGCGAGAGAGGGCCACGGCGTTGTAAGCCGGTGCGGGAGTCTGTTGAGTAACGACGACCACCTGTGCCAAAAGATGTTGTCGACGTTCTGGGAACGGGGGTCCCCAGACTTGCCTGCCTGAGGCCTGCGGCGTGGCTCAAGTGCAGGCCCAGTACGGCCCATCTTCATCAACACAAACTCAAGACCCTCGCGAGGGGCCAACCCTCGTGGGGAGGATGACGCAAGGCTTCCTCAGGAGCAGCCTCCTCAGGCAGGCTCGCGAGGAGGCGGAAAGATCAAGGCAAGGGTACCTCATGAGGTGCTCGTGATGCAAGCCATGACGATCGGGACCAGGCGGGCACCGGCCTGTGTAGTGTCCTTGTTTCATCTTTGGTGCAAAGGGGGCAAGCACAGGCGCAGAGTACCGAGGCATCAGGCAAAGGTTACCGTTTCAGTGCAACGAGACCAAGACCAGCAGAGCGGCAGGATGGAGGTCACCGTGGAGCCCAAGATGGCATCATCGCCAGTGCCTTTGGCAGCCGAAGACCAACTTTAGTCAGGATAACTTGTACTAGATGTTCCCCTTTGAAATGGCCGTTGTTGGCTCCCCTCCCGTTCAATATTTGGGAAGAGGACCAAGGCCTCTATAAATAGAGATAGCCACCACAGTAGGAAGGGGAGAGATCGAATCCTTTCCTACGAGAACACCACACCAGCCCAAGAACACCTCTCGGGACGTTGTTATTCCACTGTACTGTTCTTCATCAGCCCCTGAGGCAATCCACCACACCACACATTGGAGTAGGGTATTACACCACAACGGTGGCTCGAACCAGTATAAATCTTGTGTCCCTCGTGTTGTTCATCATTTAGCTTAGATTCTCATGAGGCGTTAGGACGTGGATTGGTAGGGGGAAGATCTTCGCACACACCCCAGAGTTTGAACCTCAAGGGTATGCCGGAACCCCACATCCGACATTTGGCGCGCCAGGTAGGGGTGTGCCGAAATTTTCCTTCTTCTGTCCTGTGTTCCGCCGCTTTGCCGCCTCCATGTCCGGCGACCCAACGACCAACTCCGACCGCTGGGCGGCATGGCCTGCCCATGCTGCGCCGCCTGCTCAAGGTGACCTCACCCCCGCACCTCAGGCAGCCCGCGCTCCACAGAGCGCTGCAGGGCGCGGGCGATGCGGTCAAGCGCTGCCTGCCCTCACTCCACGGCAGGTGCGATCAGCAGCAAGGGCCTCAAGCCACGTCGCAACCACAGCACCGCACACCCGATGGGAGCAGGCGAACATGAAGGCCGCATTCATGGTGGCGCGAGAACTGCTGCGGTGCAGACTGCAAGAAAGCGGCCATGATGTGCTGCTGGAGAGCGTCTTTGAGCTCCTGGATGCCGCTGCTTCAGGGGCACCTCCGATCTGCGTCCAGCTTCCACCCCAGGCCCCGGGTGGATCACACTGCGGGCCTATCCGTGCCCACACGCCCCTAGGCGCACCTCAAGGCTTCATCAACACCAGCCTGGCCGTCAGCGTCGGGCGACAAGCTGCGCCGACACCACCCCTGGTAAGCGAGGGCATGCGCATCACTGCCTACGGCCCGGGCGGGCCGCCTCCCTACTGCCCCCAAGCTGGAGCTTCAAGCCGAACTGCATGGCACGTGGGGCACTACGGCGAGGCCTTTGGGGCGGTGACCTCGGAGGCCTATGTACCCCACCTGGTGGATCGAGATCACCCATTGGAAGAAGACCACGGCTCGTTCCTCGGGCCAGGCTGGAAGGAAGAGGCGCCAGAAGCCGAGCCCTTTCAGGAACCTCATGGAAGACTTGACAGCCGTGCCGGCGGCAGCAACTATCGAGTACCGCTAATTCCTCAGGAGCAAGCTTATGCTAACCATGGGTCGCGGGAGGTTCAGGTCATTGCAGCGGATGGCTGCCCCAGTGCAGCAGCCTCCCTCCCCTCAGGAGGAGGGCACTGGGGGCTGCAGGAGAGTGGCCGGGAGCCAGGCTCCTCCCCACGGCACGCGGAGCAAAGCGTTCTTAGGAGGTAGGCCCTCTGCCGGGGAGGTGCCACAAGGCCTGCCCCTGGCAGAGGACCCATGGTCATCGGGGGAACCGCTAGCGTCCTCTTTTCCCCATTGGCTTCATCCTGGTTTCCGGTCGTCGTCAATGGTGGTCAAGGGTGGCGCAAGGCAGGCCCCTCATCTAGCCATATGAAGCAAGGCCGGTACCTATGAAGAAGGCCCAGTGCCTGTGAAGCTCGCCGCCCGTGACACTCCCCCGTGCTCGTGTGGGGGTACTCTATGGTGGACATGGTGCTTTGTCAACTAGAAGAGGGTTACTATCCGCTAGGGTTGCAGTTAGATGGATTGTAGCTGGTTCTCTGCCCAACGGTGTAAGTGTGCAATCTGGAAGAGTCTCGATTATGTGTGGTGGGGCTAGTTTGTGGGCCAGTACAACCATGGGTCTATCTGCATCGATGGGTAGCACTGTCTTTTGTGAAGAACGGGTTTTTGCTCCCTTAGATACTGCCATCACCCCCTCCAATTCAAATGGCTGATAAACAAGAAATGAAATTGAATGTACATACATTGTATGATAGACAGATGTGGTAATTCACATATATGTTGTCTAACCAAACAGGATAACATGACACGATTTCACATATATGATGCCTAACTAAGCAGGATAGCATGACACCGTTTTAGATATATGATGGATAACATAACAGGATATTATGGCATAATTCAACATATGATGAGTATCTAAACAGGATGACATGACAAAACTATATGATGTCTTTCTAAAATAGGTTGGGATGAAATAATTCACATACATGTTGTCTAAGTATACAGGATGGCATGATATAATTGACATAATTGATTCATATACTAAGCAGCTGACACTCGCATGTAAGATCTCTAAACTAAGCAGATGGAATTCAATATTGTGCATATGATGTCTAAACTAATCAATGCAAGACACCATATGCATGATATGAGAAATATAAACATTGCAACTTAGAGCATACACCTCAGATGGGATATAGGACTGGTCATCTATCTCCGAATCCTCCTCTGAGGAGCTCTCTGTAACCATCGAGATATATGCTTCAACAGGTACCATTGTCTGCTCTGAAGACCTTGTTTTCACTCCAGATTTTTCCATAACCGGCTCAAATGGCTGATACACATGAAGAGTAGTTCAATATACACAGATTGTCGACAAATGGAATATGTAATGAAAAAAAGGACGTCATGAGATAATTCACATATATGATGCCTGGTTACATGGTGGTGCATAATTCACATATATGATAACTAGCTGAAAAACATGGCATTGCATAATTCACATATCTGATATAGAAAGCCAATAGGAGGCATTCACACAAAGCATGTCTAATACAAGCAGATGGCATGGCAATGCAAGACACCATATGCATGATATGAGCAATATAACCCTGCCAAGTTAGAGCATGCACCTGGGGGGGATACGACTGGTCATCTGTCTCTGAATCCTCCTTTGAGGAGCTATCTGTAACCAGCAAGAAATCTGCATTGACAGGTAGCACTGACTGCTCAGAAGACCTTGTTTTCACTCCAGATTTTCCCACAACCGACTCAAATGGCTGATGCACAAGAAGAGTAGATGAATGTCTAAACATTGTTGATAAATGGAATACATTATGAAAAAAATATGGCACGATACAATTCACATATACGATGACTGGCTAAACAGGAAGGCATTGCATGACGTATATGATGCCTGGCTAAAGAAGATGGCATTGCATAATTCCCATATACTCTTTCCATTCCTAAATATTTGTCCTTTTAGAGATTTCAAATGGACTACCACATATGAATGTATATAGACATATTTTAGAGTGTAGATTCACTCATTTTGCTCTATATGTAGTCACTTGTTGAAATCTCTAAAAAGACAAACTATTTAGGAATGGTGGGAGTATGATATAGAAACCATACAGGTGGCATTCACACAAAGCAAATCTAAACTAAGCTGATGACATATAAGATGTATAATGTAAGCAATGCGAGGCGCCATATGCATGATATGACCAACATCAGCATGCCAGGTTAGAGCAAACACCTCAAGTGGTAAACAGGAGTGGTCAGCTCCTTCTGAATCCCCATCTGAGCAGTTATGTTCCTCTGGAATACAATCTGGAAATGCGGGAGGGTGGGGGGGCACTTCGCCCACCATGGAGCGGCGTCTGCATGACATTATATTCCCATGCAACGATCTTCTCTTTTTCTCTACATGTTCAGTATGATTGTGTACAATATCTGACATGCATAATAAAAAATATTTAGATTTTGTAAGGCCTAAGGGGTGCATGTAAAAATCAAGACGGATGGTAGCAAACAGGTTGATGGATCCAAAACTAATGATAGCAGGTAGATTATAGCTTCAGTTTAAAAAGATAGACAATGGATCATCTATTGTTTGTTGCCCATCGAACATGAACCACATAGAAGACCCCAGATGAACCAGATAGTAGACATATACTATTCGTTGTTGCCTCGATATGAGACCCACGGGCATTTTAAAACTCAAGTTTGAACGATAAAGTAGCAGGTAATAATAACCGATGTATAACGTAAGCAAACACGAAAGACTGCGACCTCTCTTCCGGAACTGTGTAGTCCTCAGGTTCATCTGCTTAGTCGATGATGGAAATGCAGTTGGCGTGGCTGCCGGCAATGGGGAAGATGACCTGAGGCGGCGAAGAAAGTCTGCAGGGGGATCTCTGCTGAAGTGAATGCTTCTGTTGATGGTACACCTCGAGTGGGGTGGATGACGGCACGACAGGAGCAGGACATAACACACAGAGTTTTCTTTGATGCCTATCTGAAAATGAAGTAAATCTGTAAGGGATCCTTAGAATTGGAGGATTCTATAAACACAGGGACAGGAAAAACACTGGAATAGGATAGGAATGCATGTGCAAAACAGAGCATTTGGAAACATAGGATTTCTGTCAACCAAGGTGTTTGGTTCACATGAATTGGAAGAACACAGGAATGGAGAAACGTGGTCAAATTAAAGTCAAACCACGTGAAAATGAAAAAAAAAATAAGAATCTTATTATGCCAGTAATGCAATTAGTTCTGTTCTTCATGCATATTAATTTGAAAAGGACGTCCAAGTGCATATTAAAATTCCTACGTTTTTTCTTTGAAAGAGATACCAAAGGAAAAAATTCTCCAGTTTTGCTTTGCTCCACTCCTTCTAACCAAATGCACGAATAGTAGTACCATAGTAGTTCCATAGCAAAGGATCCCAGAGGGATCAACATGAATGCAGAGTAACAAAGTGATGCGACGTGTGTACAACCTCTTTGGCATAGCCTTGTGGACCTCAGCATCATTGGGTTGGACGTGGAGGATGGTGATGCTGGTGTGACTGTCGGAGGCGGGGAAGAAGATCTGAGGCCTCTAGAAACGGCGCCGAGGGTACTGCTCCGCTGTGATGGATGTTCCGTCGTTGGAGCAGCTCTGGTGAGGTGTACGGCGGCGAGACTGGAGCAGGACAAGACAAACAATGTTAATCTGAAGTGGGACTCTAATATCATACGCAATAGATGATGTAAAATACACCACCAAAAAGTGCTAGATGTAAAATGCATCAGCCACTCCATGACCGCTCCGACAGATGATGTAAGTACTATTCACTCTAAACTAAACTGAAGAAACTGAACTTTACAGTCGAAACTTAATTTTACTGTCAAAACTGATTGAACTAGTAGGAGAGCATTGCAGTAGATGTTTAGGGCGTTCGAGCACTAGTAGCAGAGAAGCAGTGATCTAAATCAGCAGACGCTCGAGCAGGGTATGCACTAGCAGAGAGCAAGTCGTGCAGTAGCACCGCGAGCGAGTGGTAAAGCAGCAACTCCTGTAGCTGCTGGAGGTCGTGCAGCAGTAGTAGCAGCGCGAGCGAGAGCAAGAGCAGAGCAGCATCATGAACTGGAGGAAGAGCAGAGCAGTAGCGCGACTGACAACAATAGCAGAGCAAAGCAGCAGCACGAACGAAAGCAAGGGTAGTGCAGCAGCGCGACTGACAGCAAGAATAGAGCTACAGTGCGAGCGAGAGCCAGAATAGCTGCAACTAGTGCCGGTGTAGAAGTCGCCGCCGAGGAAGCAAAGACATGGGGGAGAGACGCCGTGGATGATGTGGCCAGCGACAGTGCCGTCGATGGAGATCCGCCATGGCTTCTCGGTATCGAGCACCAGCAGCCCCGTAAGATCGAATAAAAGATAAATGCAGCGGTGAGTGCAGACCCTCCTTGGTGGCGCTGAGTTGGCCTTGGCTTCATCGAAGGAATTGGTGAGGGTGCTACGGTTCTGGTGGGGCAGGTCAAGACGGCGCTGTGGGCATGGAGGTGGCATTATAGACAAGGCGAATGTTGGGGTAGCTCCTTGGAGGTGGAGGACGGGGCGGCTGATCCGGCGGGACGACGAGATCGATGATGGATCCTCATCCGGTGCGGTGGATGAGGGACGGCGAGCTGTTGCGGTGGACGACATAGTCGGGGAAGAGTCTCCGGCTAGGCGATGGCTGGGAGGCCGATGGAGGAGCGTGGGGTTTCGCGGGTTTTGGCATCCTTGGTGTATGAATGGGGGGAACGAAGGGAAGGGAGGGGGGAGCCATGGCTTAAGGACGCGCTTGTCCGAAATGTAGGGTAAGTTACCAGCGTACCCCCACTGGTTTTGACACCACGACATCGAGCTTCATATCCGGGTGAGGGGTAGAAGGGGGATTTCGCGTGTCTGGGCTGCAGGACCGATTTCGGATGAGGAGGGAGTTTTCGCGCACATCAAAATTTCGGGATAACAAGGCGCGACGCGGGTTCAAGAGGCGGGGGTTTCAAAGCAGGTGAGACAAAAGATACTCGAGCTTGAAAATTTCGGGATAACAAGGTGCGGATTCCTTGTTCGGCAGAACAAACTTAACGTGTAAAAAAACACAATTCATACAAGACACAAGAGAGTCATGTCCCCTTTTACTTATTGCTATAGATGCCATTGAAAAAACTACAAGAAAAATGTAAAAAAAATTGGGAGAACTAGATTACCCTATACAGTACCAAATCGATTCGCACTTTCCTCAACAACAACAAAAAACAAATCAATTCCCACCAAAAGAAAGAGTAATGTCCCTTTTTATATGATTACAAATGCTATGATCTCGAATGTCAATTTTGGAATCCATGTTATGTTGAATTCAAATATATCGTTAGGTGACCTTGCAGTTTATAATTAGTGTAGTCGTACATCTTGATCTTCCATCATATATGAACATTTTACTCCACCCTGTGAACATATATATTGTTGTCTACCATATGGACTAAATTTGAATCAATTTTCCTTATTTGAATACGATTGTTGTCAAGTTATACAATCATTTAAATATTATCTTGACAACAGAAAACATGCATATAGCAGTAATCAGATTTCACTATGAACTAGATGTACCATACGATCTCCAATTCAAATATTTATATCCATTTTATGTTGAATTCAAATCATAGTACATTGGCCTAGGTAGCGAGATGTTCGGGATAATCTAAACCCTGTTTTGATATGTATAATTTTTGGCTAAATTGGGATAAGTTTTGGTATAAGCTTCTTGCAAAACCGGAGATTCTCTCAACAAGCCTCATGGTTCTGAGAGGGAACGTGTCACCTTTGTGTGTGAAACGATATACGCTGCCTCCCCCTGATTTTCTTTACAGAGGCAACATAGAACTATATGAGTGCCCTGTTAAAGTTTGGAATTATTCCGGGTTCGTTTGGCCTTTTTATACATTAATTGAGTTTCTGGACTTTTAATGTGCATAATCCAAATTTGAACTGCAGGCACATGCTTTGGTGCACCAAAGTTGGTTGAAAAATCACATGTGTGTCCTTGGTTGAATTTCTAGGTCCCATGGAAGAAATGAGAATGAAATTCAAACATTTGGGCGTCGTGACTCAGCTGAGAACATCGAGAAACTTGGATTTTAAATTCATGTAAATCCAAATTCGCCTGGAAACCATGAAACTTGACATGGTGTCATGTCATTGCACTATTATGTTGTGGTAAAAAATTGGGCCGATTTGGAACAAGTTTTGGTTCTAAGAGGTACGCTGCCCCCCTTGAGTTTCTTTACAAAGGCAACATAGAACTACATGAGTGCCTTGTTAAATTTTGGAATTATTCCAGGTTCATTTGTCCTTTCTTATACATTAATTGAGTTTCTGGTCATTTAATGTCCAAAATTCAAATTTGAACTACAAGCACATGCTCTCGTGCACCAAAGTTGGTTGAAAAATCACATCTGTGTCCTCGGGTGAATTTCTAGATCCCATGCAAGAAATGGGAATAAAATTCAAACATCTGGGCATCGTGGCTCGGCCAAGAACATTGAGAAACTTGGTTTTAAAATTCTTGTAAATCCAAAACACGCCTGAAAATCATGAAACTTGGCATGGTGTCATGTCATGGTACTACCATGCTATGGTAAAAAAAATTGGTCGAATAGGAACAAATTTTGGTATAATCTTCTTGCAAACCGAAGCTTCTCTCAAGAAGCCTCGTGGTTGTGAGAGGGAACATGTCACCTTTGTGTGCATAGTTCAAATTTGAATTACAAGCACATGCTCCAGTGCACCAAAGTTGGTTGCAACATCACATGTGTGTCCTCGGGTAAATTTCTAGGTCCCATGCAAGAAATGGGAAATTCTGGGCGTCGTGGCCGCGCTGGAAACATTGAGAGACTTAGTTTTTTAATTCCTGTAAATCCAAAACACGCATGAAAATAATTAAACTTGGCTGGGTGCCATGACATGGCACCAACATGCTATGGTAATTTTGTTGTCCGATTTGCGAAGGTGCACACATTAACAATCAACAAAGTCATTTTGGAACAAGTGCTGTCATGTTACAATCGGAAACACAAGTATTATTGAAACCATGGGCGTTCTATTTACCATTTACGTGCCGCCACACGTCCCTTTTTTTATTAGCTAGGAGGCACCGTGCAGGGTAGCTATTTGAGTACGAGAGGCGTGCGATCAAACCCCTGCGCGTGCTTATCGGGAAAAGAGCCCTTTGACCTCCATCTGTCGTCCACCTCTCTCCCATGGTCTCCATTAATGGCGCCCGAGCCTCTGTTTTTTTTTTGAAACTAAGCCTCTGTTTAATGGCGTGGCTATGTCTCACTCAACTGAGATTTAAGAGAGAAAAAAGAAAATCTGAAAGCACGGACCTTGATGTAAGATCCGACGGACATATATAGCATCTACTATGACTTATAGCAAGACTGATGAATATATAAGGACGACGACAATGGATAATAATTGTCTTACATAATTAGGAAGATAATTAAAAAAGCCACATGTGGCTATGCCCGAAATACACAAGGGCAAAAGAAGAAGGAAGACAACGATCTGGCTCGCTGATCTCTACTTTCTTGATGCGTTGCTGCAGGCCACGGGAACTAGTCTCCACAGTGAGTGGCGATGAGCTATTTCATGTCCTCAAGATGCTACTTGAGAGTATCCACGGATTCCTCCACCAGCCTTTGGCGCTCGATGTGGAGCATGTCATTCCCGTCCATAAGTTTCTTGATGATGACGCCGGTCCTCTTCAACAAGGCACTGGTCTCCTCCCGCTGGTCTACACTTCGGACGATCTTCGCCCTCAGTAGGTCGCGCTCGGTCCGGAGCCTCTCATTGCCCTCCCTTAGTTGCCGGATGATGCCGGTAGCCTATTCAAACGAGGCTTTCATGTCGTCCTGCAACCTCGCCCAGCCAGAGATCTGATCCATATGGCTATGGACGATTGCATGCATGCACCTGTAAGAGTTGTCGCTTGCCCGCGTGACATTTTCCCAGGCCGCCGTGATGTGGCGGGACATCTCTGCTGCATTCGCGACGTGGCGGTACATCTCTGCTGCTTTCGCAGCATGGCCGGACCAGTCTGCTGCATCAACGGCACGGCGGGACTTCCGTGCTGCTTCAGCAACAAGGCAGGACCTCTGTGCTGCTACTTCCGCGCGGCGGGACATGTCGGTGATATGTCTCCAACGTATCTATAATTTTTGATTGTTCCATGCTATTATATTACCTGTTTTGGATGTTTATGGGCTTTACTTTTCACTTCTATATCATTTTTGGGACTAACCTACTAACCGGAGGCCTAGCCCGAATTGCTGTTTTTTTTGCCTATTTCAGTGTTTTGAAGAAAAGCAATATCAAATGGAGTCCAAACGGGATGAAAAACTTCGGAGTGATCTTTTTGGAACAAATGCAAACCAGGAGACTTGGAGTGGACGTCCAGCAACAAACGAGGCGGCCACGAGGGTGCCCGGCGCGCCCCCTGGGGTTGGGCGCGCCCCCCACCCTCGCGGGCCTCTCGTTTCTCCACCGACGTACTTCCTTCGCCTATATATACTCCCGTACCCTAAAAACATCCAGTAGCACCACGAAAACCTAATTCCACCACCGCAACCTTCTGTATCCGCGAGATCCCATCTTGGAGCCTTCGCCGGCGCTCCGCCGTAGGGGAAATTGACCATGGATGGCCTCTACATCATCTCCAAGGCCTCTCCGATGAGTTGTGAGTAGTCTACCACAGACCTTCGGGTCCATAGTTATTAGCTAGATGGCTTCCTGTCTCTCTTTGAATCTCAATACAAAGTTCTCCTCGATCTTCTTGGAGATCTATTCGATGTAACTCTTTTTGCGATGTGTTTGTCGAGATCCGATGAATTGTGGGTTTATGATCAAGTTTATCTATGAGAAATATTTGAATCTCCTCTGAATTCTTTTATGTGTGATTAGTTATCTTTGCATGTCTCTTCGAATTATCAGTTTGGTTTGGCCTACTAGATTGATCTTTCTTGCAATGGGAGAAGTGCTTAGCTTTGGGTTCAATCTTGCGGTGTCCTTTCCGAGTGATAGCAGGGGCAGCAAGGCACGTATTGTATTGTTGCCATCGAGGATAAAAAGATGGGGTTTATATCATATTGCATGAGTTTATCCCTCTACATCATTTCATCTTTCTTAATGCGTTACTTTGTTCTTCTTGAACTTAATACTCTAGATGTAGGCAGGAGTCGGTCGATGTGTGGAGTAATAGTAGTAGATGCAGAATCGTTTTGATCTACTTGTCACGGACGTGATGCCTATATACATGATCATGCCTAGATAATCTCATAACTATGTACTTTTCTATCAATTGCTCGACAGTAATTTGTTCACCCTTCGTAATACTTATGCTATCTTGAGAGAAGCCACTAGTGAAACCTATGGCCCCCGGGTCTATCTTTTATCATGTAAGTTTTCCATCTACTTTTATTTGCATCTTTTATTTTCCAATCTATATTATAAAAATACCAAAAATATTTATCTTATCTTATTATCTCTATCAGATCTCACTTTCGCAAGTTACTATGAAGAGATTGACAACCTCTTTATCGCGTTGGTTGCGAAGTTCTTGTTTGTTTATGTAGGTGCGTGGGACTTTTGAGGTGACTCTTACTGGATTGATACCTTGGTTCTCAAAAACTGAGGGAAATATTTACGCTACTTTGCTGCATCACCCTTTCCTCTTCATGGGAAAAACCAACTCATGCTCAAGAGGTAGCAAGAAGGACTTCTAGCGCCGTTGTCGGGGAGGTCTTCGCTCAAGTCAAGACATACCAAGTATCCATCACAAACTCATCTCCCTCGCATTACATTATTTGCCATTTGCCTCTCGTTTTCCTCTCCCCCACTTCACCCTTGCCGTTTTATTCGCCCTCTCTTTTCCGTTCGTGTCTCTTTTTCTCTTGCTCTCGAGTGCCTGTTTACCCTTATGGATTTGCCTAAGAACGTTGATCTCCATATTAAAAGATTGGAAGAGATTGAATTAAACATTAGAAGCTTTATGACCTTACAATTTGAGCACAATAGTCTCTTTAGAAAAGAGCTTAGAGAACAAAAAGGCTTTATGGAATACATGAATAAAGAGCTTGATGATATGTCTAAAGAGTTTTATGGTTTGAATTCTCAGATTGCTCATCTTGAAAAATCTATTGCCCAAATTTTTGATAAGCAAGCCACCTTAGTTAATAAGATGGCTGCCAAACCAGAAGGGTTAGGGGAGAATAATGATGAAGATCTAAAAGTTATTGATGTGTCCCCTATTAAATCTTTGTTTTGCAATAGGAATATTGATAATGATGGGACTGGAGATGAGTCAACTTTAGTTAAAAGGCGTCCCAATAATTCAGAGTTTTTAGATCTTGATGCTAAATTTGGTAAAAGTGGGATTGGAGAGGTCAAGACTTTACATAGCATTGAACCCACTATTATGGATTTCAAGGAATTTAATTGTGATAATTGTTCTTTAATTGATTGTATTTCCTTGTTGCAATCCGTGTTGAATTCTCCTCATGCTTATAGTCAAAATAAAGCTTTTACCAAACATATTGTTGATGCCTTGATGCAATCTTATGAGGAAAAACTTGAGTTGGAAGTTTCTATACCTAGAAAACTTTATGATGAGTGGGAACCTACTATAAAGATTAAAATTAAAGATCATGAGTTTTATGCTTTGTGTGATTTGGGTGCTAGTGTTTCCACGATTCCGAAAACTTTATGTGATGTGCTAGGTTTCCATGATTTTGATGATTGCTCTTTAAACTTGCACATTGCGAATTCCACCATTAAGAAACCTATGGGAAGTATCAATGATGTTCTTATTGTTTCAAATAGGAATTATGTGCCCGTAGATTTTATTGTTCTTGATATAGATTGCAATCTTTAATATCCTATTATTCTTGGTAGACCTTTCCTTAGAACGATTGGTGCAATTATTGATATGAAGGAAGGGAATATTAGATTCCAATTTCTATTGAGAAAAGGCATGGAACACTTTCCAAGAAAGAAAGTTAAATTACCTTATGAATCTATCATGCGAGCTACTTATGAATTGAATGCCAAAGATGGCACTACTTAGATCTATTCTCGCTTTTATGCCTAGCTAGGGCATTAAACGACAGCGCTAGTTGGGAGGCAACCCAATTTTATTTTTGTTTCTTGATTTTTGCTTCTGTTTAGTAATAAATATTTCATCTAGCTTCTGTTTAGATTTGTTTTCATGTTTTAATTAGTGTTTGTGCCAAGTAGAACCTATAGGATAACCTACGGTGATAGTTAATTTGATTCTGCTGAAAAACAGAAACTTTTGCGCGCACGAAAATAATTTTAGTAAATCACAGAAACGTGAATTTGCGTTGATTATTTTTGCTGTAGATCAATAGTCAAATTTCCCAGGACTTCATATTTTGGTAGAAGTTTTAGAGTTTCAGAAGTATTAGAAAGTTACAGATTGCTATAGACTGTTCTGTTTTTGACATATTCTGTTTTTCGTGTGTTGTTTACTTATTTTGATGCATCTATGGCTAGTATTGGGGGGTATGAACCATATAGAAGTTGGAATACAGTAGGTTTAACACCAATATAAATAAATAATGAGTTCAATACAGTACCTTATGTGGTGGTTTTTCTTTCTTGCACTAACGGAGCTTATGAGATTTCCTGTTGAGTTTTGTGTTGTGAAGTTTTCAAGTTTTGGGTAAAGATTTGATGGACTATGGAATAAGGAGTGGCGAGAGCCTAATCTTGGGGATGCCCATGGCACCCAAAGATATTCAAGGATAACCAAAAGCCTAAGCTTGGGGATGCCCCGGAAGGCATCCCCTCTTTCGTCTTCGTCTATCGGTAACTTTACTTGGAGCTATATTTTTATTTGCCACATGATATGTGTTTTGCTTGGAGCGTCGTGTATGATATGAGTATTTGATTTTTAGTTTACCACAATAATACATGCTGTACACACCTTTTGGGAGAGACCCACCTGATTTGGAATTTATTAGAATACTCTATGTGCTTCACTTATATCTTTTGAGCTAGATAATTTTTGCTCTAGTGCTTCACTTATATCTTTTAGAGCACGGCGGTGGTTTAATTTTGTAGAAATTGTTGATCTCTCATGCTTAACTTATATTATTTTGAGAGTCTTTTAGAACAGCATGGTATTTGCTATGGTTATAAAATTGGTCATAGAATGATGGGCATCCAAGTTGGGTATAATAAAAACTATCATAGAAAGTGAATTGGATGCTATGATTCAATTTGATGCTTGATAATTGTTTTGAGATATGAGGATGGTGATATTAGGGTCATGCTAATGGATTAGTTATGAATTTGAGGAATACTTGTGTTGAAGTTTGTGATTCCCGTAGCATGCACGTATGGTGAACCGCTTTGTGATGAAGTTGGAGCATAATTTACTTATTGATTGTCTTCCTTATGAGTGGCGGTCGGGGACGAGCGATGGTCTTTTCCTACCAATCTATAACCCTAGGAGCATGCGCCTAATACTTTGTTTTCAATGGCTTGTAGATTTTTGCAATAAGTATATGAGTTCTTTATGACTAATGTTGAGTCCATGGATTATACGCACTCTCACCCTTCCACCATTGTCAGCCTCTCTTGTGCCGCGCAACTTTCGCCGGTACCATACACCCACCATATACCTTCCTCAAAATAGCCACCATACCTACCGATTATGGCATTTCCATAGCCATTCCGAGATATATTGCCATGCAACTTTCCACCATTCCATTTATTATGACACGCATCATCATTGTCATATTGCTCTTGCATGATCGTGTAGTTGACATCGTATTTGTGGCAAAGCCACCTTCATAATTCCATACATGTCGCTCTTGATTCAGTGCATATCCCGGTACACCACCGGAGGCATCCATATAGAGTCATATTTTGTTCTAAGTATCGAGTTGTAAGTAAATAAAAGTGTGATGATCTTCATTATTAGAGCATTGTCCCAAGTGAGGAAAGGATGATGGAGACTATGATTCCCCCACAAGTCGGGATGAGACTTCGGACTTTACAAAAAAAATAAGAGAAAGGCCAAAAAAAAGAGAAAGATCAAATAAAAAAATGAGGGGAAAAGAGAGAAGGGACAATGCTACTATCCTTTTACCACACTTGTGCTTCAAAGTAGCACCATGATCTTCATGATAGAGAGTCTCCTATGTTGTCACTTCCGTATACTAGTGGGAATTTTTTATTATAGAACTTGGCTTGTATATTCCAATGATGGGCTTCCCCAAAACGCCCTAGGTCTTCATGAGCAAGCAAGTTTGATGCACACCCACTTAGTTTCTTTCATTGAGCTTTCATACATTTAAAGCTCTAGTGCATCCGTTGCATGGCAATCCCTACTCACTCACATTGATATCTATTAATGGGCATCTCCATAGCACGTTGATACGCCTAGTTGATGTGAGACTATCTTCTCCCTTTTTGTCTTCTCCACAACCACCATTCTATTCCACATATAGTGCTATGTCCATGGCTCACGCTCATGTATTGCGTGAAAGTCAAAAAAGTTTGAGATTACTAAAGTATGAAACAATTGCTTGGCTTGTCATCGGGGTTGTGCATGATTAAATTCTTTGTGTGATGAAGATAGAGCATAGCCAGACTATATGATTTTGTAGGGATAGCTTTCTTTAGCCATGTTATTTTGAGAAAACATGATTGCTTTGTTAGTATGCTTGAAGTATTATTACTCTTATGTCAATATGAACTTTTATTTTGAATCATTTAGATCTGAACATTCATGCCACAATAAAGAAAATTACATCGAGAATTATGCTAGGTAGCATTCCTTCTATTTTTATCATTTACCTACCCGAGGACGAGCAGGAATTAAGCTTGGGGATGCTTGATACGTCTCCAACGTATCTATAATTTTTGATTGTTCCATGCTATTATATTACCTGTTTTGGATGTTTATGGGCTTTACTTTACATTTTTATATCATTTTTGGGACTAACCTACTAACTGGAGGCCCAGCCCGAATTGCTGTTTTTTTGCCTATTTCAGTGTTTCGAAGAAAAGGAATATCAAACGGAGTCCAAACGGGATGAAACCTTCGGGAGCGATCTTTTTGGAACAAATGCAAACCAGGAGACTTGGAGTGGACGTCAATCAACAAACGAGGTGGCCACGAGGGTGCCCGGCGCGCCCCCTGGGGGTGGGCGTGCCCCCACTCTCGTGGGCCCCTCGGTGCTCCACCTACGTACTTCCTTCGCCTATATATACTCCCGTACCCTGAAAACCTAATTTCCTAGGGGTGGGAGTTGATCTACCACGAGATCATAGAGGCTAAAGACTAGGAGCTAGCCTATGATTATGATTGTTGTTGTCCTACAGACTAAACCCTCCGGTTTATATAGACACCAGAGGGGCCACAGTTACACAGAGTCGATTACAGGGAAAGGAATCTACATATCCAAATCGCCAAGATTTCCTTCCACGCAAAGGAGAGTCCCATCCGGACACGGGACAAAGTCTTGAATCTTGTATCTTCATAGTCCAACAATCCGGCATAAGCATATAGTCCGGCTGTCCGAGGACCCCCTAATCCAGGACTCCCTCACTGTCCTTTCCCAGTGACAGTAGGGGCAGCAAGGCACGTATTGTATTGTTGCCATCGAGGATAAAAAGATGGGGTTTATATCATATTGCATGAGTTTATCCCTCTACATCATGTCATCTTTCTTAATGCATTACTTTGTTCTTCTTGAACTTAATACTCTAGATGCAGGCAGGAGTCGATTGATGTCTGGAGTAATAGTAGTAGATGCAGAATCGTTTCGATCTACTTTTCACGGACGTGATGCCTATATACATGATCATGCCTAGATAATCTCATAACTATGCACTTTTCTATCAATTGCTCGATAGTAATTTGTTCACCCACCGTAATACTTATGCTATCTTGAGAGAAGCCGCTAGTGAAACCTATGGCCCCCGGGTCTATCTTTTATCATATAAGTTTTCCATCTACTTTTATTTGCATCTTTTATTTTCCAATCTATATTATAAAAATACCAAAAATATTTATCTTATCTTATTATCTCTATCAGATCTCACTTTTGCAAGTTACCGTGAAGGGATTGACAACCCCTTTATCGTGTTGGTTGCGTGGTTCTTGTTTGTTTGTGTAGGTGCGTGGGACTTTTGAGGAGCCTCCTACTGGATAGATACCTTGATTCTCAAAAACTGACGGAAATACTTACGCTACTTTGCTACATCACCCTTTCCACTTCAAGGGAAAAACCAACACATGCTCAAGAGGTAGCAGTCGGCTGCTTTCGCGGCGAGGCAGGACATCTCTCATGCTTCCGCTTCCATGCTCGCCTCTCCCTGGTGGTAATCTCTCAACCCAGAACTCACGCTGGCCATGGCAGACGCAAGGGAAGGATGTTGAATGACTTGTTTGTTTTTTGTGGATGAGGAGTTGAGGAGGAATGTGCAGTTATCTTGGCATAGTAGTATATATAACCGAGTACTAAATGCTCCTAAGTGGGAAACCGTTTAGTTTGTGATCGGTGTAAACAGGTTTGTAATTAAATATAGCATGGTAGTAGTAGTAATTTGGAATGTGACGAGACGCAAGCTCAAAATTTATTGACGGTTCTAGTTTCGAAGTGCCGCACTATTCCTGGATGGCGTAACGTGGGCACGTGGTCTTGGTCATGGTGTAGCATATGTCATGGTAGTTATTTTTCTACTATTGTGTAATATGTGCAATAACTGGCACCGTCAGATACATATCTTATGGTTATTGGGGCGTTCAACAGGAATAGCCACATGGCGAGCTATAGACTAGTCTTTTTTCAGACGCATTAAACCTATCTCTCGGGACTTCTCGCACGCACCATCTCTGCTCCCTAGGTCGATGCCACCCACAGACACTTGTACTCTGAGTTTAGTACGTTATACAGGAAGAGAAGAGGTGCACACATGCACTCGTCCTCTCTCTCACACGCATCTGTTTTTTCTCTTAAAGGAGGATAATGACCCCCGGCTTCTGCATCTGGGAGTCACACACGCATCTGTAGCTATGAATTGAGTGTTCTCAACCATCGATTGGCTCTATTATAGGATTCACATTGCTCCTTGGCCTTGGGATTGAGAAGTTTAAAACGCGGAGGCTAAGCTGGAGGCGCGAGGTTTTGGTTAATGTGCGGGCCGCACACTGCACCAACACGACACGAGCTTCGTCTGCCTAGTGTGCAGTCCGGTGAGTTGTCCAACACAACCAGGCCCTGCTTGGTATCTGTGCCTCGACTGATGCATAGAGAAATTAGGGTCGAAGGGAGTACTACTAGTAGTAGTACTAGTACTACTTTGATGTGTCGTGTCAACTCGCACAAGTATGAAACACTTCGTGAACAAACAAGCATATACTCCCTTCGATCCAAAATACTACATACTGGACTTCCATTTGTCCAAAAATGGATGTACCTATATACTAAAACATGTCTAGATACATCTATATTTTGACAAATGGAAGGCATGTATTGTGGAACGGAGGGAGTACTTGTCACCAAAATGGATAGAAAGGGACGTATCTAGAACTAAAATACGTCTACATACATCTGCTTTTATCCATTTTGATGACAAGTAGTACTTCTTACCCAAAGGAACTGTATATCCAACAGACACAAAAATCCGTTCGACTGTTGGAAATTACTGATCTGGTGTCGAAGTAATTGCTGCATCGCCACCAAAACCCACCATCTCTTAAGCTAAAGTAGACCGAGCTAATCCCTATATTAGCATATTACTAAGATAAACAGAAGGCACTGTAGAATCATTTAGGACGTGAGCTTGTCAATCTGAATGTGGAGGGACACCAGCTTAGCCCCGACCAGCAGCATAGGCAGAACCGTGAAGAAGGTCAACTCCTGCACGGCGACTTCGCCGGGATCCTTGCTGCTTGTCACCTCCATTTCCACCTTGACGGTGTCGGTCGTGCCTTTGGGCTCCCCCGGCGGGCCGTTCACCCACAGCTTGGCCATGTAGTGCGGCAGTGGGGACGCCCCCGCTCTGATGTAGATGACCAACAGCGATAGGCACGCCGATGTTGAGCACGCCGTCGACCAAGAAAAACGCGCAGCCATCCTCCTCCGCGAACAGCAAGAGACGTGGCTCCGACAGTGGCACTTTCAGCTGGAGCACCTTGCCGTACTGGATCATGTGCATCGGCATGGTATGCGTGCTGCTGATGTGGTGGTAGAGCGCCGGTGGCGGGCCTTTGTAGCCGCAGACGGGCAGGGGGCATTTGCAGGGTGCAAGCGAACACACGCTCTGGTGATCGGCGAACTTGTGGTAAGTGACGTAGAGCCCACAACCTTCGTGTGGGCACTCCACCCTCACCGATGAAAGGACGGCATCCACCGAAGTGTTCCCCACGTCGAAGCCACCCCCACGCTCGCACTTCTGGCACTGCCGCTGGTTCCCGGGGCTCTCGACGCTACAGTCCACGCAGGCCAGGTGGCCTCCCTTGCACTGCAGAAATCAATCGAACAACACATCAATCAAGAAACCTGCACCTAGCTCGATCAGCCGAAAGGACGAGGTGTATTCGAACCTCATACACTGAAGGCGTCAAGGGGCGGAGGCACAAGGGGCAGTGGAGCAAGGTGAGGTCCATCGAGACCATAGAGAGCTCCATCGTCGGGTCATGTTCCATCTGCATGATCTCGCCCTCCTCGTGCACAACCATCTCTCGCTTTAGGGCCGGGGCATTACAAAGCTTTACTGTCACATATTGATACTAATTCAATGTGCATTAAATCAACACATGCAAGTATCAAAAGGAGAGTCACGGCATGCATGCGTTGTAATTAATGCATCGGTAAAGGCAAACAATTGAAATATGTCGAGTGCAGTGCCTTGATGTGTCACGTCAACTCGTACAACAATGAGAAGTTTGATTATCCTCTCCCTCGCGGACTTAAACGTGCCTGCCTTTGGCTGTATGACAGGTTGGCCACCCACCTATCATGCACACAATGGCAGGAGCGTCCCTCCCTCACCCATGAGCATCGTGGCTGGCAGGACTAGGAGAAGCTTTCGCTACATGCTCTCCCTCCCGCACGCGGTGGACATGCAACAGTTCAATCGGTGTCAGATGGCTAGAGTCGTACTGTAGTACTCCTCCAGTGCAGTAGTACTCCATCATTGTTCGACTTCCAGAAGAGGCGAAGAGCCAAGCGTAGCCCGGATGCTCGTGTGGCAGTTTCATGTATAGAGTAGTCTGGACAGCGTGTACCGTGCCTGTAAGCTTAAAATCGTTGGGGTCGACTCCATGCTATGTGGCCGTCTTGAAATTTTTTTTAATTAAAATAGTCTTCTGGCCCTACCTGTCATCCTGGTGATTTTAGTTTGTACGCTCATCTAGTCAAGACAGGAATATATATTTCAATTTGTGGTGAGTAAATGTTAGAGGTTGCAGCAAATATATTATACATTGTGGGTCTTTCAGCCAAGTTTAGAGGCAAACATGTGGGGCCAGTGCTATGATGTGTCGCGTCAACTCGTACAATGAGGAGAAACTTGATTTTACTACTACACGCCTTCTCCCTCGCCCATGTGTGCGGTTGCTCGTAAGCTTATAGTACTACAACAAGCTATCCCTCCCGCTCGCGATGGACAGACATGCAGCAGTGGATTCGATACTGTAGAAGCAGTAGTAGTAACATCATTGTTTGTCTTCTCGAAGAGGCGAAGAGCCAAGCGCAACCCAAATGTGGCAGTTGCGAACCTTGGAGCACGCATATATCCAGGCTCTTGCATGAGACAAAATTGCTATGTGAGCCCACTATTGTAGTACTTACTTGCTAGTATAGCCCTGTAAACCAGAAAGGAGTATTTGCCTTTCTAGAGATTTCAAAAAGTGACTAGACTACACCAAGACGGAGTACATATGGAGCAAAATGAGTGAATCTGCACAATAAATAAATACGTAGTTCTCTCGTTTTCCTCTCCGCGGTGCACAATATTGAGTATACTGACTAGTCTCTTTGTGACACGCATTTACATTTTTTTGACACAGTACAAACGCAAGAGCTCATATACACGTGCATACACTCACCCCTATGAGAGCACACATGCACACCCTACCCCTATGAGCATCTCCGAAAGACTGAGCCGACACTATCATCTTGAAATTTACGAAGTCACCATAGGCACCTCGTCGTCGACGGGAACGTCTCCTGACACGCGATAGACGTGAGTGGCAGTCGCCTCCATAGGTGCTTGAATGCCAAGGATGGAGAGGGTAGCGGTTCCCGAGATGTTGAACGGTCAATGATGTATCCTTAATTACATGCAGAGGGAATTAATTGGAGAAGCAGAATGGAGCCAGCACGATGTGAATGCAACAGAGTTTGGACTCTCATATAAAGGTGCCCCACCACTCCAATCCATCTACTCCTAAGTCTCTGCATACCACTGCTCACTCCAATCCAAGACCAAGTGACCAGAAGCCACAAGCACCTATGGAGGCGATGGACGCGAGCGGTAGTCAGCTGTGCCAAATCATCCAAGGCGCCGGCTTGCGGCCCCACACCACGCAGCGTTTCCAGACGGTGCTGGCGACCGCCGGCATCGTAGCCCTTGCCGATGCCGGCTTTGCCTCTCGCATGGACAACATGATGGTCAACTCCATCCGCAAGTTCACCGCCGTCAAGAAGCGCACGAACTACCTTGCCATACTGCTCCAGCCCACGAGCCCAAGCTCCTCATTGCCTGCCACCCTCATCGGCCTCCATGGTGACGAACTCTTTCAAGCTCTGGTGGCCCTGCAGGTGCCAGAGGTCACGACGAAGAATGTGCACCTCGAGGCCGCGCTCTCCACGCAACGCCTCGCCATGCAAGAAAACATCGACCTGCACATCCACGTCTACGAGGAAATCGTCGACATAGACCACTACATGGAAAGCGAGGACAGAAAGACGTTGGCCTTCTTCGAGCGGCTGGAATCTTTGGACGCCATTGTTCAGAAGCACGTCGACCTGGCCACGAAATATGCTGCTACTTAGGCGCCGTTCGGTTGGCCGGCGCCTTGAGTCGAGGAGGTGGACATCGTCGATGGATGCATCTCTTCTTCTTGCCTCCTATAACCAGCACTACATCGCCTCATGGACTTAATGTTTTATTAGTATAGTACACCCTCCGTTCCCAAATATAAGTCTTTCTAGAGATTCCAGCAAGTGACTACATACAAAGCAAAATGAGTGAATCTACACTCTAAAATATGTCTACATACATCCGTAAGTTGTATTCCGTATCTAAAAAGGCTTATATTTAGGAACGGAGGGAGTATATGGCATTATTATTCCAGCCATAACGTTTTCACTGTGAGGTGGGGCCGCAGTTGAGCAAACCCACCCCGCCCACCGGGCGTCAGCGGAGTTTAGAATTAGAAGAGAGAGAAATGAGGGAGGAGAGCTAGCTGTAGCATGGACGTTGTTGTCAGATGGGACTCGTGTTGATAGAATAGGAGTACTGAGCACTCGTACCTCTTTTCTTGAGGAAAAAATAGTCATATGTCTAGTACCACTAGTTGGGTGCATGCGACCTATAGCTGTCATCACTTTAGGTCTCCTTTTCGAACTGCAGCTATGCTTCACAGTACATATTTTTTCACGCATTTATCCTCCTATATGTACTCCTAGGATATTTCCACGTGCTCCCTTTCGCCGACATGTGGGATATAGAGCATCTGGGTCGTAGTGCATGCACGACTCAAAGCATATGCCAGTGTACTTTACATTTCAAACCTCACAAATTACATGCAAACCCCCCGCAGAAGAATAAATAAATAAATGAATTACTACATGAAACCGGATTATTTTCGTAGAAACAAGAGCATGTTCATTAAATTTTGGACATGACACGTTTATAAAAAATGGCCGGACCTAAACCAGTCTAAGGGCCTCTTTGATTTTTCCCGCAATAAAAAGGGCCTCTTTGATTCGCAGGATACTGAAAACACAGGAATGGAGAAATTATGATGGCGATGAACCGAGATGAGGAGAACTCTAACTCAGTTAGAGGTTAGAGTTAGATTCTAACCCTGAACTAACCCTGAACTAACTCTAAACCAAAGAGGTGTATGGATGGCAGGGTTAGATTGAGAATAAATGCTCTTTCTCAATCATTTGAGTACTTTGGACCCTATTTCCTACCGGATTTGGTGTGGAGGCGGCTCTTGTGTGGCCTCCTCCCGGTCACAATTGACATAAACGAACCATCTTTACAAATCAAGCATGCAAAACATGATAAATTTTACTTTGTCCATACAAATGACATATCCCACTTAAACATACAAGTCGTCAATCAAGCTTCACAAAAAAACACTCCATGAAACAAAGCATGAGATAACTCATCACAGAAGTCATTCACGATAGGGAGGGAGCCCGGTGCGCCTCACACACTGTGGGAGGAGCTTGTCATCGGCACTCTGTAGGAAGGCTCTGTAGAGCCCAAGCCCCGGGAACCCCTCCGACACCGACGCTTGCGAGGTCGACACCGGCATGGGTAGCAGGGCTGCTTGCCCCCGACTGGGAACTTAATCTTTGGGTCTCTAGAAAAAATGCAAGCCTGAAACTAAAATACCTAGAAAGGTGAACTGAATCTTTGGGCCTCTAGAAATAATGCAAGCCTAAAACTGAAATACCTAGAAAGGTGAACTGAATCTCTGGGCCTCTAGAAATAATGCAATCCTGAAACTGAAATACCTAGAAAGGTGAACTGAATCTTTGGGCCTCTAGAAAGACTTATTACCTCCTCAAGGAGCATCAAACAATTCCATGCGTGCACCACAAATCTATACCAAGTTTGATCAGGATCTAATTTTCC
Organism: Triticum aestivum; assembly: GCF_018294505.1. NCBI lineage: Eukaryota > Viridiplantae > Streptophyta > Magnoliopsida > Poales > Poaceae > Triticum > Triticum aestivum. Next base: position 226,457,479 of record NC_057804.1, on the reverse strand, counting down.
AAATCAGAATTGGCGGTAGAGTAAGCAAGATCAATGATATGGTTGTGAGATAGAGAAGGAACAAACAAACTCACCCCTCTCGCGACCTCCCTGGTAGATGCGCCGCCGCCGCGCATGACAGAGGGAGAAAAACGACCGGTGAAGGGGGGGCGGGGCGACCTTCGAAGGCCGGAGGGAGAGGGCGGACGGAGTAGGGCGGCGGAGGCTGGAAGGAGAGGGCAGCCGAAGGAGAGAGAGGGCGATCCGCAGAGCGGCGCTTGGGCGGGCGGCCCTATGGGGAACAAAGAGGAGTCGTGCAAGGGGGGGGAGTGATCTGATGCGGGCAGGGGAGATTTTTTTAGTTCTCTTTTAGTGGGCCCGAGGATAACTAACCCAATTAGAACCTCTCCACCGAGCTAGTTTTTTTAGCTGGGTTAGAGCAAACTAGCTCAAACTAACCCCTCCTGTTTCGATAATTTGAGGCTATTTCAACCCAAACTAGTTGTAACTCAGGGATCCAAACAAAGAGGAGTAGTACTGTACATGCTACAGTCTGGACCGTAGCACATTGTTTTTTATGGCCATATCACCACATTGTTTTCTACTGCTGGTTCACTGGGCTACCATGGTTCGCACTGTTGGTTCACTCGGCTGCCTTGGTTCGCACTCTTCCAACCTGAATAGTAGTAGTACTAAAGTATATACCACATCATTCTTTGCTCCTTCTTACTACGTACTTCACCGACATGTGGGAGAGCCAACATCCGGGTCGACGTGTCATGCACAAGATTAGAGTGCAGAACGGAAGGGGGGCATCACCCCGGTCGTAGCGCCAGTATTTTTTTTGAACATCAGTATAATTAATGATTATAGTGAGTAGTCATATCACACGTCTTTCTAGTAGTAACGCACCGTCAATTTGCACAGCCCGACCTTTCCAGCAGTAAGTTTGAATTCGCCACTCCCTCACCCTCCTCGCCTCTCTGTCAAACCGCCTACCCGAAAACTGCCGCGCGTACTGCCCAGGAAAAGCCCTGCCCTCAACTTTTAACTACGCGAAAATAGTTCGAGCTTGTTCGTTCTATATAAATACTTATTGTATGTTTATTCACCCATGGGGTTGTTCAATGAATGGAGGGCCGGGGAGCACAAGTGAACAATACTAGTACTACTAGTAGTAAGTAGGAGTCATACAGTTAGTCACCTTAAATAGAGAGTTTCTTTTCTTTAATGCCACGTACACAAATTGAAACGCTTGTTATGGAGAGAAAAAGATAATCACTCCACTATATATGTACGCAGGGGCCTAAGCGCTTGCTTTACTAGGGTTGCTCTCTTCATTCTCTCATCCTCTCCAGATCAAAACAAGACAGCGGTAGCGACATTTTCTCTCTTCTCACCGCTGTTCATAGATCCGGCCGGATCCCTTCGGTCGGTGTGTGTAGAGGAATAAAAGGTGCATCATCCACACGGTCATCATCGCCGAGGGACGAAACCACAGCTGCCGGTGGGGCCTGATCCTCTGCCCGTGCCATTCTCTCTGACACAGCACCAGCTCAGGAGGTCCTCCGACCCTTCTTCCTCCCTACCGTATTGTGCACAGATCGGACCTGCCGCCGCTGACATACCGATGAACCTTAGGTACAAGTTCTTCGAAAGCGGCCTTGCTCTATTGCCCCAGCTCCCAACATGTCTGCATGTGCATCTTTTTCTAGTTCCATCGGCTCTTCCGAATCAACCTAAAATTTTAGTATTATTAGAGGTAAAGCTACTTCATGCATTCGAATCTAGGACTTGGTTCAAACAACGAATAAGGGGGGGATTGTAGCATGAATCTAGGACTTGATTCAAAGAGGAAATAACAGGGGGAAAGTAGTAGAGACCTGGTACCCAACCGGTCTCTTGGTTGAAAAGGGAAATAATGGGAAAACTCAGTACAAACTGGATAAGGAACAGATCTATTGTTGGTTGAAAAAAGGATAGAAAGTTGTGGCTGGTGGACAAGTCAACAGAGTATTCCAGGATTAGATTTGCTTCCCTCACATAGTAAAAGGTCTCCAGGATTAGATTTGCTGCCCTCACATAGTAAAAGGTCTCTAGGATTAGATTTTCTGCCCTCACATAGTAAAAGGTCTCCAGGATTAGATTTGCTATAGGAAAAGTTCTCCCGGATTAGATTTGCTGCCCTCACAGAGCATGAACAAACTCGGCATTACCACTTTATGCCTACTTGTAGGTACATTGTGCTGATGCGTCCACTGTCGCATGTCCTTATACTAACATTTTGATGTTGTTAATGTAAGGGCACATGTAAAATGGAACGATGACACTGTTACCTTAAGGACATGTCTAACCAGTGTTATTGCTAATCTAATGCCTCCAGTGATATGATGCACTTAAACTGTGTTAACAAATGGTACTCCTGCTGTTTTCCTAAGTATGATAAGTAAGTTGCTTCTTTACGCTGCTGAGTGACATGGTGTCCCCACGGTCCCATGCCCTTAAACCAACTCTTTAGTTGTTGTTGTGTCACGCCCCCGGTTCAATCGTACACTAATTATGCACGCAAATGTGTAAGATCAAGATTAGGGACTCACGGAAAGATATCACAACACAACTCTAAAAATAAAATAAGTCATACAAGCATCATATTACAAGCCAGGAGCCTCGAGGGCTCGAACACAAGTGCTCGACATAAATGAGTTAGCGGAAGCAACAATATCTGAGTACATACATAAGTTAAACAAGTTTGCCTTAAGAAGGCTAGCACAAACTGGGAAACAAATCGAAAGAGGCGCAGGCCTCCTACCTGGGATCCTCCTAAACTACTGCTGGTCGTCATCAGCGGCTTGCACGTAGTAGTAGGCACCTCCAATGTAGTAGGAGTCGTCGTCGATGGTGGCGTTTGGCTCCTGGGCTCCAATGTCTGGTTGCGGCATCCAAGAAGAAGAGGGAAGAGGGGGAAAAGGGGGAGCAAAGCAACCGTGAGTACTCATCCAAAGTACTCACAAGCAAGGATCTACACTACATATGCATGGGCATATGTGTAAAGAGGCAATATCGGTGGACTGAACTGCAGAATGCCAGAATAAGAGGGGGATAGCTAGTCCTATCGAAGACTACGCTTCTGGCAGACTCCGTCTTGCAGCATGTAGAAGAGAGTAGACTGAAGTCCTCCAAGTAGCATCGCATAGCATAATCCTACCCGGCGATCCTCCCCTCGTCGCCCTGTGGGAAAGCGATCATAGGGTTGTCTCTAGAACTTGTCTGGGTGTGTTTTATTAAGTATCTAGTTCTAGTTGTCATAAGGTCAAGGTACAACTCTGGGTCGTCCTTTTACCGACGAACACGACTATTCGAATAGAAAAACTTCCCTGCAGGGGTGCACCACACTACCCAACACGCTCAATCCCGTTTGATCGGACACACTTTCCTGGGTCATGCCCGGCCTCGGAAGATCAATACGTCGTAGCCCCACCTAGGCTCAACAGAGAGGTCAGCACGCCGGTCTAAATCCTATGCGCGCAAGGGGTCTGGGCCCATCACCCATTGCACACCTGCACGTAGTGTACGCGGCCGGAAGCAGACCTAGCCCCCTTAATACAAGAGCAGGCTTACGGTCCAATCCGGCGTGCGCCGCTCAGTCGCTGATGTCACGAAGGCTTTGGTTGATACCACGTCGTCGTGTGCCCATAACTGTTCCCGCGTAGTTGGTTAGTGCATATAGGTTAGTGGCCAGACTCAGATCAAATACCAAGATCTCGTTAAGCGTGCTATTATGAAGTAACCGCGAACGCCGACCAGGGCCAGGCCCACCTCTCGCCTAGGTGCTCTCAACCTGCCCTGTCGCTCCGCCACAAAGTAACAGTCGGGGGCCGTCAGGAACCCAGGCCCACCTCTACCGGGATGGAGCCACCTGTCCTTCTAGCCCCCACATCGAAATCACTTGCGGGCACTCAACGAGCCGACCTGACTTTAGTCACCATCTGTATAGTATGTAAGTATAGCATATACCCGTGATCAGCTCCCGAGTGATCACGGCCCGATAGTATAGCATGGCAGACTGACAAGAATGTAGGGCCACTAATGGTAAACTAGCATCTTATACTAAGCATTTAGGAGTGCAGGTAAGGTATCAACAGATGTATCAACAATGACAGGCTAAGCAACAGAATAGGATTAATCAAAACAGTAACATGCTACACTACTCTAATGCAAGCAGTAGAGGGAAGAATAGGCGATATCTAGTGATCAAGGGGGGGCTTGCCTGGTTGCTATGGCAAGAAGGGGCCGTCAACATCATAGTCGAACTGGGGGTCGAAGGCAGTCTCGGGGTCTACCGGAAAGAAGTAACGGAGGGGGAACACAATAAATAACGGAGCAATCAAAGTATCACAAAGCGTAGCATGGCAATACGCGGTGCTAGAGATGACCTAACGCAGTAGTAGGTGATACCCGCGAAGTGGGGAAACATCCAGGAAAGTATTCCCGGTGTTTTGCGTTTTCGGATAAACAGACCGGAGGGGGATTGTTGCACGTTTTCTATGCTAGGGACGCGTGGCGGATGAACAGACTGCGTAACAGGATTCGTCACGTTTTTCTGAGCAACTTTCATGTATAAAGTATTTTCATCCGAGCTACGGTTTATTTATTATGATTTTTCAAAGTTTTAATAATATTTTAGAATTGTTTTAATTATTCAATTCGAATTAAAAACAATAAATACTTTTGTCACCTAGTGCTACTCTAGCATGTGTGTAGGGCCAGTGGGGTTGGGTTGACCCAGTCAACAATTGACTGGTCAACCAATGAATAGAACAAGTGGGGCCTACTTGACATTGAAACAGACTTTTAATTAGGCTTTTTTTAAGAAATAAGATAGGCCCACATGACATAGACTACATCTAGACCAAGTCAATCAATTCAGTCAATATAGGGGGATCGCACAGGTGATAGTGGCCTAGGCGGCCACACACACACACACGAACACACACCACACATACATGGCGCATACACACACTGCCATGGAGGAGAGCAACTGTACCTAGCTAGCAAGCATCAGGTAACAGTAACAGTAGTGGTTAGGAGCAGTAGCAGCATAGAGCAGCAATGGCGCAAGAGCAGTAGCAAGTAGCAGCAGGATCGCACAGGCAGCAAGGCAGCGGAGCAGAGAGCAGCAGCGGTAAGCCGAGCAGCTGCAGCGGCACAGCAGCAACAACACGAGCTGCAGCTGCAAGCCGAATCAACGCAGCAGCAACGGCAGTAGGCGGAGCAGGGACCGTGGGTGGCGGTTTCAGCAGAAGCAGCAGCTGAAGTTTCAACGGAAGCAGCAGCACGCGGACAACAGCAGGAAGCGAGCGCGGTGCAGGGTGGTGCACGGGCGAGCTGGGCGTGGCCCGGTGCGGCCGAGAGCAGCCGTCGTAGCGCAGCAGCAGCGGAAGGCAACCTCGAGTGGGACGGCAGCCGTGGTGAACACGGCGAGCGCGTGTACACAGTAAGTTTCAGGCGTTGCCACGATAGGTGGCGGATGGTAGCCTACGACGACTAAAATGATGGGGAAAAGGGGGAAAACGACGCTGCTCACCGGGGGGTGGTCAATGGTGAGCTCGTACGGGGCCGGGGTGGACGAGGTGGAGTGAATTGAAGGCCATGGCGATGGCGACAGAGGAGGGAGGAGGTGACGATGGCGACGATGGAGCGAAGCTCCGGCCGAATGGATCCCCGTAGTCGATGCAGACGCATCTCCTGGGAGTACTCCCGAGCGACGGCGACGACGGTGGCCGCGGAAACGATGGCGAGGCAGCGGTCACCGTGAGCCGTTCAAGCTCAGATTTGGGAAGAAGAGGAGGGGGCCGATGGGGGGAAAGAGGGGGAATGGATGAGGGCGAGCTAGGGTTTCGTGGGGGCGCTTTTATCGGCCGAGGGGAGTCGAGTGGTGGTCATCCGGCCATGGCGCTGTGGGATGGCCGCCACGCCATGGCCCTTGTCTCCTGTATGTTACAGAGAACAGAGGAAGGGGAAAAGGCCATGGTGGCGTGCTACTGTAGCACTAGGCTTCTAGTGCACAGTGTGCACTTAGCCCCCTTTTCCACTTTTCAAATTTTCTGTTTTGTATTATATCCACCATTTGGTATTTTAATTTAATACCGAATAAGTTTTGTTGAATCCAAAACTTGTCACGTAAATAGTAGGCAATGTTTTGAGCTAGCACACAAGATTTCAAGTGGTTTGGAAATACATAAACATTTCTTTATTTTGAAAAGGCAATTTTAGTTGTTGTCGGGTCACTTTATGTTTTTCTAGGGGTTAAATTGGTGAGTAAAATGATGTTGGTTTCTACATGACAATTACTTAGTGAATACCTGCAACAACTCGAACATTTTAGTTTTATTGTTCGAAAACTTTTGTTGTTCGCCTATATTTTAAATTTGAATTTGAATTGTTTTGAACTAATGCTAGTTTATCAACAGTAACCGAGGTGACGTGGCATAATTAGCAGAGTTTTACTGTAGCCTAATTATCCGGGCGTCACAAATCTCCTCCACTACTAGAAATCTCGTCCCGAGATTTAAGAGGGGGACTAGGGGGGAAAGGTCTGGTTACGAAATTCTAACGAATATTCTCGGTCTTGGTTGCTCTTCTCAAAGTGGTCGATCCATTACATTGATGTCTTTATTCCTCTGCTACAGGTCATCATGATGAAGTCGACATCCTTTCTTCAGAAACTCCATCGTCCTACGAACGCGACCAAGGGGAAAAACTCCGGAAGAACGCATATCCACAAAGCTGGCATCTGACAGTGAACTCAATGGGAAATACACAAGGTACCCCACGAGATGTATTTCGGTGAATTCGTTGAGTGCAATATACGATGGTACCAAAGTTTCAAACAGGTAGGCAATCATTCGATGACTAGATAGAAGCTGGAATAGGGGTTTGAACAACGAGAATAACATGGTGTTTGATTCCAGAATGATTAATGGTATAGAATTTAGCTCATGAATCACATACGAAGCCAGGTGTAAAGGATACATCAGAATCCGAGTTGTAAAGAAGAGTCAGGTTTCGATCCAGTGGACCTGTGGGTTATGGGCCCACCATGCGGGTTGAAAGTAGGAAGGGTGGTGACATTTTGCACAGCCGCGACAGGGAGGCATGTCAGTGAATAGCTTGTCAGCTATGCCAGCAACAATGTTGGTACCAAGGACGGGGAACGAAGAGCAATTTTCCTGCTTGTTGAACGAGGCGAACCAATTGGCAAAGTTATCACCCATCGGTGGTTACCGGAATGCCATCAACAATAGTAACAGGATCTTACAGACAGAGTGGTACAGCAAGGTGCCTACCTAAACAGGGAATTATCTCTGCTTAGTTAAGTCAGAATACAGGAAAGGTTAAACAAAAGAATGGAAAGGAAAACGCGATTATCAGATTAAATAGAACAATGGAAAGGAAAGTGGTGATTACACACAATTATTATGAGTATATCCTTCCCATGTACAAGCAGAACATGGCATACAGGGTAGGAGAGCAAGTACCCAACCATTCAGATAAGAGGCAAGGATTAATCAAGATGTTACCCATACAACGGTATTTGGATAACTGACAAAGAAACATTTAGCATCACGCCTCCAATGTTCTTATTGAAGAGTGGGGTATCATAGTCATGCTTCGAGGTAGCAATGATATGTTGTTTCAATCAAGGGACATACTTTGGATACACAAATGATCCATCAGGAGCAACTTATAAAATAAGTCTTACAATTTCCTTCAGGAAGAATGGTTATCCTTGCAAAAGAAATTATAATGATAGGTCCTCCAGCCAGGGGGGTGCTAGGCATGACATCATATTACCGGGTCATCAAAGGACCAACATCATATCTCATGGAAAGTTGTCCCAACCATCATACCTGACCGAGATTCAGATCCGATTGGTGTCATGATACCTCAGACTCGGGATGTCCAAGAAGAAAAGGTGCAACACAAATCGACGAAATAACATTGCAAGATTCTCGGGAAATGAACTATGAGAGCGGGTTCCTGAAACAATAGTTCATTATTAAACCAAGGAGGGGATGAGGAGGTGGCTGATGGGCTCAGCGACAATTCATCGAGAATTCCAAACGGATGGATTTCCACAATAATGTGAACAAGAAGATGACATTTGTCATATCAAATGATATAATGATGTATGCTCGAGGAGAACATCCACGAGGAAACACTGGTTGGAAGGTGCACCCAAAATATGGGCTTTAGGTAGCATGATCAATGTTAGTATGGTGATTTGATAACCAATACACAAAGAATGAAACTATCGACCATTCACTACAAAGCAAATGGGGGCTGCAAGAAGTTTCGAATTCACACATCATAGTTCAATTGTCGGTATTTCGGGTAGAAACAACACGGGGACCAAGGAAGAATGGTGATGGTGAGAAGTATCATCATATCGAGAATTTCTAAGAGGTGGAGGAATCCCCACAACATTCTCGACAGAAAAGATAGTAATACTTCAAGGCAGAACACAACACTAGCTGGAGAGCAAGTTGTATTCATAATGTGGACAAGTTCGCGACGAAAGGAAGTCAAGGGTGTTGTCGATGATAATAAAAATCATCGAGGACCAGGAGGTATTTCTCGTTATGAACACAATTGACATCTCGGAAGAAGTCAAAGTGTTGAAGGTGATCCGACACATTTGTCGGGACGTTCCGAGAGGATGCAATCAAACAACAACGGCAACAAGCAAGGGAATGACGAAGTGGCAAGTTATAGGATCAATATATAAGATGCAAGCTCGGAACCAAGGTTGCCTTTCAAGACAAGCAACATGATGTTGAAAGCTCGACGTAAGTCGTGCTCACACACTGAAGAATTCGTGCACCAGAGAAGGATGAGGTAGCACAATCAAAGATAGCAAGACCAGGATGCAGCCGATAGTCTAGGAATGACCAGATTGGGTTCAGAATTTCCCAGTAAAATTATTAGGGGTATTTGATTTGTAGTGGGGAATAATTTCACTAGTCGGTGTCCTCAGTTGACAACAACCCAGAACCCGTAGAGTGATTACGGAAAATACATTACTTCAACAAAGTTAGTAAGATGTGGTGCAATGGCAAGACATCTTCGAGATACCAAGGGGTAATACTCGAAGGTAGAACATGGTAGAAGTAGAACCGGGTCATTGACCTAGGACAGTAGGTACTTCAATCTTGCCAAAACTAGACAAGGCACTGGAATGAATTCCCATCAGATATATCAGATCAGGACAGCATGGTCGGAACCATAACTGTAAGGAATCAATTCAAGAATACCGAAAGAATCATACAGCTGGATAATCATTTTGCAAGAAGCTTCTGAGACGGTCTACATCATTTTCATGGGCATGAACGCAAAGTTCAAGGTTGACTCCCACTTCTTTAATGCATATCATTTCATTCACCTCTCGCTTTGATATAATTGTAGTGTTGGAATTTTATTTGGTAGAACACTGAAAGAGTATGAACTGTGAAAACTTTCGGGTTCTCACGGATTAGGGGAAGGCATAGGTTCAACCCATCGGGCATCTTAGTAACATATACCACAAGTTTCAAAAGTAAATACACAAGCTCGAAAGCAGAGCATAGTTGGCCAAACAGAGGATACAATTTACCAAAGGCACTATGTATTAGGGAAAGAACTCACAAGGTGATTGAATATGAAGGACACTGTCGGATAACAATCCAACAATGGATTGGGCGATCCACAATGGAGCTGATGTGAGTATCGGTACTCACGCAGAGGAAGAAAGAATGCAGAGGCATCAGATTGAAGAATCACCTGATTAGTCTGATGCTTAAATAGAAAGAAATTATGGTTTCCAAAACGAAGGATCAGAAGCAGATGCTCTGATCAAGGATGGATAAGTTGAAAACACTTAGTTGGACAATCAATAAAGGTTTGAATTGCCGAGAACCAACGCATGTCCGGAATGACGCCTGAGCCGGAAACATAATCTTAAAAAGGATAACATGATCACATTGAATCAATAGGCTCAAAATGACTAATACAAGGGATGTTAACGAGGACTACTAGCCATATGGAATTACCCATAATGCAAAGCAGGCAAGAGTTTCAAGAGTAACAAGCTGCAGAGGATTTTCGAAAGAACGAAAAGTATTCCGAAGAATTATGTGAGACACATGAACAATTGAGAAGAATGGATCCTTGATAAATGTGAGGAAAGACCCATAAGGGTTTTCACGCGAAATAAAACTGCAAGACAGTAAACTCAAAGGATTCTCGAGACAATGACGAATATAGTGAGGCATCTTGTAACAACAAGAGCGACAAGGAATGATCAAGAAAATGACAAGTGCATACATATATCCATAGGGATATATCGGTGACAGTGGATTGCAAAGGCGATGAGCACAAGGGTCTCGGGAAAATATCGAGGGATATCCTCAGAATCTTGTGACGAAGCAGGTGATCTTCCGGAATGAGGGCTCTCCGGGAGAAATAGTTACGAGAACCTAGAGTTAGAGTTAGCAAAATCATTTACCCCGAATAGAAGAGAGAGCAGAGTCCCAGAGTATAGACGAGGAGTAAAAGATCCTAATACCACCCAATGGCGACGTGGGCCCGTAAGCCGCACAGCCAAGTTACTAAAAAGCTTTGCAATGTCAAGACTTGACTTCGGCCAAGGAGAGTGGAAGGGGGATTCCTACAGGCAGTCGACTCTGATACCAACTTGTGACGCCCCCGATTCAGTCGTACACTAATTATGCACGCAAATGTGTACGATCATGATCAGGGACTCACGGGAAGATATCACAACACAACTCTAAAAATAAAATAAGTCATACAAGCATCATATTACAAGCCAGGGGCCTCGAGGGCTCGAATACAAGTGCTCGACATAAACGAGTCAACGGAAGGAACAATATCAGAGTACATACATAAGTTAAACAAGTTTGCCTTAAGAAGGCTAGCACAAACTGGGATACAGATCGAAAGAGGCATATGCCTCCTGCCTGGGATCCTCCTAAACTACTCCTGGTCGTCGTCAGCGGCTTGCACGTAGTAGTAGGCACCTCCAGCGTAGTAGGAGTCGTTGTCAACGATGGCGTCTGGCTCCTGGCCTCCAGTGTCTGGTTGCGGCATCCAAGAAGAAGAGGGAAGAGGGGGAAAAGAGGGAGCAAAGCAACTGTGAGTACTCATCCAAAGTACTCGCAAGCAAGGATCTACACTACATATGCATGGGTATATGTGTAAAGAGGCAATATCGGTGGACTGAACTGCAGAATGCCAGAATAAGAGGGGGATAGCTAGTCCTATCGAAGACTACGCTTCTGGCAACCTCCGTCTTGCAGCATGAAGAAGAGAGTAGACTGAAGTCCTCCAAGTAGCATCGCATAGCATAATCCTACCCGGCGATCCTCCCCTCGTCGCCTTGTGGGAAAGCGATCACCGGGTTGTCTCTAGAACTTGTCTGGGTGTGTTTTATTAAGTATCCAGTTCTAGTTGTCATGAGGTCAAGGTACAACTCCGGGTCGTCCTTTTACAGAGGGACATGGCTATTCGAATAGATAAACTTCCCTGTAGGGGTGCACCACATTACCCAACACGCTCGATCCCATTGGCCGGACACACTTTCCTGGGTCATGCCCGGCCTCGGAAGATCAACACGTCACAGCCCCACCTAGGCTCAACAGAGAGGTCAGTATGCCGGTCTAAATTCTATGCGCGTAGGGGTCTGGGCCCATCGCCCATTGCACACCTGCACGTTGCGTATGCGGCCAGAAGCAGACCTAGCCCCCTTAATACAAGAGCAGGCTTACGGTCCAATCCGGCACGCACCGCTCAGTCACTGACGTCACGAAGGCTTTGGCTAGTACCATGATGTCGAGTGCCCATAACTGTTCTCGCATAGTTGGTTAGTGCGTATAGGCCAGTGGCCAGACTTAGATCAAATACCAAGATCTCGTTAAGCGTGTTATTATGAAGTAACCGCGAACGCCGACTAGGGCCAGGCCCACCTCTCGCCTAGGTGGTCTCAACCTGCCCTGTCGCTCCGCCACAAAGTAATAGTCGGGGGCCATCGGGAACTCAGGCCCACCTCTACCGGGATGGAGCCACCTGTCCTTCCAGCCCCAACATCGAAATCAGTTGCGGGCACTCAACGAGCCGACCCGACTTTAGTCACCATCTGTATAGTATGTAAGTATAGCATATACCCGTGATCACCTCCCGAGTGATCACGGCCCGATATTATAGCATGGCAGACTGACAAGAATGTAGGGCCACTAATGGTAAACTAGCATCCTATACTAAGCATTTAGGAGTGCAGGTACGGTATCAACAGATGTATCAACAATGACAGGCTATGCAACAGAATAGGATTAATCGAAACAGTAACATGCTACACTACTCCAATGCAAGCAGTAGAGGGAAGAATAGGCAATATCTGGTGATCAAGGGGGGCTTGCCTGGTTGCTCTGGCAAGGAGGGGTCGTCAACACCATAGTCGAACTGGGGGTCGCCGGCAGTCTCGGGGTCTACCGAAAAGAAGTAACGAAGGGGGAACACAATAAATAACGGAGCAATCAAAGCATCACAAAGCGTAGCATGGCAATACGCGGTGCTAGAGGTGACCTAACGCAGTAGTAGGTGATACCCGCGAAGTGAGGAAACATCCAGGAAAGTATTCCTGGTGTTTTGCGTTTTCGGACAAACGGACCAAAGGGGGATTGTTGCACGTTTGCTATGCTAGGGACGCGTGGCGCACGAACGGACTGCGTAACCGGATTCGTCATGTTTTTCTGAGCAACTTTCATGTATAAAGTATTTCCATCCGAGCTATGGTTTATTTATTATGATTTTTCAAAGTTTTAATAATATTTTGGAATTGTTTTAATTATTCAATTCGAATTAAAAACAATAAATACTTTTGTCACCTAGTGCTACTCTAGCATGTGTGTATGACAGTGGGGCCAGTGGGGTTGGGTTGACCCAGTCAACAATTGACTGGTCAACTAATGAATAGTACAAGTGGGGCCTACTTGACATTGAAACAGACTTTTAATTAGGCTTTTTTTTAAGAAATAAGATAGGCCCACATGACATAGACTACATCTAGACCAAGTCAATCAATTTAGTCAACATAGGGGGATTATTAGCACTAACGGAGATTAGTTTCTAATCTGAACAGGGGCCGACCCAGGTGGTAGTGGCCTAGGCGGCCACACACACACACACACGAACACACACCACACACACACGGCGCATACACACACTGCCATGGAGGAGAGCAACCGTACCTAGCTAGCAAGCATCAGGTAACAGCAACAGTAGTGGTTAGGAGCAGTAGCAGCGTAGAGCAGCAGTGGCGCAAGAGCAGTAGCAAGTAGCAGCAGGATCGCACAGGCGGCAAGGCAGCGGAGCAGAGAGCAGCAGCGGTAAGCCGAGCAGCTACAGCGGCACAGCACCAACAGCACGAGCTGCAGCTGCAAGCTGAATCAACGCAGCAGCAACGGCAGTAGGCGGAGCAGGGACCGCGGGCGGCGGTTTCAGCAGAAGCAGCAGCTGCAGTTTCAGCGGAAGCAGCAGCACGCGGACAAAAGCAGGAAGCGAGCGGGGTGCGGGGTGGTGCACGGGCGAGCCGGGCGTGGCCCGGTGCGGCCGAGAGCAACCGTCATAGCGCAGCAGCAGCGGAAGGCAACCTCAAGCGGGACGGCAGCCGTGGTGAACACGGCGAGCGCGCGTACACAGTAAGTTTTCAGGCGTTGCCACGGTAGGTGGCGGATGGTGGCCTACGATGACTAAAACGATGGGGAAAAGGGGGAAAACAACGCTGCTCACCGGGGGATGGTCGATGGTGAGCTCGTACGGGGGCGGGGTGGACGAGGTTGCTACAATACAGATAGCATTCCCTGCCATGACAAGGGTGTGGTTCGTAGATTCTCAAGGTTTCGAAGAGAGAGGAAATTACAGAGGGAGGAAATCTTGGAGAAGAAGAAGCTTTGGGATAAGATCTCGATTCGTTCTACTCCCTCCGGTCCTTTTTACTCTGCATATTAGGTTTGTCTGAAGTCAATCTCATCCAACTTTGACCAAGTTTATATAAAAAATTACTGACATTTACATAACAACACCAACATCATTAGATTCATCTCGGAATATATTTTCATATTATATTTATTAGATATTATAGATGCTAATAATTTCTAATATAAATTTGGTCAAACTTAGCTAAGTTTGACTTTCGGCAAATCTAATGTGCAGAGTAAAAAGGACCGGAGGGAGTATCTCTTTTCTGATCCACACATACACACGCAACGTCTATTTATCTGAGTACGGTGGGCCGGTCCCTCGGCCCACGGACTAAATCGAAGGCCATGGCGATGGCGACAGAGGAGGGAGGAGGTGACGATGGCGACGATGGAGCGAAACGCCGGCCGAATGGATCCCCGTAGTCGATGCAGACGATGACGACGCATCTCCTGGGCGTACTCCTGAGCGACAGCGACGACGGTGGCCGTGGAAATGATGGCGAGGCAGCGGTCATCGTGAGCTGTTCAAGCTCAGATTTGGGAAGAAGAGGAGGGGGCCGATAGGGGGGGGGGGGGGAGGGGGGAATGGATGAGGGCGAGCTAGGGTTTCGTGGGTCGCTTTTATCGGCCGAGGGGAGTCGATGTGGTGGCCATCCGGCCATGGCGCCGTGGGATGGCTGCCACGCCATGGCCCCTGTCCCTGTATGTTACAGAGAACAGAGGAAGGGGAAAAGGCCATGGTGGGCTTGGGTCGTGCTATTGTAGCACTAGGCTTCTAGTGCACAGTGTGCACTTAGCCTCCTTTTCCACTGTTCAAATTTTCTGTTTTGTATTTTATCCACCATTTTGTATTTTAATTTAATACCAAATAAGTTTTGTTGAATCCAAAACTTGTCACGTAAATAGTAGGCAATGTTTTGAGCTAGCACAAAAGATTTCAAGTGGTTTGGAAATACATAAACATTTCTTTATTTTGAAAAGGCAATTTTAGTGTTGTCGGGTCACTTTATATTTTACTAGGGGTTAAATTGGTGAGTAAAATGATGTTGGTTTCTACATGATAATTACTTAGTGAATACCTGCAACAACTCGAACATTTTATTTTTATTGTTCGAAAACTTTTGTTGTTCGCCTATACTTTAAATTTGAATTTGAATTGTTTTGAACTAATGCTAGTTTATCAACAGTAACCGAAGTGACGTGGCAACATTAGCAGAGGTTTACTGTAGCCTAATTATCCGGGTGTCACATGTTGATTTACTGTATCTGGTAAACAAGTAATGCCACCATTAAACTAATCCCATATTTGACGAATGTCATAGTTGATCGTAATGTTTCCGGTAACATGAAGCATTGCTGACGTTTTAAAATTTCTAATGTCCTCGCGTGATTGCCATGAACATAATTAATATGCTTCTTTTCATTTCGTGTATGTTTCGTATATTCTTATTGACCAACAACTGTTTACTTTCTATCTTTTTGTGCAGATAGAGATATCCATTTCACCTGTTGCTATTGTGACCTTTTGGTGAACTGCACAAACCACTTTCTTTTGGAATGAGTGTCTTGTGTAGTTCAACTAAAATGTCACGTGGGCAACATCTCTCAATTTTGGTGGAACTGCACAAAATGGTGATTGGAGTTTCCAAAATCTCCATCAAATTCTGCTGGTAATCTCGTGCAACATTTTATTAGCTTTTGCAAGATGAGCCGTCACTGTCACCACAATGGCACTTTATTTTACTGGAACTGCACAAAAGGATAAGAAAATTATATTTGCACCTTACATGAGCAGGACATTCAACCTCAATGTTGCTAAATTTTAGTGCAATTACTAAAGAAGAACCTGCCAGCTCACGAGAGCAAGTACTTCTTGCTAGCTGAACGATGCAATCTTTGCTTCATTTCAGGTGAACTGCAGAAAAAGGCGCATGACTTGAATCATGGATCTGCAGGTTGACCTCATCCGAGTGGAGTTGCAGGTTCACCACATCGAGTCGTGGCGGTATAGGGGCCCTCACACCGGTTGCTTCAACTAGTGCCACTATTATAGTAATCATGATCTTTCTTATCTATGCAAACAGGAATACTCTACTATAGATGTTGTGGTGGTCAAGAGCATTCGCCAAGTTCTTGGGTTGTATGACATGACTAGCCAAGATGGATTTAATCCCGATCTTCACTTTATCAAAAGGCTCTAATGGGTTGGTTCTGAATCTTGCAAGCTGGGAATCAATGAGATGTGTAGGCATCATTGTTGTACTTATTATTTGACTCTTATTTGTTGGTTCTGAATCTTGGAAGCTGGGAATCAATGAGATGTGTAGGCATCTTTGTTGTACTTATTACTTGAATCTTATTTGTTGGTTCCGAATCTCGCAAGCTAGGAAACACGACATGATGATGGAGAGGACAACAACCATAACAAACTGTTCAAACTTGGTAGTATTTTCTGTGTGAAAGTGCGGCAAATTTGCTGATCATGTGTGTCCTTAGAATAATAATTCTAAGTGTTGTGTATGTTGATCCTGTGGCACTGATAGAACGAGCCAATGAATTGCTTGTTTTAAGAATACATTTTAATTAAAGCTAATTAAATTTAAGTAAAGTGACCACTAACACTTGTTATTACAGTACCAATACAGACCCACTCGTGAACCGACGTGTGTGGCTGGAATAGGTTTCTTAATGGAGGCGTTTGAATGCACCCAGGGTGCATATTCTGCCGGGCGTGCAGCGGGCAAGGGAGGGGTAGTAACTGTTGTCGCCTATACACACTTAGTTTACTGTTGAATCCAGTTACCCAAGAGCTGAAAAACGAACTGCTGCTGCCGCCTACTCACTCATTCACTTGAAGAGACTCCAATGGCGATAAGAGGGGTGAGCCTTCTAGATATGGACTTCAACAAGGAGTTCACCTTTGAGTTCTCTGTTCAGTCACGTGGCGACACCCAGTTGAATGTGATGTACACCAACGATTCGGACTGGGTGAAGCTCTGCCTCTTCGAGTTCAAGTAGTACCTACAGGACGAGAAAGCACAAGGTCGCAGGACTAGACCTTGTGCCCATCCATTCTTCTCCTGACAGGGAGGAGCGGATCACGGTCGCCTAGGTATGTGTGCGAGACGAGGTTCTCGTCTACCACTGTTGTAGGGCCATCACAGGTTCTGGAGCATTCGCTCGTTTCATCGGCAACGCCGACTGCACCTTCGCTACGGTGGAGAGAAGGAAGAACGTGATGATTCGGCCATCTTGTGCAACAAGCTTGTCGACATCCAGAAGCCATACAAGATCATCGGCAACATGCAGGAGAAGGACTTGCCGAGACCATCATCAACCCCTGCTACGCCAACATGAAAGAAGACAATGAAACCAAGGGGCTGCACCGGCCACCCTGCATCCGAACAAGTCAACCCACGTACTCCCCTCCGCCTGCGTCTTCCCCCGCTCTGGTTCGTTCGGTCCACGGTCTTGACGTCGTCCTCCACCTTGGTTCTCTTGCTACGGCGCCGCCGTCTGTCGTTCCCAACATGGTCAGCAAAACAAGAGGAATCGGGAGACAACTATTCGTCGAGACGTTGACAGTCCCGGGCCCACCAGGTCCATGGCCTAGGTTTTGTTGTTTAACATGGGCAGCCCACGACATGTTTCAACATTTTTTGGATCAAGCGGCCTCTTGGCCTCCCAACCTCGCTTGTCTATAACATCAGCAGCCCAAGTTATGTTTGTTTTTTCAAGACGACGAAGAGCTCAATTCTATTTTACTATAAGAGTGCAAAACTGAACCTATGTTTTCCCTTCAATAATGGTGTGTGTATATGTATGTATATATATATATATAAATATAATAGAAACAACATAAGGTTCCGTTAAACCTGTCGTTCGTCCAACCATTTTATAGACCTTCCCACTTCCTTTATTTTTTGTTTTCATTAATCCTATATCTGAATTTTCTCCCTCTTTCTTTTTCGATGTAAACTGAGTTTTCTCTCAATACTTTTCCCTAGAACCAACTCAACTGTCCCACGTCTAGCCTAAAAAATAATATACCCCACGTCCTATTAACTCATCAAATTAAAATGATATTTATTTCGTAAATTGAAAGTTCTTACAAAATAATAATAATAATTATATATATATAACTTGGCAAGTTAACTCCTAGTGATTGCGTACATAAGCTTGCAAAGATTTTACTGACCAATGTAGTAATAGACATGCAATCATGTGTTTATGTTTTTATAACATTTCTCCATCCAGCCCAACATGATATTTTCACCCAGCCCAGCAAGTCCGCGGATTTCGAGAAAAATGCAAATGGGCTTTAAATTCTACCATATATATATAAACGGACTGCATAGATGCTACATCATTGTTTCACCCAGCCCAAAAAATGGACTAAAAAAACAAATGCACCGGCTGACATGTGGGCCAGTAGGTCAAAGCCTAAGCAAGGCGTTGGATTTACAACCAACGTCAGACATTCTTCTCCAATCTCTCGTCTTTTTTCCCCAGCGCTGCCGGGACCGCCTGATCCAGCCTCCGGCGTCCAGCGGCGTTGTTTTGCGCACCACGCAGCGAAACGCTACCCCGCTAACGACCATGCCATCTCTCCACTCCGCACCTCCTGTTATTCTCTGCCGATTGTATGCCCACCCGCACCTGAACCAATCAAGTTTCCCACTCCTCTCCGTCTGCGAATCCACTGCCACGTATTCCCCATCTCCGAGTCATTCCAGTCTCGGGCCTCGCCGTCGTCCACTGCCTCGATGCGCTCAGCGCGGCGTAGTCAACAAACGAGAGTCATCGGAAGAGGACTGCACATGAGACCTGACGGCTAGGACCCACGAGGTCCATGGTCGCATGCAAGGAAAGTTCCTCCTTATTAAGCTGTTTCCTCCCCCTGACAGCTGGGACCCACTGGCTGTATCTTTGCACAGAAGGAAGTGCCTCCTTGTTATGCAAAAAAATTCCTCCCGACAGCTGGGACCCGGCAGATTTGGTGGCTGACTTGTGGGCCTACCAAGCAGACGTGTAAGCAGGGCTTTGTCAACTTAATCAACAAATGATTCTAGTAGCTGGATCGTTGGATGTTAATCCAGCAGCTGTGCTCCTTCTTCAACCTCTGTTCTTGCTCCTGTCTCCAGTGGGTGGCAGTGCTACCGCGCACCCGAACTAGTCAAGTTTCCCACTCCTCTTCATCTGTGATTCCACTACCGCGTCTTCCCCATCTCCGGGTCGTTCCAGTTTGGGGACTCTCCGTCGTCCACCGGACTTGGTGCGCTCGGCACCGTGTGGTCAACGTGGTCAATGAACGAGAGTCATCGGAAGGCTCACACCGCAGCCGAACCAGTGAACCCTCGTACTCCTCTCCGCGCGGGCTTCCACTACCGCGTCTTCCCCGGCTTAGCGTCATCCCCTTCCTTGGCCTCACCTCGTCAATCGCCCTGGGCGGCGTGGTGAACATGGTCAAGAAAAGACTTCCATCGGAAGATTATTGTATGTGGAGAGGCTGACAGCTGGGTCCACAGCGACCGCAAGGAAGTGCCTCCTTATTACGCGCAAAATAATTTTTCCTCTACCTGACAGCAGGGACCCACCGGACGGGCCACCATATTTCATGAATTTTTTCCCCTTGGCTGGTGGGACCCACCAGCTACATCTTCACACACAAGGAAGTGCGTCCATATTACGGGCAAAAAATGATTTGCCCCCTGACTGCTGGGACCCACCAGCTACATCTTCGCACACAAGGAAGTGCATCCATATTACGGGCAGAAAAATGATTCGCCCCCCTGACTGCTGGGACCCACCAGCTACATCTTCGCATGCAAGGAAGTGCCTGACAGTTGGGACCCAGCTGGTCGAAGCGTACGTAGCGTTGTCGTTCTGGTCGCGAACGTGTATGTACATACTGGTCGATGTAGAGGTGTGCACATGTCGTAGTAGAGGCGCGCATGTGTCATAGTAGAGGCGCGCACATAGCACATACATGTACGTACAATAGCCAGGGTGCAAGAAAGTAAATACGGCCACGTACGTACATACGGGTGGGGTCTCGAACACCTACTCGCGCATATGTACGGCCAGGGCTCGTGTACATGGCTGGGTCGGAATGGAGAAACTGCGTCGTCATCATGTTCGTGGGGAGGCAACGGAATGCATCATGTTCATGCAGAGGCAATGGAACGCGTGGGAGCCAACTGGCTTGGACGGAACAACCGATGGAAACGAGGTCTGGCGTACTGCAGAACGGAGGAAACGGCCTTGTGTTTGACCGACCACGTTCGAAATGGGATCCTGTTCATCGGGAGGGGTCTGGCGTACCACAAAACAGAGGAAACGGACTTCTGTTGGACCTCCTACGGTCGAAACAGGGTCCTGTTGATCGGGAGGGGTGTGGCATACCGCAAAACGGAGGAAACAGACTTGTGTTGGAGCGCTACAGTCGAAATGGGCGTCCTGTTCATCGGGAGGGGTGTGGCGTACCGCAAAACGGGACTCCACGGGATACTGTTCATCTCCACCGTCGACCTTCTCAAGCCTCCACGGGCTACTATTCATCCACCGTCGACATCCTTGAGCCTCCACCTACGACTGTTCATCCACGTGCTCCTATTCATCCAGCCTCCACCGCGCGCTACTCCACCGACTACTGTTCAACCAGCCCTCTCAACGGGCTCCTGTTCAACCACCCCTCCATGAGCTACTGTTCATCTAGTCCTCCACCGGCTACTATTCATCTAGCCCTCCACGAGGTCGTCCTGTTCATCTAGCCCTCCATGGGGTCCTGTTCATCTAGCCCCAACCCGCTCGATCAATCAGGGTCCTGGTCATCCATAGGCAACCATGGGGTCCTGTTCATCCACTCCCACCGGGAACTGTTCATTGTAAGTGCATCTAGTGCCCCTTAGTGATTTTGGTGTATTGAAGACTTATAGGTTAAGGGACTAATGCGTTTGTGAGTGTACGCAGGTCTATAAGTCTATGAGGAGTTTGATATTTACAGGGAAAGTCGACCCCTAAAAATGAATATCTTCGACTGAAGATTTTGGTATTTCTGAAGACTTTCATGAAGACTTTGAAAGTGAAGAAATTGGTGTTACCGTGAAGACTTGATATTCATGCGAGGAATATGAAGCTTGAAGACTTTCGTTTTCATAGTTTTGTTTTTCTCTTTCTTGAGTCATAGGAAACATCATACTGTTAAAGGGGGTAGAGGAAATACTAAGGAAAAATTTCCATGTGATGCTCAACTCAAAATCCTACATCTACCAAACCCTTCGAGTGAAGCCTTTGGAAATCTCATACAGTTCAGTCAATTTCTTCATTGACAGAGACGAAGTTCTTCTGGTCACTGAGGAATTTGTTCTGACTAAGGAGTTAGGAATTCGCTAGTGCGGATTGCCTACATAGTGAGGAACATGATAGCCCTGAGGAATTTGATAGTCAAATTTCCAACAGTTTCTGTGCTACGCGCCAGCTATCCCAAAATATCTTATCCACCTAACGGTCATATCAGACAAGGGCATTTATGCCTTATCATGTCAGGCTGCTCCCTAGGCTATAAATAGCCGCCCCCTACAACCACTAGTTGGTTGGCTGCTCCGAGAGAAACTGACACTTGTCATTTGAGAGCAACCCATCCTCCGAGGACTTTGAGCGAAAATCATCGAGTGAGGAAAAACCCAAACCCAAACACCTACAAACCCCAAAGTGATTGAGCATCACTGAAGAGATTGATCCTGCGTGGATCCGAAGCTTATTACCTTTGAAGACTGTGCTTCTTCCAGACGGTTAGGCGTCATGGTCTAGAGCATCCAAGAGGAATTGTGGATCGCCGAGTGACCAAGTCTGTGAAGGTTTGGAAGTCGCCTGAAGACTTACCACGAGTGATTGGACGAGGTCTGTGTGACCTTAGTTCAAGGAGAATATGGTGAGGACTTGGTGTCCTAAGCTGCGTGCTCAGTGACTGGGTGTCTGGGACCGTGTGTCCTCGAGTTTAAATACTCAGCCGCTCCAACCAGACGTACAACTGAGATAGTAGTTGGAACTAGTCTAACAAATCATTGTCTTAACCAACCTTACTGGTTCTATTTCCTCAACTCTTTCATTTTCTCATTACTGTGTTGAGTGATTGTTCATATTTGTGTTTGAAGACTTTGACTGAAGACTTTCTCAATTTCCTCAGTTCAATTTCTTCAGTCTGTTTGTCTTCATCTTGTGTTATCCTGTGTCTACGCTTTCTGTACTCTGTGTTTGTCTTAATTTCATCATGATGACTATGTCTGTATCCTGTTATGCTTACTTCTGAGTACTTATTCCGCTGCTAGTAGTTCTTAGCTTAGGAATTTCCTCACCGGCAAATTCCTCAGTGAAGAATTTATAAAAATCGCCTATTCACCCCCCTCTAGTCGATATAACGCACTTTCAATTGGTATCAGAGCAAGGTACTCCCTTGTTCTATGTGATTTTGGTTTAACCACCTTGAGTTCTAGTTATGTCAACTGTAGGTATGATCAAGGTCTCCGCTGGGTGTCCTACCTTCGATGGCGCGGACTACCCCTACTAGAAGAATAAGATGCGAATGCATCTTGAAGCAATTGATAACGATCTCTGGTACGTTGTGGAAAATGGTGTTCCCTCAGTCACACCTTCTCTGAATGCTGCTGATGTCAAGAGATTCAAGAAACTCGATTCTCAAGCGAAGAATATCATATGTGGCCATTTGAGTAAAGGAAAGTATGGTAGAGTGAGTGCTTTGGAAACTGCTAAGCTTATCTGGGATAGGCTCTCCAAAGTAAACGAAGGAGTCTCAAATCAACGTGACTCTCGTGTTGATGTTCTTTGCAATCTCTTCAACCGCTTCAAAAGACTCAACAATGAAAATGTTCAGCAAACCTTCGATCGCCTCACTGACATCTCAAATGAGCTTCAAGCGCTTGGCGCCACTGACATCACCGACCATGAGGTGGTGAAAAAATTGCTGAGATCGCTAGATTCCTCATTTGATACTCTAGCACTGATGATTCAAGAGCGAGCTGATTACAAGTCACTAGATCCAGCTGATATCCTCGAGAGGCTAAATACTCATGAGTTCCAGCTTGCTGAAAAGAGAGATCTCTATAGTTCAAGCTATGGCAAAACACGTGCCCTGAAGGCCAAGGCTGTGTCCGAATCTGAATGTAAAAAGACTCTGGTAGTAGCCTCAGTGATCCTGAAGAATTGAGCCAGGAGCTTGCACTGCTTGTAAAGAAGTTCCAGAAGTTCTCAAGACGTGGTCGCTTTGGAAAATCCTCAAGAAGTAGTGATTCCTCATCAAGTGACTATAAGAGAAGACTTTGCCACAAATGCAAGAAACCTGGTCACTATATTCAGGATTGTCCTCAGTGGGAAAAGGAATTAAAGAAGAAGAAATACAAGGATTACAGTTCTGATGACACTAAGAAGAAGAAGAAATCTTCAAAATCTTCATCATCAAAATCCTTGAAGTCTTCATCTCACAAGAAGAGCATCTCCAAGAAGGCTCGGGCATTCATTGGCAAGGAAATGGACTCTGAAGCTGAATCTGAGGAACATGAAGAAGAGGAGGCTTCTGAGGAGTCCGAGTCTAGTGTGGCGAGTCTGGCTCTCGCTACTGCTTTCGTCAGCAAGTCTATCTTCAATTCTGAAGAAATTGACCACACCAACAAGGCTGACGAAGACAATGATGACTATGCTCCCACCTATTGCTTCACGGCAAAAGGTGCCAAGGATGATCAGCCCAAAGCCAACGAGTGGGTTCTAGATAGTGGATGTACAAATCACGTGACTAGTGACAAGAGTCTATTGATGGATTCTCCCTTAACACCGTCACATCTGAAGCACATCATCTTCGCTGACAAAGGAAAAAGTCAGGTATTGGGTCTAGGTAAGGTTGCAATCTCAAAGGATCGACACATGGACAAAGTCATGCTTGTCGAGTCCTTAGGATACAACCTCATGTCTGTCTCAATGCTTTGTGATCTTGATATGGTTGTTGTCTTTGGAAGGTGTCGATGTGTTGTGATCATGGAAGCTGACTATTCCAAAGTCTTCGAAGGCTTTAGGAGAGGAGATCTGTATATTGTTGATTTCTCTACAGGACCACAACCAGCAATGTGCTTACTTGCAAAAGCTTCAGAAGGCTGGCTATGGTATCGACGACTTGGTCATGCTGGCATGATGAATCTGAACACGCTTGCGAAGAAGAAGCATGTCATTGGCATTGAGAATGTCAAATTCCCCAAGGATCACTTATGCGGAGCTTGTGAAGCTGGAAAGATGACAAAGGCTAAGCATCCAGCGAAGACTATCATGACCACTACTCGTCCATTCGAATTACTTCACATGGATCTTTTTGGTCCTAATCATTATTCTGCTGTTTCAAATGATGCATCTCTATATGGCTTTGTTATTATTGATGACTATTCTCGTTACACATGGGTACACATTGTCACTTACAAACATGAAGTGCAGGAAATCTTCAAACGATTTTCCTCGAGGGCTTCAACCAACTTTGGTGTGAAGATCAAGCACATCAGAACTGACAATGGGACTGAGTTCAAGAATTCTGGTCTTGATGGCTATCTTGATGAACTTGGTATTACTCATGAGTTATCTGCTCCTTATACTCCTCAGCAGAATGGCGTCGTGGAGCGCAAGAACAGAACCCTCGCTGAAATGGCTCGCACTATGCTTGATGAATACAAAACGCCTCGTTGTTTTTGGATTGATGCAATTGATACTGCGTGCCACATCATCAATCAGGTATATCTTCACAAATTCTTCAAGAAGACTTCCTATGAACTCCTCACTAACAAGAAACCCAATGTGAGTTACTTTAAAGTCTTCGGTGCTAAATGTTGGATTAGAGATCCTCATCACAATGCTAAATTTGCACCGAAAGCACATGAAGGTTTTATGCTTGGTTACGGAAAGGACTCGCACACCTACAGAGTCTTCAACAACGTTCTTCACAAGGTTGTTGAAACTGTAGATGTGCGGTTCGACGAAACTAATGGCTCGCAAAGAGAGCACCTACCTTCCGTGATAGATGAACCAGAACCTGAGGATTCTGTCAAGTTCAAGGCTACTGAGGATGTTATTCCTACCGAAGAATCTGTTGAAGAATTCATTCCAGAACGTGAAGAAAATCGAGCTGGGGCACCTGATGAAAATGCTGAAGAAAATGGTGCTGAAGAAAATGCTGATCAAATTCCTCAACGACAACCAGCTCATCCTCGCATTGCAAAAGAAGTGCAAGTTGAAAAGATTGTTGGGGAACGTAGTAATTTCAAAATATTTCCTACGCACACGCAAGATCATGGTGATGCATAGCAACAAGAGGAGAGAGTAATGTCCACGTACCCTCATAGACCGTAAGCGGAAGCGTTATGACAACGTGGTTGATGTAGTCGTACGTCTTCACGATCCGACTGATCCAAGTACCGAACGTACGGCACCTCCGATTTCAGCACACGTTCAGCTCGATGACGATCCCCAGACTCCGATCCAGCAAAGTGTCAGGGATGAGTTCCATCAGCACGACGGCGTGGTGACGGTGATGATGTTCTACCGACGCAGGGCTTCACCTAAACTCCGCGACGATATGACCGAGGTGGAATATGGTGGAGGGGGCACCGCACACGGCTAAGGAACGATCACGTAGATCAACTTGTGTATTCTAGGGTGCCCCCCTGCCCCCGTATATAAAGGAGGGAGGGGGAGGTGCGGCCGGCCCCCAAGGGGTGTGCCTGGAGGAGTCCTACTCCTACCAGGAGTAGGACTCCCCCCTCTTGCCTTGGTGGAGAAGGAAATGGGGGAGGGGAAAGAGGAAAGGGGGGCGCCGCCCCCCTCCTTTTCCTATTCGGACTAGGGGGGAGGGGGCACGCGGCCGGCCCTCCTCTTCTCCCTCATGGCCCAGGTAGACCCAATAACCCCCGGGGGTGTTCCGGTAACCCTCCGGTACTCCGGAAAAATCCCGGTTTCTCCCAGAACGATTCTGATATCCAAATATAGGCTTCCAATATATCAATCTTTATGTCTCGATTTCGAGACTCCTCGTCATGTCTTGGATCATTTCCGGAACTCCGAACAACCTTCGGTACATCAAAATATATAAACTCATAATAAAACTGTCATCGTAACGTTAAGCGTGCGGACCCTACGGGTTCGAGAACTATGTAGACATGACCTAGAACTATTCTCGGTCAATAACCAATAGCGGAACCTGGATGCTCATATTGGCTCCTACATATTCTACGAAGATCTTTATCGGTCAAACCGCATAACAACATACGTTGTTCCCTTTGTCATCGGCATGTTACTTGCCCGAGATTCGATCGTCGGTATCTAATACCTAGTTCAATCTCGTTACCGGCAAGTCTCTTTACTCGTTACGTAATGCATCATTCCATAACTAACTCATTAGCTACATTGCTTGCAAGGCTTATAGTGATGTGCATTACCGAGAGGGCCTAGAGATACCTCTTCGACAATCGGAGTGACAAAACCTAATCTCGAAATACGCCAACCCAACATGTACCTTTGGAGACACATGTAGTACTCCTTTATAATCACCCAGTTACGTTGTGACGTTTGGTAGCACCCAAAGTGTTCCTCCGGTAAACGGGAGTTGCATAATCTCATAGTTACAGGAACATGTATAAGTCATGAAGAAAGCAATAGCAATATACTAAACGATCAAGTGCTAGGCTAACGGAATGGGTCATGTCAATCACATCATTCTCCTAATGATGTGATCCCATTAATCAAATGACAACACATGTCTATGGTTAGGAAACATAACCATCTTTGATTAATGAGCTAGTCAAGTAGAGGCATACTAGTGACTATATGTTTGTCTATGTATTCACACATGTATTATGTTTCCAGTTAATACAATTCTAGCATGAATAATAAACATTTATCATGATATGAGGAAATGAATAATAACTTTATTATTGCCTCTAGGGTATATTTCCTTCAGTCTCCCACTTGCACTAGAGTCAATAATCTAGATTACACAGTAATGATTCTAACACCCATGGAGTCTTGGTGCTGATCATGTTTTGCTCGTGGAAGAGGCTTAGTCAATGGGTCTGCAACATTCAGATCCGTATGTATCTTGCAAATCTCTATGTCTCCCACCTGGACTTGATCCCGGATGGAATTGAAGCGTCTCTTGATGTGCTTGGTCCTCTTGTGAAATCTGGATTCCTTTGCCAAGGCAATTGCACCAGTATTGTCACAGAAGATCTTCATTGGTCCCGATGCACTAGGTATGACACCTAGATCGGAAATGAACTCCTTCATCTAGACTCCTTCATTTGTTGCTTCCGAAGAAGCTATGTACTCCGCTTCACATGTAGATCCCGCCATGACGCTTTGTTTAGAACTGCACCAACTTACAACTCCACCGTTTAATAAAAACACGTATCCAGTTTGCGATTTAGAATCGTCCGAATCAGTGTCAAAGCTTGCATCGACGTAACCATTTACGACTAGCTCTTTGTCACCTCCATATACGAGAAACATATCCTTAGTCCTTTTCAAGCATTTTAGGATGTTCTTGACCGCTGTCCAGTGATCCACTCCTGGATTACTTTGGTACCTTCCTGCCAAGCTTATTGCTAAGCACACGTTAGGTCTGGTACACAACATTGCATACATGATAGAGCCTATGGCTGAAGCTAGGGAACAACTTACATTTTCTCTCTATCTTCTGCTGTGGTCGGACATTGAGTTTGACTCAACTTCACACCTTGTAGTACGGACAAGAACCCTTTCTTTGCCTGATCCATTTTGAACTTTTTCAAAACTTTATCAAGGTATGTGCTTTGTGAAAGTCCAATTAAGCGTCTTGATCTATCTCTATAAATCTTGATGCCCAATATATAAGAAGCTTCACCGAGGTCTTTCATAGAAAAACTTTTATTCAAGTATCCCTTTATGCTATCCAGAAATTCTATATTATTTCCAATTAATAATATGTCATCTACATATAATATCAGAAATGCTACAGAGCTCCGACTCACTTTCTTGTAAATACAGGCTTCTCCAAAAGTCTGTATAAAACCATATGCTTTGATCACACTATCAAAGCGTTTATTCCAACTCCGAGATGCTTGCACCAGTCCATAAATGGATCGCTGGAGCTTGCACACTTTGTTAGCACCTTTTGGATCAACAAAACCTTCTGGCTGCATCATATACAACTCTTCTTCCAGAAATCCATTCAAGAATGCAGTTTTGACATCCATTTGCCAAATTTCATAATTATAAAATGCAGCAATTGCTAACATGATTCGGACAGACTTAAGCATCGCTACGGGTGAGAAAGTCTCATCGTAGTCAACCCCTTGAACTTGTCGAAAACCTTTTGCAACAAGTCGTGCTTTATAGACAGTTACATTACCATCAGCGTCAGTCTTGTTCTTAAAAATCCATTTATTCTCAATGGCTTGCCGATCATCGGGCAAGTCAACCAAAGTCCATACTTCGTTCTCATACATGGATCCCATCTCAGATTTCATGGCCTCTAGCCATTTTGCGCAATCTGGGCTCATCTTCCTCATAGTTCGTAGGTTCATCATGGTCAAGTAACATCACTTCCAGAATAGGATTACCGTACCACTCTGGTGCGGATCTTACTCTGGTAGACCTACGAGGTTCAGTAGAAACTTGATCTGAAGTTTCATGATCAATATCATTAGCTTCCTCACTGATTGGTGTAGTTGTCATAGGAACCGGTTCTTGTGATGAACTACTTTCCAATAAGGGAGCAGGTACAGTTACCTCATCAAGTTCTACTTTCCTCCCACTCACTTCTTTCGAGAGAAATTCCTTCTCTAGAAAGGATCCGAATTTAGCAACGAAAATCTTGCCTTCAGATCTGTGATAGAAGGTGTACCCAACAGTCTCTTTTGGGTATCCTATGAAGACACATTTCTCCGATTTGGGTTCGAGCTTATCTGGTTGAAGTTTCTTCACATAAGCATCGCAGCCCCAAACTTTAAGAAACGACAACTTTGGTTTCTTGCCAAACCACAGTTCATGATGCGTCGTCTCAACGGATTTTGATGGTGCCCTATTTAACGTGAATGCGGCCGTCTCTAAAGCATAACCCCAAAACGATAGCGGTAAATCAGTAAGAGACATCATAGATCGCACCATATCTAATAAAGTACGATTACGACGTTCGGACACACCATTTTGTTGTGGTGTTCCGGGTGGCGTGAGTTGTGAAACTATTCTGCATTGTTTCAAATGTAAACCAAACTCGTAACTCAAATATTCTCCTCCACAATCAGATCGTAGAAATTTTATTTTCTTGTTACGATGATTTTCCACTTCACTCTTAAATTCTTTGAACTTTTCAAATGTTTCAGACTTGTGTTTCATTAAGTAGATATACCCATATCTGCTCAAATCATCTGTGAAGGTGAGAAAATAACGATACCCGCCGCGAGCCTCAACATTCATTGGACCACAAACATCAGCATGTATGATTTCCAACAAATCAGTTGCTCGCTCCATAGTTCCGGAGAATGGCGTTTTAGTCATCTTGCCCATGAGGCACGGTTCGCAAGTACCAAGTGATTCATAATCAAGTGATTCCAAAAGCCCATCAGTATGGAGTTTCTTCATGCGCTTTACACCGATATGACCTAAATGACAGTGCCACAAATAAGTTGCACTATCATTACCAACTCTGCATCTTTCAACACTATGAATATGTGTATCACTACTATCGAAATTCAATAAAAATAGACCATTCTTCAAGGGTGCATGACCATAAAAGATATTAATCATATAAATAGAACAACCATTATTCTCTGACTTAAATGAATAACCGTCTCGCATCAAACAAGATCTAGATATAATGTTCATGCTCAACGCTGGCACCAAATAACAATTATTTAGGTCTAAAACTAATCCCGATGGTAGATGTAGAGGTAGCGTGCAGACCGCGATCACATCGACTTTGGGACCATTTCCCACGTGCAACGTCACCTCGTCCTTAGCCAATCTTTGCTTAATCCGTAGTCCCTGTTTCGAGTTGCAAATATTAGCAACAGAACCAGTATCAAATACCCAGGTACTACTGCGAGCATTAGTAAGGTACACATCAATAACATGTATATCACATATACCTTTGTTCACTTTGCCATCCTTCTTATCAGCCAAATACTTGGGGCAGTTCCGCTTCGAGTGTCCAGTCTGCTTGTAGTAGAAGCACTCAGTCTCAGGCTTAGGTCCAGACTTGGGTTTCTTCTCTTGAGCAACAACTTCTTTGCTGTTCTTCTTGAAGTTCCCCTTCTTCTTCCCTTTGCCCCTTTTCTTGAAACTGGTGGTCTTGTTAACCATCAACACTTGATGCTCCTTCTTGATCTCTACCTCCGCGGCTTTTAGCATTGCGAAGAGCTCGGGAATAGTCTTGTCCATCCCTTGCATATTATAGTTCATCATGAAGCTCTTGTAGCTTGGTGGTAGTGATTGAAGAATTCTGTCAATGACACTATCATCAGGAAGATTAACTCCCAGTTGAATCAAGTGATTATTATACCCAGACATTTTGAGTATGTGTTCACTTACAGAACTATTCTCCTCCATCTTACAGCTATAGAACTTATTGTAGAATTCATATCTCTCAATCCGGGAATTTGCTTGAAATATTAACTTCAACTCCTGGAACATCTCATATGCTCCCTGACGTTCAAAACGTTGTTGAAGACCCGGTTCTAAGCCGTAAAGCATGGCATACTGAACTATCGAGTAGTCATCAACTTTGCCCTGCCAGACATTCTTAATGTCGTCAGTTGCATGAGTAGCAGGCTTGGCACCCAGCGGTGCTTCCAGGACGTAATTCTTCTGTGCAGCAATGATGATAATCCTCAGGTTACGGACCCAGTCCGTGTAATTGCTACCATCATCTTTCAACTTTGCTTTCTCAAGGAACGCATTAAAATTCAACGGAACAACAACAAGAGCCATCTATCTACAACAAACATAGACAAGCAAAATACTATCAGGTACTAAGTTCATGATAAATTTAAGTTCAATTAATCATATTACTTAAGAACTCCCACTTAGATAGACATCCCTCTAATCTTCTAAGTGATTACGTGATCCATATCAACTACACCATGTCCGATCGTCACATGAGATGGAGTAGTTTCAACGGTGAACATCAATATGTTGATCATATCTACTATATGATTCATGCTCGACCTTTCGGTCTCCGTGTTTCGAGGCCATATCTGTTATTGCTAGGCTCGCCAAGTTTAACCTGAGTATTCTGCGTGTGCAACTGTTTTGCACCCGTTGTATTTGAACGTAGAGCCTATCATACCCGATCATCACGTGGTGTCTCAGCACGAAGAACTTTTGCAACAGTGCATACTCAGGGAGAACACTTCTTGATAATTTAGTGAGAGATCATCTTAAAATGCTACTGTCAATCAAAGCAAGATAAGATGCATAAAGGATAAACATCACATGCAATCAATATAAGTGATATGATATGGCCATCATCATCTTGTGCTTGTGATCTCCATCTTCGAAGCACCGTCGTGATCACCATCGTCACCGGCGCGACACCTTGATCTCCATCGTAGCATCATTGTCGTTACGCCATCTATTGCTTCTACGACTATCGCTACCGCTTAGTGATAAAGTAAAGCAATTACAGGGCGTTTGAATTTCATACAATAAAGCGAAAACCATATGGCTCCTGCCAGTTGCCGATAAGTTCGGTTACAAAACATGATCATCTCATACAATAAAATATAGCATCACGTCTTGACCATATCACATCACAACATGCCCTGCAAAAACAAGTTAGACGTCCTCTACTTTGTTGTTGCAAATTTTACGTGGCTGCTACGAGCTTATCAAGAACCGTTCTTACCTACGCATCAAAACCACAATGATAGTTCGTCAAGTTAATGATGTTTTAACCTTCACAAGGACCGGGCGTAGCCACACTCGGTTCAGCTAAAGTGAGAGAGACAGACACCCGTCAGTCACCTTTAAGCACAAGTGCTCGTAACGGTGAAACCAGTCTCGCGTAAGCGTACACGTAATGTCGGTCCGGGCCGCTTCATCTCACAATACCGCTGAGCCAAAGTATGACATGCTGGTAAGCAGTATGACTTGTATCACCCAAAACTCACTTGTGTTCTACTCGTGCATATGACATCTACGCATAAAACCTGGCTCGGATGCCACTGTTGGGGAACGTAGTAATTTCAAAAAAATTCCTACGCACACGCAAGATCATGGTGATGCATAGCAACGAGAGGAGAGAGTAATGTCCACGTACCCTCATAGACCATAAGCGAAAGCGTTATGAAAACGCGGTTGATGTAGTCGTACGTCTTCACGATCCAACCGATCCAAGTACCGAACGTACGGCACCTCCGAGCTCAGCACATGTTCAGCTCGATGACGATCCCTGGACTCCGATCCAACAAAGTGTCAGGGATGAGTTCCGTCAGCACGACGGCGTGGTGACGGTGATGATGTTCTACCGGCGCAGGGCTTTGCCTAAACTCCGCGATGATATGATCGAGGTGGAATATGGTGGAGGGGGGCACCGCACACGGCTAAGGAACGATCACGTAGATCAACTTGTGTATTCTAGGGTGCCCCCTGCCCCCGTATATAAAGGAGGGAGGGGGAGGTGCGGCCGGCCCCCAAGGGGTGCGCCTGGAGGAGTCCTACTCCCACCGGGAGTAGGACTCCCCCCTCTTTCCTTGGTGGAGAAGGAAAGGGGGGAGGGGAAAGAGGAAATGGGGGCGCCGCCCCCTCCTTGTCCTATTCGGACTAGGGGGGGAGGGGGCGTGCGACCTGCCCTTCCTGGCCCTCCTCTTCTCCCTCATGGCCCATGTAGGCCCAATAACCCCCGGGGGTTTTCCGGTAACCCCCCGGTACTCCGAAAAAATCCCGGTTTCTCCCGGAACGATTCCGATATCCAAATATAGGCTTCCAATATATCAATCTTTATGTCTCGACCATTTCAAGACTCCTCGTCATGTCCTGGATCATATCCGGGACTCCGGACAACCTTCGGTACATCAAAATATATAAACTCATAATAAAACTGACATCGTAACGTTAAGCGTGCAGACACTACGGGTTCGAGAACTATGTATACATGACCTAGAACTATTGTCGGTCAATAACCAATAGCGGAACCTGGATGCTCATATTGGCTCCTACATATTCTACGAAAATCTTTATCGGTCAAACCGCATAACAACATATGTTGTTCCCTTTGTCATCGGCATGTTACTTGCCCGAGATTCGATCGTCGGTATCTAATACCTAGTTCAATCTCGTTACTGGCAAGTCTCTTTACTCGTTACGTAATGCATCATTCCGTAACTAACTCATTAGCTACATTGCTTGCAAGGCTTATAGTGATGCGCATTACCGAGAGGGCCCAGAGATACCTCTCCGACAATCGGAGTGACAAAACCTAATCTCGAAATACGCCAACCCAACATGTACCTTTGGAGACACCTATAGTACTCCTTTATAATCACCCAGTTACGTTGTGACGTTTGGTAGCACCCAAAGTGTTCCTCCGGTAAATGGGAGTTGCATAATCTCATAGTTACAGGAACATGTATAAGTCATGAAGAAAGCAATAGCAATATACTAAACGATCAAGTGCTAGGCTAGCGGAATGGGTCATGTCAATCACATCATTCTCCTAATGATGTGATCCCATTAATCAAATGACAACACATGTCTATGGTTAGGAAACATAACCATCTTTGATTAATTAGCTAGTCAAGTAGAGGCATACTAGTGACTATATGTTTGTCTATGTATTCACACATGTATTATGTTTCTAGTTAATACAATTCTAGCATGAATAATAAACATTTATCATGATATGAGGAAATGAATAATAACTTTATTATTGCCTCTAGGGCATATTTCCTTCAAAGATCATCGATGACATTCGAGCGCCAGGTCCTCTCACACGCTGAAAAGCTTCACATTTATCTAACTTTTGTGGGCACTATGCTTTTGTCTCTATTACAGACCCCACTAAGGTAGATGAAGCATTTCTGGAGCCTGAGTGGATTCAGGCCATGCAAGAAGAATTACATTAGTTCGAGCTCAACAATGTCTGGGAACTGGTCAAACGTCCAGATCCTCGCAAGCATAATATCATCGGCACAAAGTGGATCTACCGCAACAAGCAAGATGAAAATGGCCTTGTGGTGAGGAATAAGGCACGACTTGTAGCTCAAGGCTACACACAGGTTGAAGGAATTGATTTCGATGAAACTTTTGCACCTGTTGCTAGACTTGAGGCTATTCGCATATTACTTGCTTATGCTAACCATCATAATATTATCTTACAACAAATGGATGTGAAAAGTGCATTCCTCAATGGTAAGCTTGAGGAAGAAGTATATGTTGCTCAACCCCCAGGTTTTGAAGATCCAAAGAATCCTGACAAAGTTTTCAGACTCAACAAGGCCCTGTATGGCCTCAAGCAGGCCCCTCGGGCATGGTATGACACTTTGAAGGAATTCTTCATGAAGAATGGCTTCACACCCGGTTCACTCGACCCTACTCTCTTTACTAAATCTTATGATGGTGAACTGTTTGTGTGCCAAATATACATTGATGATATTATCTTTGGTTGTACTGACCAACGTTATAGTGATGAATTTGCCTATATGATGAGTGAAGAATATCAAATGTCTATGATGGGAGAGTTGAAATTCTTTTTAGGTCTTCAAATTCGTCAACAGCACAATGGTATATTCATATCTCAGGAGAAATACCTCAAGGAAGTTCTGAGGAAATTCAGCATGCAAGAGTGCAAAGGCGTCAAAATTCCTATGCCCACAAATGGCCATCTATGCACTGATGAAAATGGTATTGACTTCGATCACAAGGTATAGCGCTCCATGATTGGCTCGTTATTGTACTTATGTGCATCTAGGCCAGATATAATGCTTAGTGTTTGCATGTGTGCCCGATTTCAAGCTGCACCGAAGGAATCACACCATAAGGCTGTGAAGCATATTCTTCGATATCTAGCTCACACACCAACACTAGGATTATGGTACCCCAAGGGCTCTACTTTTGATCTCATTGGATATTCTGACTCTGACTATGCTGGTGATCGTGTGGACTGCAAGTCAACATATGGTACTTGTCATTTCCTTAGACGATCTTTGGTCTGTTGGTCCTCGAAGAAACAGAACTGCGTATCACTGTCTACTGTAGAGGCTGAGTACATTGCTGCTGGTTCTTGCTGTGCTCAACTGCTATGGATGAAGCAAACCCTCAAGGACTACGACATCAACGTGAAGAATGTGCCTCTCCTCTGTGACAATGAGAGTGCCATCAAGATTGCTCACAACCCAGTTCAACACTCGAAGACAAAGCACATACAGATTCGTCATCATTTTCTTCATGATCATGTGTTGAAGGGCGACATCTCCATCGAGCACCTGAAGACTGAAGAACAGCTAGCCAATATCTTCACAAAGCCCTTAGATGAGAAGAGATTTAGCAAGTTGCGGTGTGAGCTAACTATCCTAGAATCTTCGAATGTTCTTTGAAAAAGGACACACATCCTGACACATGCAAAATTGATGACTTAGATGTGCAACACATGAAGAAATGTTCTTCTTCAATCAATGAAGAATAACACTCTAAGTGTGAAGAAATTAATGAAGAATTTGATTCTTAGAACCTACGACAATTGTACGCGGTGTCTGAAATCATCATTCTTATACGGTGGGTCACGTCACCACCAAAGTTGAAAATCTTCATTTTTGAAATTCCTCAGTTTTTCTTTAGTTTTTCAAATTCTTCAACTTTGCAAAATCTTCAATGTTTCTGTCATTTTTCTTCATTGACTATATATATATATATATATATATATATATATATATATATATGAGTTTATGTCCTCTACAACATTCACTTATGGCTATTTCTTCAAGTTGCATTTTCTGCTAAGTGAATGTGATCGGACCCTTCCCCCTCTATGCTATATTCAACCCAATCTATTCACAAATTCTTCATGTGCGTTCTATTTGAAACTCGTTCAAAATCTTCACTGTGTCCTTGTCAGTTGAAGAATTTGCGAACGAACTTTAAAATTAATCTTATCAAAATTTTCGGTTTTACCGCTCAATCCATTCCGGATCCCTAGATAGACTTATCTATTCACCCACGATCTAACACGATCTCCACTCCTCAGTACGTGGGTGACACATGTCAAGCGAAGGAGAAGGGTCATGGGCAGGTTCGTCCAAAATCTTCGGGCGAACAGTTTTTCACTGTGACTATAAATACCCCCTCATCCCTTCCTCACTTCCTTTACTCTGCTCGACCGCTCTCTCTCTCTCTCTCGAGCTCCTCAAACCCTAGCGCCGCCGCTACTCCATCGTCGCCGGTGAGGAAGAGCTTC
This sequence comes from Triticum aestivum, assembly GCF_018294505.1. Taxonomy (NCBI): domain Eukaryota; kingdom Viridiplantae; phylum Streptophyta; class Magnoliopsida; order Poales; family Poaceae; genus Triticum; species Triticum aestivum. Next base: position 226,420,993 of record NC_057804.1, on the reverse strand, counting down.
ACTGCCTCGACCTCGTCGTCGTTGTACTCGCGCCGACCGCGGAAATCTTCACTCCGCCGCCGCCGTAGTTGTCTTCCTCCACCAAGTTAGGGCGTGGAAGATCTACATCGATGAACTTCACTGTTCTGCTTCTCTGTTCGTCGTGTTCTTCATCCAGGGTAATTAAAAGTTACATTTTCTACCCCTTTTGATTCAATATTTCACAACAAAATCTTCAAAGGTGTTTTATTCTTCAAATCCTCATACACAAAACACCTCACTAGTCATTTGTTCTTGATTCGTTTCTCTAAGCATCATTTTTCTTCAAGATTCCTCAATCGTGTGGATCCTCGATCTATACAACTCTAGAACCTAAGACAAAGAACGCTTAGTGAAATTCTTCAAGGCTCATCTGGTTAAATTCCTCAAACTTGTTCTTTTTGAAAAACCTTCTGAGAACGCATATGACCTCTCCAAATTCCTCGCAACTATACTCTGTTCACACGTACTCATGTCCGCTGCTGAATCACTAGGTTCTCATCAACTTAACTCATTTGCAGCATTCCTCGAAGAAAAGTTGCATACTTCTTTAGAAAATTCGATTGTTCAAATTCCTCATCTGAAGAATATGGCTGATGGTAAGAGGCCGCAGAAAGGAGGAAAGAAGCCTGAAGTCATGACTGCTTTTGAAATACCTGAGGACATCTATGCTGATTATTGCACACCTGATGAGGCTAAGTACGGAAAAGAAACCAAAACTCAGCGCAAGGTGAGCATACAGAAGATTGAACAGAGATGGGCAAGAGAATGGAGGGAGTACAGATATGTGACTCCAAAGTATATGAAGAAATTCGCACTTAATCCTCCATGCCCAAGAGCTCCATTGGCACCTGGCCAAAGAGCTGACCCCACCAGCATCAAGCGTGGTGAGGATTTTCCTGAAGAATGGGCCAAGTGCCAAGCTAAGTTGGCGAGACAAGCTAAAGAAGAAGTGAGGAAATTCAATGAAGACTCTGCTGCTGCTACTGCCACTGAGGCCTCTGTCAAGCCAAGAAAATCAATGGCAAAGAAGCCTGCTCACAAGCCAAGTGCTTCACCAACTATGCCCTCACGGCCAAGTTCCTCAGCAATGCCCTCACGGCCAGAATCTTCAAAGCCCTCACGGCCAGATTTTTCAAAGCCCTCACGGCCAGTACCAACTACTCCTCCTCCTCCAAAGTCCTCAGCTGCTCCGACAAAGTCCTCAACACCTGTACATCTGGCTACATGCCAAAGGACTACAGGCATCTCTATTGCCTCTGGTGCCTCAGCAAGTTCCTCAGCTGCACCAAAATCTTCAACAAGCCCCACTCTGTTGAAGACTAAGGCAACGGCTGGTCGAGGTACTCGGCCTAGTCCGAAGAAGAAACAGGTCGCTTTCCACGTGCCATCTGACGATGAAGCTGATGATGATGAACTTGCAGAAATCATCAGAGACCGATAAGAAAGGGACGCTAGAGCCAAAGGCACAAATGTGCCACTGCTTTTGGATCCAAGGGCGATCCTTGATTACATTGATCTCTGGCACAAGGATCCAAATACTCCTATGCCTGATTTCAAGTTGACTCCTGGTCAAAGTCACATGCTGACCCATTTCATCACTGAAGAGAAATGGAAATTTGAGAAGGCCAGGCAGATCAAGAAGACTCAGTTCAGAAAGGAGAAGTTCCTGAAGAATAACGTTGTAAATATGACACCTGATGAACTCCTCAAGATCCAAGCTGAAATCAAAACCGTCAGCAATGACTTCAAAGCTTACTATGCTGATTGGCAAGGAGCCAAAGTCAGTTTTGTGAAACTGACTGAGAAATTCACAAATGTTGCAGCCCCATCGCAACAAGAAATTCCTCATGCTGAAGCATCTGCTCAGCCAACTGAAGAACATGCCAGCACCGCTGATGACATTCAGGCTGCTGAAGAAAATGCTAGTTCCAGGGCTGATGACTCCATTCCAGCCACTGAAGAAATTGTCAGGGCATCCACCAGTGGTGCGCCTGAAGAAACTGAAAATGTTAGGGCAACTGCTGAGGAAATTCAACCAGAAACCTCAGTTCCAACTGTGCCTACACCAACTCCAATTCTTCCATGTGCATTCGATGTGAAGAATACCAAGGCTGCAGAGCGAGCTGCAGTGAAGAAAAGGAAAGCATCCAGCGCTTCAGAATCTTCAGCTCTAAAGAAGATGAAGCCTCTGACAAGCTCTATTGAGAATCCAATTGATGCTGTTCTAATTTCCACCATCTCATCAAAGGACCTTGTTCCTTTTGGTGAAGAATATGTGATCCCAAGCGGATCTAATGAAGAACATCAATCTGCTGCTTCATCAGAGTAGATTGATGATGAAATTGAAGTGGATGCGATCCCTTCAACGAATGTTACTTCCTCGCCAATGCCTCAGTTCACAGCTGAAGAGGCTGGCATTGAAGAAATTGAAGATGAAGACGTGGACATTGGCTGCACAACGCCAGTGATGAATGATGACTTTTGGGAAAGCCAGCACCCCAATACTCCACTCTTCACCCCACTTCAACAAATACCTCAGTCCCCTGCACCAACTGTTCAAATGGGCTCTGGAGAAACTCATCCCACCTCGTCTATGCAAGAAGACATTCTAGCCGCTAGTGACGAAGAAGCTGCTGTTGTTGAACCCTTGAACACGCAACCTGCTACTGAAGAGGAACCAGAAATTCCTCAGCCTGAAGAACCTGAGATTGCAATTCCAGAAGTTGTGATGCAACTCACTGACACTCCCGTGCCCAAGCCAACGGATCCATTCTCAATGAAGCAAAAGTTCAAGGCTGAAGATTTCTTCAGCGAGCATGTGTTCTTCACTGACTATAACCCCTATGACTCTGCCCACATAAGAAGATGCGTTTCTGGACTGCTAGTCAAGCAAATTTCTATTCCTTAGTACTGTTCAACAAAGACAAAGTCTTCGATCATGAACACATTCCTCATGTAGACATGGAGTCTCTGCTGTGCTTCGAGCTAGTCCTCAGTGTCCTTCACGATGCTGGATTGCTAAATTTCTGCACTGACATCTGTGACTGGAATGAAAAACTCATTCTTCAATTCTATGCAACGCTGCACATCACAGGAAACTCTGAAGATGTGAATTCATGGGCGTTGGACCGGATGTCTAAAAATACTCACTACAAGGCACCAGCAACTGAATTGCTTCGTGCCCTCCCACTCAGTCCTCCCCTTGACGGTGCTCGTTTTGTCTACAGTGAACCTGAACTTTCAAATCATTTCATGCAAGTGCTGATGAAGCCATTGAAGCCAGGGCAGGCTACTCGAACCAAATTCCTCGTCAAGGAATTACTATATGTGCCCCGGACTGTCTATCGCATTCTGTCGAAGACAATGAGTCCTATCAAAGGTCACGACTCAAATGATGAATAGGTCGTTGGCATCATGAAGAACATGCTTTTCAATATCATTCATGGCGTTCCCGTCAACTTCCATGATTTCTTCATGAGGACTCTGGCAAATATTGCTATGTCACCATTTGAGCTGAAGCCTTATGCACCATGGATTATGAAATTCATCAGGACAATGGCTTCACTAAATTACAAAGCTGACACTTTGAACCATGGCAGCTACTTGCCTCCCATTGAAGTCCTCAAACGGGCATATTCCTCAGCTGATGACAAAGGCAAGGCATCTGCTGTGATAGATGAAGGCATTCGTCCATTGGATGGTCAATTTCGCAAGGCTGCATCCTACTCCACCAATAATGACTCTGCCACACATGACTCTGCCGCCAAGCAAAATCCTCAAGCCACAGCTCCCAGGGTGATGACTGATCATGAGTTACTCCTCAGTCTTCATTAGAAGGTTGATCGCAATCATAAATGGGTCAAGCGTCAGTTTGGTTCAATTCTTCACAACATGACCTCAACACACAATGAAGTGAAGAAAAACCAATACTACCTCCATGAAACCTTCAACCGTACCTGGGCTGTTCTATCTCATGTCTACAGCACTGCAGATCTGAAGAATATGGGTCTCAAGGAAGAATTTGACTGGTCTGCACCTCCACCGAAGAAATTCAAGAAGGTCAAAGTTCCTTCCTTGGTGGCCAGCTCCTATTCTTCATCATGCGAGACTGATGAAAATGAAGACTTGGACGACACTGTGGCAGGCCCTACTACAACAACTGACCCCAACAACGCTGGCGCTCCTCCATCAACTTGATATTCTTCAGGGGCGTTAGTCCTCAGTTTTGATCCTTTTGGTCATTCGATGACAAAGGGGGAGAAATTTGAGTTAGTCTTCAAGCGGGTCTATTATATGGGTGTTTTTTGTTAAGTTACAACTCTCGTTCTTTTGAAACTTTATTGGATCGAGTTGTAATCTTAAACCCGATGGTGCCCTGATACTTTTGATGCACTATGATTTGATACTCTCGATATGTTATTCTGCATGCTTGTTCCTCATTAATGTTACTGCACGCATGCTGAATTTCATCAGGCACCATATTTTATCATGCATTTCAAATCCTTCATATCATATGTCAAATGCGTGTACGAATTACAAGATATAGGGGGAGATCTCCATGATTCAACTCTTCAAGTATGCATTGCTTCAAAAGCAAATTCCTCACTATGCACATCTTCAGGGGGAGTTCTTCTATATCTTGCAATCAAATTCCTCAATATCAGTACTTACACTTCACATGTTTATCCCCGTTGAAAACTTAACCTATATTGTCATCAATCACCAAAAAGGGGGAGATTGTAAGTGCATCTAGTGCCCCTTAGTGATTTTGGTGTATTGAAGACTTATAGGTTAAGGTACTAATGCGTTTGTGAGTGTACATAGGTCTATAAGTCTATGAGGAGTTTGATATTTACAGGGAAAGTCGACCCCTAAAAATGAATATCTTCAACTGAAGATTTTGGTATTTCTGAAGACTTTCATGAAGACTTTGAAAGTGAAGTAATTGGTGTTACCGTGAAGACTTGATATTCATGCGAGGAATATGAAGCTTGAAGAATTTTGTTTTCATAGTTTTGTTTTTCTCTTTCTTGAGTCATAGGAAACACCGTACTGTTAAAGGGGGTCGAGGAAATACTAAGGAAAAATTTCCAAGTGATGCTCAACTCAAAATCCTACATCTACCAAACCCTTCGAGTGAAGCCTTTGGAAATCTCATACAGTTCAGTCAATTTCTTCATTGACAGAGACGAAGTTCTTCTGGTCACTGAGGAATTTGTTCTGACTGAGGAGTTAGGAATTCGCCAGTGCGGATTGCCTACACAGTGAGGAACATGATAGCCCTGAGGAATTTGATAGTCAAATTTCCGACCGTTGCTGTTCTACGCGCCAGCTGTCCCAAAATATCTTATCCACCTAACGGTCATATCAGATAAGGGCATTTATGTCTTATCTTGTCGGGTTGCTCCCTAGGCTATAAATAGCCGCCCCCTACAACCACTAGTTGGTTGGCTGCTCCGAGAGAAACTGACACTTGTCGTTTGAGAGTAACCCATCCTCCGAGGACTTTGAGCGAAAATCATCGAGTGAGGAAAAACCCAAACCCAAACACCTACAAACCCCAAAGTGATTGAGCATCACTGAAGAGATTGATCCTGCGTGGATCCGACGCTTGTTACCTTTGAAGACTGTGCTTCTTCCAGACGGTTAGGCGTCATGGTCTAGAGCATCCAAGAGGAATTGTGGATCGCCGAGTGACCAAGTCTGTGAAGGTTTGGAAGTCGCCTGAAGACTTACCACGAGTGATTGGACGAGGTCTGTGTGACCTTAATTCAAGGAGAATACGGTGAGGACTTGGTGTCCTGAGCTGCGTGCTCAGCGACTGGGTGTCCGGGACTGCGTGTCCTCGAGTTTAAATACTCAGCCGCTCCAACCAGACGTACAACTGAGACAGCAGTTGGAACTGGTCTAACAAATCATTGTCTTCACCAACCTTACTGGTTCTATTTCCTCAACTCTTTCATTTCCTCATTACTGTGTTGAGTGATTGTTCATATCTGTGTTTGAAGACTTTGACTAAAGACTTTCTCAATTTCCTCAGTTCAATTTCTTCAGTCTGTTTGTCTTCATCTTGTGTTATCCTATGTCTACGCTTTCTGTACTCTGTGTTTGTCTTCATTTCATCATGATGACTATGTCTGTATCCTGTTATGCTTACTTCTGAGTACTTCCGCTGCTAGTAGTTCTTCGCTAAGGAATTTCCTCACCGGCAAATTCCTCAGTGAAGAATTTTTAAAAATCGCCTATTCACCCCCCTCTAGGCGATATAACACACTTTCATTCATCCAAACCCCCAGCAATTCCCACTGTTCATCCAACCCCCCCCCAGCAATGCTCACTATTCATCCAGAGGTAGCATCGATTGGCTTCAGTTAGCAGCAGTAGCGAAGGAATCGCTCGAGCGCTCGGATTCAGTAATGCGTAGCCTGTAGTGCAATCGCCCAGGTTCAGTTAGGCGATGCCTCGCTCGGGTTCAATTAGAGCCCAACGCCTCGCACCCCCACGCGCATACGGTATGAGAGGAACGCGCATCGCTCGGCCCCCGACCACCCACCATAACCGGGAACTCCCTGATATTTTCTCGGCCCTTGCTTCTACCATGGTTTTTTTCTTCATGGACGGCCCAAAGAATGTCATGAAGCTGCATCTCCGGCCCGCCTAGGACAAAAAGCCCATTTTCTGTCATGATTTGTCACAGAAGTAGGAGCCCACCACATCTATGATGATATCAGGTTTTGTCACAATTATCGTCATAGAAGTGTCATAAGTATGATAGTTTTTTTTTCGTTCGGTCCAAAATGTCACGGATGTGTCTTTTTTTGTAGTGATGATGATTGCTATGTATTGATGAACTATTCTATTCATGTTGTAGATTGTGGCGAGTGTAAGCCTTTATCTTTTATTCTCATCTATTCAGTACATGGTATGTTGTAATGATATCCACTGTCGGAGTAAATGACCACGGGTAGCCTTATCTACTCCCCATGACGCTTTAAGACATCGGGGCCGGCTGCGCCCCTCAAGCATCCAAGACAAAGGGCTGCCTTCTCGTGGCCGGCGGGTCCAAGCGGCCGGCTGCGGGAAGGCGACAAGGACAAATGGGCGGTCTCAAAGTGGGCCGAATCCTAGCAGGCGGCCACCAGAGTGGCCGACTCCTAGCAGGCGGCCCACCCATGCACCCTCAAAGTTTGCACCCACATAATGGCAACGAGATGGGGCATGGCTACAGTGCAGACTTGTAACGCCCCGGATCCGATGCGCCAGGTGTCCACCAGTTATTCGCCGTCGTTGCCAGGTCATTTGCTTGCGTGTTGCATTTTGCCATGTCATCATGTGCATCTCATTTTGCATACGTGTTCGTCTCATGCATCCGAGCTTTTTCCCCGTTGTCCGTTTTGGAATCCGGCACTCCTATGCCATCCGACGTCCCCTTCTTGTCTCTTTTCGTGAGCGGGTATTAAACATTCTCGGAATGGACTGAGTCTTGCCAAGTGGCCTTGGTACACCACCGGTAGACCGCCCGTCAAGTTTCGTTCCATTTGGAGGTTGTTTGATGCTCCAACGGTTAACCGGGGAACCGCAAAGGCCTCTTTTGTGTGCAGCCCAACACCACTCCAAAGTGGCCCAATAACCCATCCAAACCCCCTCCATGCTCTCGGTCATTCGATCACGATCGTGTTGGCGAAAACCGCACCTCATTTGGACACTCCTAGCTCCCTCTACATATAAATATGTGCCCCTCCCCAAATTTTCGCGCAGACCAAACCCTAACCTAGTCCCTCTCCGCCGCCGGACGTGTCCGTCGGCGCCGGACACGTCCACCGCCGCCGCACGATGAATCCTCGGGCGCCGCGTGGCACCGCAGCGCCGTTCACCGCCGCCGGCCCGCTCGGCCCGTACGGGGCCCCCGCGGCCCGCACCGCACCTGCCGCCGCCCTCTTCCACAGGTCGCCGCGCCCGACCGCGCCGCCGCCCAGGCCCGAAGGTCGCCGCCACCTCGCGCCTCCTCGCCGGACTCCGCCGCCGTCCGGCGCTTGTCTACGACGCCGCTCGCCGGAGCGCGACGCCTCCCCGCCCTGCCGGCTGGCCCGTTCGCCGCCGCGTCCTCGACGGCCATCGCCACCCTCCCGCCTCACCGCCGGCGCCCAGCGCGCCCGAGCTCCCCGACGCCCTTCGCCCGCCGCTGCGCCTCCTTGCCGAAGGTCGCGACCGCGCCGTCGTCAGCCGTGCGCCCTCGCCGCCCCGCGCCCGGCCGCCCTCCGCCGCCGCCGTGCCGGATCGGGCCGGACCAGCCCGTCTCCGCCCCGACCCGCATCGAACCCCGCCGCCTCCGGTCGCCCGTGCAGCCGCCGGCCGCCTCCGCCGCCGTTGCCGGCCACCCCGTCGCCGGATCCGGACGGGTGGGATGAGATCCACCCGTCCCGGAACCAAACGTCCACGCTTCCCCGTCCCGCTCCACTCCATCCCGGGATCTCCCCGTCCAACTCCCCGCGAGGTGAAATTCCACCAAGTCCCCCAGTTCTGCAACATTTTCATTGCATGTTCATTGCATCATATCTTCATGATTGTTCCTCCGTTTTGCGTACATGAGATATCGAAATGTTCATCATGAGATGCTCTTCATTTCATTCCATTATTACATGCTTGTTTGAGTCCATCTTGATGCCCAAATCATCATTGCAAGAGTGCCATGTGATGTTATCTGCTGTCTGTAAACATAACTTGCTGTTTTGTCTTTTTCATTGCATTTTGTGTGTGCATCCTATGAGCTTGATGTTTACATGAGTTTTGAGCTACATCATTCCATATTTAGAGTGGTGCAATCCATGTATTTTTGTGTGCCTTGTGGTGAGTGCATCAAGCTCGTGAAGTAGGGTACTTGCTGTTGCTGTTTTGCTAGGCTGAATCTGCTATATCCTGATGCTATGTTAACCTGCTGCTACAAGTCATTCTATGCATAATCTGGAGATGTTCACTAAGGATGTTTTGTTATTCATATCATGCTATATCCATCCATCCCCATGGTTGAATTTATAGCCTGCTGTAGCTTGTTGTAATCTTGCTCTCAAATTGCTAAATAATGTTGCTGTCAGCCTGATTAATAGTAAGTTCAGTTTTGCCATGTGCTTTGCTAGTGATCCATGCACCCTATGAACTTGCTCTTGCCATGCTTAGCTTCACAAACATGTTTTCTTACTGTTGGTTACCTTTTCATGCCATTTATTTCTCTGTGGTGAGTTGTACAAGCTCACCAACATGCCTATTTATCGTTGTTTCTGCCATGTCTGAATCTGTCATATCATTTGCCATGTTTGAATGGATGCTACCATCTTTTCTGTTGATCTTTGTAATTAGTTCAGTATGGGAGTTTTGTTCTTTGTCTTTAGTATTAGCATTCCATACCTTTGTTTGCCCTGTTAAGTTCATGTAACATGTTGTTTGATAGCTCTAAACATTGCAACCTGATGTTATTTCTGCTAAGTCTGAAACTGTTATTATTTGCAATCTTGCCATGTCCTTTTGAGCATGTTCTAGTGTTTTATGGGGATAGCTCAGTGTTCATGTTTTGTCATGCTTTAACTTTACTTCATTCCCATGCCTTTTGTTTTCACGTTGAGATGCTGTAGCATATTGTTTTGATGTTTGTAAGATGCCTAGTTGCTGTTTTGGACAGCTTATCCTCTTAAACTTGTATAGAGTGTATGTGTTGAACCGTTGCTCCGTTTTGAGTGTGCTCTATATGAAACTTGCTTGATTTTGCATGAAGTTTCATATTATCATGTCGCATCCATGTTTTGAGTGTGTTGATTGATGTTTGTATGCATTTTGCATCAATGCCATGTTTAACTTGTTTTGCTCATATCTTCTAGGCCGTAGCTCCGAACTAAATGAACTTTATATGTAACTTGACTAGAATTTCGTGTAGATACTCTTGGTGCTCTTTAACTCGCTGTTTAAAAACTTCAACTCAATGTTTGTTCAGATCTGGACCAACTTCGAAACTTGCATATGAGGACTTACCGGATTAGTTCTATGTTATTTCCGGCCTCATTTAAACTTGCCTTGATGTGTTGTTCTTGTTTGCATCATCTCTTGCCATGAGTAGCCTCATCTAGCCTTGTCATGCACCATGCTTGGTTGTGCATCATGTCTTGTCTATGTGTGGTGTGTTTATCATGTTGTGTGCTTCTTCTCGATAGTTCCTGTTTCGTTGCGATCATGAGGATTCGTTTGTCTATGCTTGGTTTGGCTTCTTCCGTTTGTCTTCTTCATGGACTCGTTCTTCTTCCTTGTGGGATTTCAGGCAAGATGACCATAACCTTGGATCTCACTACTATCATTGCTATGCTAGTTGCTTCGTTCTATCGCTTTGCTGCGCTACCTATCACTTGTTCTTCAGGCCTCCCCAAATTGCCATGTCAGCCTCTAACCTTTTTTCACCCTTCCTAGCAGACTGTTGTTTGGCTATGTTACCGCTTTTCTCAGCCCCTCTTATAGCGTTGATAGTTGCAGGTGAAGTTGAAGATTGCTCCATGATGGACAAGATTATGTTGGGATATCACAATATCTCTTATTTAATTAATGCATCTATATACTTGGTAAAGGGTGGAAGGCTCGGTCTTATGCCTGGTGTTTTGTTCCACTCTTGCCGCCCCTGTTTCCGTCATACCGGTGTTATGTTCCTGGATTTTGCGTTCTTACGCGGTTGGGTGATTTATGGGACCCCCTTGATAGTTCGCTTTGAATAAAACTCCTCCAGCAAGGCCCAACCTTGGTTTTACCATTTGCCTCACCACCACCTATACCTTTCCCTTGGGTCGACCAACCCGAGGGTCATCTTTATTTTAGCCCCCCCGGGCCAGTGCTTCTCTAAGTGCTGGTCCAAACCGAGCGATGTCCGGTGCCCCCTGGGCAACCAGGGTCTATGCCAACCCGACGTCTGGCTCATCCGTGTGCCCTGAGAACGAGATATGTGCAGCTCCTATCGGGATTTGTCGGCACATCCGAGCGGCTTTGCTGGTCTTGTTTTACCATTGTCGAAATGTCTTGTAAACTGGGATTCCGAGACTGATCGGGTCTTCCTGGGAGAAGGAATATCCTTCATTGATCGCAAGAGCTTGTGATGGGCTAAGTTGGGACACCCCTGCAGGGTTTGAACTTTCGAGAGCCATGCGTGTGGTTATGTGGCAGATGGGAATTTGTTAATGTCCGGTTGTAGATAACTTGACACCAGATCCGAATTAAAACGCATCAACCGCGTGTGTAGCCATGATGGTCTCTTCTCGGCGGAGTGATGTAGGGTGGAACCCTAGGTGGATGATCTTTCACGTTTGGAGGGATCCCACGAGAGAAACACGAAGAACACGCGGAAGCACAAAGGGGAAATCACGGGGAGGACGAGAGAGAATCATGAAACCGACAGAGAATCAATCACACGAGTGCTAGATCACCGAACACAAAGAGATACATATGATCCACAATCAACAAAGGTAAGGATACAAAGGACAGTTCATCTCCTAACGAAGGTCTTGATGGTCTTCCCTCGAGAGGGGTCTTGAATCCGCTTGGGGGATCTTCTCCGAAGAGGTCCTGAACTCCGAGGAGAAGTATCCAAGTGGATGAGCAAAGGCTCTCTCACAAATATGAGCTAATCCAATGCTGCCCGTACAAGGAGGTGGGGGTGTCCTATTTATAGTCTTAGTGCAAAAGGAAGTCAAAACGAAGGGGTACAAGGGCTCCAGCCCGCAGGTTTGGTCACTCAGGAGTCGGACGTCCGGAAGGCGTCGGACGTCCGGAGGCTCGTGACGGTCCGGTCGTCCGGGCGGGCTCGGACGTCCGTTGTTTCAGCTCGGGTGTAGGCGCGTCGGTCGTCCGTAGGGGGTCGGTCGTCCGGGGCTTCAGGAGGGTCCGGTCGTCCGGGCGCGCTCGGATGTCCGTAGATTTGGTTCGGGTGCTTGGCGTCCGGTCGTCCGGTCCACTCCGGACGTCCGTAGGTTTGGTTCGGGTGACGAAGTGTCGGACGTCCGGAGGGGTCCGGTCGTCCGTGTCCTGGGACTCGTCGGACGTCCGGACACTGTCGGTCGTCCGACGCCTGTAGCTTCACGGCAGCTCTTCTTCTTGTTCATCATGATTGGGGTCCTCGCCTTCTTGGCTCTTGGGGGTCGCTGCTCCGTGGCTCGTTTCCAGGCACCTGATAACACACAGAGTTTCTGAATGAGGTAGTAGCCATGTCTCGTGAGTAGGAATAGGAAGTTTGGAGAGGAGCGAGTTCACCTTATCTTCAATGGCCTTAGCTCGGGCTCGTGTCATGGGTCCAAGTGGTGTCGAGGGAGATGTAGGCACGTCCATGGGGATGAGCGAGGGATGCTCCGCATCATCTCCCCCCCTTGGGAGAGATCCGACCTCGGATCAAAAGGTGCATCACCATGGAAAGGTGCGAGGTCCTTGACGTTGAAGATGTCGCTCACGTTGTACTTGTCTCGTGGTAGGTCGATCTTGTAGATGTTGTCGTTGTAGCGTGCTAGAACCTTGAAAGGTCCATCGGCGCGTGGTAGAAGCTTGGACTTGTGTTCGTTGGGGAAGCGGTCCTTGCGAAGATGTAGCCACACTAGATCACCAATGTTGAATACCACGGGTTGCTTGTTGATGTTGAGCTTGGTCGTTAGTTGTTGTACTTGGCGCTCGATGGTGTGCCTTGTATCTTCATGCATCTTCTTGATGTAGCATGCACGAGCGCTTGCGTCGAGGTTGGTTCGCTCTTGTAGAGGAAGAGGTAGAATGTCCAATGGGGACAAAGGGTTGAAGCCGTAGACGACCTCGAAGGGGGACTTGCCGGTCGTGGAATGTCTTGCACGGTTGTAGGTGTACTCGACGATGGGTAGACACGCCTCCCACTCCTTGATGTTCCTCTTGATCAACACGCGAAGTAGAGTGGAGAGTGTACGGTTCGTCACCTCCATTTGGCCGTCGGTTTGAGGATGGTATGCCGAAGAGAACAATAGCTTGATGCCGAGCTTGGCGCATAGTGTCTTCCAAAAGTAACTCAAGAACTTGACGTCACGATCGGAGACAATCATCTTTGGCAATCCATGAAGTCGCAAGATTTCCCTACAAAAGAGATTAGCAATATGTGAAGCATCGTCTATCTTGTTGCAAGGAATGAAATGTGCCATCTTAGAAAATCTGTCCACAACAACAAAGACGGAATCCTTGCCATTTTGAGTTCTAGGCAAACCAAGTACAAAATCCATGCTAATGTCTTCCCAAGGTTGATAAGGAATAGGAAGTGGCATGTAAAGACCATGGGATTGAGCATTTGACTTAGCTTTGCGACATGTAGAGCAATGGTTGGTGAAGCGTGAGACATCACGGAACATCTTGGGCCAAAAGTAGTTCATGGAGAGCGTGGCGAAAGTCTTGTCACGTCCAAAGTGTACCATGAGTCCACCTCCATGAGCCTCTTGCAAAAGTAGCAAACGAAGAGAAGACTCGGGAATGCAAAGTTTGTTAGCTCTCATAAGATAATCATCCTTTATGTAGTATCGTTCCCAAGACGTGTGTGTCAAACACTTAGCGTAAGGAGTAGCAAAAGAAGGATCATGCTCATACAAGTCTTTTATATGCTCAAAACCAATAACATTCAACTCAAGTTTAGTCACAAGTGTGCATATGCGTGAAAGTGCATCCGCAACTACATTTTCTTTACCCTTAATGTACTTGATCACATAAGGAAAAGATTCAATGAATTCACTCCATTTGGCATGTCGCTTGTTCAATTTAGTTTGACCTTTTAGGTACTTAAGCGTTTCATGATCGGTATGGATGACAAACTCATGAGGTCTAAGATAATGTTCCCAAACATGTAGCACACGCACTAAAGCATACAATTCTTTGTCATAGATGGGATAATTAAGTTGAGCACCGGAGAGTTTTTCACTAAAATAAGCAATGGCTCGTTTTTCTTGCATCAAAACTCCGCCAATTCCGGTACCACTTGCATCACAATGAACCTCAAAAGTTTTGTCAAAATTGGGCAAAGCAAGAATCGGAGCATGAGTAAGCAAAGACTTGAGCTCATTAAAAGCGGTGGATTGCAAAGATCCCCAAACAAAAGGAGCATTCTTCTTACTCAAGGTATGCAAAGGAGCGGCAATTGTGCTAAAGTTTTTCACAAATCGGCGATAAAATCCTGCAAGGCCAAGGAAACTACGCACTTGTTGCAAATTGCTTGGTTGGGGCCAAGTTTTAATTGCCTCAATTTTAGTTTCGTCGACATGAACACCTTTTGAAAAGACAACAAATCCCAAGAAAACCACTTTGTCAACACCAAACGTGCATTTTTTAAATTTGCATAAAGGCTTTCCTTGCGAAGGGTTTGCAAAACGGATTTAACATGATTAATATGGTCTTTCATTGTTTTGCTAAACACAAGAATGTCATCAAAGTAAACCACAACAAATACTCCAATGTAAGGTCTAAGCACATGATGCATAAGACGCACGAAAGTACTGGGAGCTTCCGATAGACCCATAGGCATGAGTAACCACTCATACAAGCCAAATTTAGTTTTGAAAGCAGTTTTCCATTCATCACCTTCTTGAATGCGTATTTGCTAATAACCACTTTTAAGGTCAATTTTTGAGAAAAAGTTGGCTCCGCTAAGTTCATCAAGCATATCATCTAAGCGAGGAATGGGATGCCTATAGCGAACGGTAATAGCATTTATAGGTCTACAATCGGAACACAAGCGGAAACTTCCATCGGGCTTAGGCACAAGTATAACGGGAATGGCACAAGGGCTTAAGCTTTCACGTACATGACCGTTGTCGATGAGTTGTTGTACTTGCCGTTGGATTTCCCTTGTCTCTTCGGGGTTGACACGGTATGGAGCTTTGTTTGGAAGTGGCGCTCCGGGGATGAGGTCGATTCGATGCTCAATGCCTCGAAGTGGAGGTAGACCCGGAGGTAGCTCATCGGGGAAAACATCTTGGAATTCCTGCAAAAGAGATTGAAACACTAAAGGTAGCTCGTGAGAGGTGTTAGTTGTTTGCTCTCCATCTTTGCACACGAGGACGAAGTGCATCACACTCGATGGGTTCTCACACACTTCTCTAATCTCACTTTTGGTGGCAAATAGGATGAGGTTTTTCTCTCTAGGCGAAGAGGCGCTCATATTTGGCTTGTGGCTCTCACTCACTTTTGGGTGGGTCACTTTCTCACTCTTCTCTCCATGGTGGGTGCTTGCTTGTCGGCTATCACTTGACTAGGAGACATAGGTCGTAGCACATACTCCTTCCCTTTCATCTTGAAGCTATAGTGATTGGTGCGCCCATTGTGGATGACACCACGGTCGAATTGCCATGGTCGACCAAGAAGGAGGTGGCAAACGGTCATTGGGACCACATCACATTCCAAAGTGTCTTCATAAGCACCTATTTTGAAAGAGACTTGGACCGTATGCTCGACTCGTATAGTGCCGGAGTCACTTAGCCATTGAACCTTGTAGGGGTGCGGGTGCTTCCTCTTGACCAATTGAAGCTTGGAGCATAGTTCTTCACTTGCCAAGTTGTGGCAACTACCTCCATCGATGATGACCTTGACGGACCTTCCATTGATGCCGGCCTTTGTGTGGAAGATGTGGCATCTTTGGTCTTCTTCTTGTTGATGTTGAAGTGTCAAGACTTTGGAGACAACGAGAGCGGGGCTCGAATCCTCATCACAAAAGACTTGATCATCTTCATCTTCGTTCACGCGCCGATGCATGGCCACTTGCTCAAGGGCTTCCATCTCCTCTTCACTCATTGAGTCATATGTGCCGTCGTCATTGAGGATCATGGTGCGCTTATACGTGCATTCATAGGACTTGTGGCCTCGGCCGCCGCAAGTGAAACACTTGAAGGAGCTTGTTTTGACGGACTCATCGGTCGGAGTAGATGATGAAGCACGCGGCTTGAAGTTGCTTGTAGTAGGAGGAAGACGACTTGAACTTGTCGGATTTTTCTTGTAACTTGACTTGTCGTCGTTGCTTGGAGAAGGTTTGGTTGACGTAGATGTTGGAGGAGTCGTTGAAGCTTGGATGTTGGAGAAGCCGTAGGTCTTGGATGAGTACTTGGCGTACTTGAAGTCATCTTGCACTTGACGTTCCGCCTTGGTTGCTTGATGCACGAGCTCAATGAGGTTGGAATATGGTTGGAAGTCGGCGATCTTCTTGATGGGATGATTGAGTCCATTCAAGAAACGTGCCATTGTTTGCTCATCATCTTCCTTGACATTGGCTCGAATCATGGCTATCTCCATTTCCTTGTAGTATTCTTCAACACTCTTTGTTCCTTGCTTGAGGAGTTGTAGCTTCTTGAAGAGATCGCGGTTGTAGTAGGTTGGTACAAAGCGTGCCCGCATGACATCCTTCATTTGAGCCCAAGTGGTGATTGGAGGTTCACCTCTTGCTTCACGGCGTTCAAGGACTTGTTCCCACCATATGAGCACATAGTCTTGGAACTCAAGTGATGCCATAGCGATCTTCTTCTCTTCCTCATAGTTGTGCAAACGAAAGATTTTGTCGACCTTCAATGCCCATGAGAGGTACTCTTCCGGATCATTGCTTCCTTTGAACTTGGGCATTGTGAACTTGAGCTTGCCATAGCGCTGCTCTTCATTGTGTTGTTGGCGATGGTGATGATGATGTCCTTGACGTGGGGGATAGTCATCCTCATGTTGCTCTTGGCGCGGAGGAAGTCCATGATCAACTTGCTCTTGTTGAACTTGAGGTTGAAGTGGAGCTTGACAAGGTTGTGGAGGAACTTGTGGCGCTTGACGTTGCACTTGTGGTAGGTAGTTCCTTTCTTGGATTTCTTCTCGAAGAGCTTCCTCTTGATTGCGCCGTTCGCGGTTGCGGTTGGCGATGGCTCGACTTGATTCTTGAAGGGCACGTTGCGCCTCAAGAGCTTGCGCTTCACGTTGTTGTTGTTGAAGACGTTGAGCCTCGGCGTCTTGTTCTTCTTGGTGTAGACGCGCTCGTTCTTCTTCTTGTCGCCGTAGTCGTTGTCGTTCTTGAGCTTGAGCAAAAGCCACTTGGTTTGATTTAGGACGAGGGACTTGCTCATCGACTTGCTCTTGTGAATGCTTGTCTTGTAGTGGGTTCCGAGATGCATGACGGTCTTGACGCGCGGCTCGTCGAAGAATGGTCGATGACGGTGTACTTGAGCCGGAGAAGGTGTCATCGGAGTGTCGACTCGAGCGGCTCCGTCTTGAGGAGGAAGAAGTGGAATGATGCCGGTTCCTCATCAAGGCGCGGATCTCGTCCATTCTTGCATCATTTTCTTGCTTGTGAGAGTCGAACTTGTCGTCGAAGTAGTCTCTTGTACGTTGCTCGGAGAGTCGCAAGTCGGTGGTGAGGTTGTCGATGCGGTCGCTCATAGCTTGTTGCTCTTGGTGTAACGCCCTTTGAGCACCAAAGAGGTGGCTCTTTGTGACGAATGATGACATGTCGTCGCCGTTCTCGATGAGAGGTGGATTTGTAGAAGAACTTGGCCTATCCATCATACCAAGTAAAATGTAAGTGGAAGAAGGAAAAGAACGTGTACCAAATGTACCTTGACCGATGTTGAAGATGAATCAAATTCACTCAAATGCGGACAATGAAATAGCACTATTGGTACCAATTCTTGTCGGTTCTCACACCTACACAAGTAAGAGCTTTTGGTGGAGCTTGGTTAGGATGGTGGCACAAAATTTGATGCAATAGTAAGTAAGCTTCAATAATGTTGGAAAAGATTCACAAATTTGCAAATACAACAAGTAGACCAAGCAAGTATGGGTACACGGAAACACACACGCAAATAGATAAGTGGGATTGTGCAATCCAAAAGTGAGCCAAAATGTGGAAACCACGAAAATGCTCTTGTTGCACAATACTAGAGAGACGCTAGCACGATTGCATAATAGGCGGATACGCAAACTTGTGCACAACCTACTAGGCAAAAATGCAACTATCTCTATCCCAAGTATGCTATATGTATGATATTTCGGTGCAATGATCCAAGATGATCGGATATGACAATCTTAATGTTGTATGATGCTATGGTTCTTGCTTATAAGCTCTTTGCTTATCTTTCCTCTTTGCTTAAAAGCTTGGTTGGCTCTTTCACTTTTGAGCTCTTTTCTCATGCAAGACTCACGAACCAAGGTAGCAATTGCGTATGCGATGACAACTTTGTGACACACAAGTTGATCTCAAGATATGCACCACTATGGTATGATATGTATGCTATATGGAGTATGATCACTAATGTGCACAAGTCACGTTGCCAGCAATACTCAACGGCTAGTCTCGATGGGTAAGCTACGCAAAAGTAGGGACATGTGGGTATCAATGCAATTGCAAGGTATGACAAAGATGTCGTCGAAGTTACCGTCCTTGCGATGATGAGACCCTTGCGAAGATGAGCCGTGGTGGTGATGACGTCAACCGTACCTAGATAGCCGAAACACAAAAGGATACGGAATCCACAACTCAAAATCTCAAGGACCAAAATGTGTCAAAATCATCATCGGAGGTATAGTGAAAGATGTTTGTGTATGTGGGTTTGGAAGATGTGGTGGAATGTGGGAATGTGGCGGTGGGGAACCGTCGAACTTCAGCTTCGTCAGGGTTTCACGGACATCCGGACTTCGTCGGACGTCCGGCCTTCGTCGGACGTCCGGCCTTTTCCGGTCGTCCGGAGCCTGGGCGAAAATCGGGCTCGGGGAGAGGAACTGCGAAAAACTCCGGGAAGAAGAAGATGGTGAGGTCGAAATCGAGCAGTTTGGTGGATGGAAAAGGGTGGGGAGGGTGGGAAAAGCTAGATCCACACGCAGCAACACAAATCCATGGACCAAATCCAACAAAATCTCAACTCATAAACAAATCACAAAAAAATTTGGGGCTATTTTTGGTGGGGAATTTTCGGAATTAGGACGAAAACAACAAAATCAAGCTAGAAAACACGGGGTAGGGGCTCCAAAAACGTGATCAACGTGGCTCATGATACCAAGATGATGTAGGGTGGAACCCTAGGTGGATGACCTTTCACGTTTGGAGGGATCCCATGGGAGAAACACGAAGAACACGCAGAAGCACAAAGGGGAAATCACGGGGAGGACGAGAGAGAATCACGAAACCGACAAAGAATCAATCACACGAGTGCTAGATCACTGAACACAAAGAGATACATATGATCCACAATCAACAAAGGTAAGGATACAAAGGACAGTTCATCTCCTAACGGAGGTCTTGATGGTCTTCCCTCGAGAGGGGTCTTGAATCCGCTTGGGGGATCTTCTCCGAAGAGGTCCTGAACTCCGAGGAGAAGTATCCAAGTGGATGAGCAAAGGCTCTCTCACAAATATGAGCTAATCCAATGCTGCCCGTACAAGGAGGTGGGGGTGTCCTATTTATAGTCTTAGTGCAAATGGAAGTCGAAACGAAGGGGTACAAGGGCTCCAGCCTGCAGGTTTGGTCACTCAGGAGTCGGACGTCCGGAAGGCATCGGACATCCGGAGGCTCGTGCTGGTCCGGTCGTCCGGGCGGGCTCGGACATCCGTTGTTTCAGCTCGAGTGTAGGCGCGTCGGTCGTCCATAGGGGGTTGGTCGTCCGGGGCTTCAGGAGGGTCCGGTCGTCCGGGCGCGCTCGGACGTCCGTAGATTTGGTTCGGGTGCTTGGCGTCCGGTCGTCCGGTCCACTCCGGACGTCCGTAGGTTTGGTTCGGGTGACGAAGTGTCGGACGTCCGGAGGGGTCCGGTCGTCCGTGTCCTGGGACTTGTCGGACGTCCGGACACCGTCGGTCGTCCGATGCCTGTAGCTTCGCGGCAGCTCTTCTTCTTGTTCATCATGATTGGGGTCCTCGCCGTCTTGGCTCTTGGGGGTCGCTGCTCCGTGGCTCGTTTCCAGGCACCTGATAACACACAGAGTTTCTGAATGAGGTAGTAGCCATGTCTCGTGAGTAGGAATAGGAAGTTCGGAGAGGAGCGAGTTCACCTTATCTTCAATGGCCTTAGCTCGGGCTCGTGTCATGGGTCCAAGTGGTGTCGAGGGAGATGTAGGCACGTCCATGGGGATGAGCGAGGGATGCTCCGCATCACGGAGTCTGGGAAGTGAACACGGTTTTGGGTTAGGTTTGACGTAAGTAGGAGTTCAAGATCACCTCTTGATCATTGCTAGCTTCACGATCGTTCCATTTGCTCTCTTCTCGCTCTTATTTGCGTATGTTAGCCACCATATCATGCTTAGTCGCTGCTGCAACCTCACCACTTTACCCCTTCCTTTCCCATTAAGTTTTTCTAGTCTTGATACCTATGGTAATGGGATTGCTGAGTCCTCGTGGCTCACAGATTACTACAACAACAGTTGCAGGTACAGGTTATGCGATGGTCATGACGCGAGAGCGATGTTTGCTTGATTTGGAGTTCTTCTTCTGCTTCTTCTTCGATCAGGGGATAGGTTCCAGGTCGGCAGCCTGGGCTAGCAGGATGGATGTCGTTTGAGCTTTTGTTTGCGTTTCATCCGTAGTCGGATGTTGATCTTATGGATGATGTATTGTTGTATTCGTGTGGCACGCTATGCCTCTTGTATGTATCCCCATCTATTATGTAATGTTGATGTAATGATATCCACCTTGCAAAAGCGTATCAATATGCAGTTCTATCCTTGGTGGGACCTTCGAGTCTCTTTAGAATAGTATCTCATATTGGGCGTGACAAGTTGGTATCAGAGCCTCGACCGACCATAGGAGCCCCCTTGATTGATCATGTAGTTTGGCCGTTGTCGAGTCTAGAAGAAAACTGTTTTCGCAGTCTAGTTATATTGGAGAGTAGGATTTCTTTTACTCCTCAGCCCCTTCGTCGCTCTGGTGAGGAATCTTGACGTAGGTGTTTTGAATTACTCCTCTTCCCATTCAAATTTTTCTTTAGGTTCACGCAGTTGGTTTTCCGCTCGTTGGTTCTCATCTCTTTTCATCCGGTGCATTTCTCGTCAAGTTGACTTGACCCTCTTCATCTTTGCAAGTTCAATCCTCAGTTTGCTCTTAACGAAGTTGTTTCTCTATCCTCAGTTGTTTTCTTTTTCCCACCTGCCCACCCCTTTTCTTCTCGGATCCGGAGTCCGTAATCGAGTATCCATCCTACTCGTGCGAAGTCTTTGCCTTCTTTCCTCAATGATTTCAACCGATGTTTTCTCTTCAAGATATTCGTCGGTTCCCCCTTCCAAGTTGCCTTTGTTTTCCCGCCCTCCCACCCTCTTTCTTCCCGGTGTCTGAGTCTCTTCGACCATCAATTTCATTCGTGCGGAGACTCTTCAGTCTTTCATCAATTATTTTCAACCGGTGAATTCTCTTTTGTTTGACATTCTTCATCTGTTTTCTTTTCCGGTGGATTCAATTCAAGTTTTTCGGCGTTGAGTATATTCTTTTCCTTGGCTCAAATGTTTTCCCCTTGCTTGTTTGCCTCTCGCCAGTTTATCTTTTTGGAGTGCTCAAGACATCTCGAGAGATTCGTCTGTGTTCGAATTAATTCGAGGGTGTCACCTCATTCAAATATTTCATTTGTTCCGGTGCATCATCTATCTGTTCAACAATCCTTTTCCAACGGTGTTTTTCTCTTCAGTGGGCCCTAACCCATAGGTCTTTTCCCAGGATCTTACCTGACTCTTCTAATTCCCCCGGAGTTATTCTCAATTCTTTTCAAGTATGACGTAAGTATGAATTCCATCAGTCACATGCCTTTTCCAAGATCGATTTCAAATCATTTTCATTGTTGGCTCAACCTCTTCGCTTTTCATTCTCCCGGAGTATCTCAACAATTTTGGTGGTGTTTCTCATCGTCATTTGAAGACCGAAGAAGAGTTTTTCCTCTAAATCTTGCCCGTTCTCTCGAAGACTCGCGGTTCTAGTTTCATGCTATCGTCTTGAATTATTCCATTTGTCAGATATTCCTTTTTCTTACTCATCCGGAGTATCTCAGAAGTTGTTTTCCCGTTTATTTTCACCGGAGGCCAGCATTCCAGAAGAATTCTTCGTCCTCACATTTCAGTTACTGTTATCCAATTATCCCGGTGCTTCGTTCAAGTGTTCTTTAATCAGCTCATGATCTCTTTGTTCTTTTGCATCTAAATTCCCTCGAGCATATTGGTTCTTCTAATTCTTCCCGGTGATTAAGTCTCTTTCATCAGTCATTTTCGAATTCTTACGGTGATTCGTTCAAGATTCTTTTTGCTTGATTATTATATTAATTCATTAGTTCTTTCCAATCCTACCGGTGGCTCATGAAGACCTTCCCAAATCTGGCACTTTATCTCCCCTTAATCTTTTCCCAATGGGAATAAGCAGGATGCAAAATCCATTGCTTGTCATCAATTTAATTTGATGAAGGATAAGGATACAATAAATCTTATTCTTATTTCCTCAAAGTGATTAATCCCTTCCTTCGGAGTTTGTTCTTGGTGAATAAATTCTAGTTCCAAGTGTTTACATCTTTTCTTCCGGAGTTCAAATTTCCTCGGCCATTTCGTCGGAACCTCCATCTAAGTCACCGTAAGGCTTTAGTCTTATTCTTTTCATCCTTCATTCCTATCTCGTCATCTTTTGTCACCGGAGTTCTTCATGGTGGTTCTTCATGTTTTAATTCATG
The DNA here is from genome assembly GCF_018294505.1 of Triticum aestivum. Classification (NCBI taxonomy): domain Eukaryota; kingdom Viridiplantae; phylum Streptophyta; class Magnoliopsida; order Poales; family Poaceae; genus Triticum; species Triticum aestivum. Next base: position 226,398,312 of record NC_057804.1, on the reverse strand, counting down.
TTTCAAGAGGTCATCAAGATTTTGGTGGAGGAGTTCAAGTATCTTTTCTTCTCGCGTCTCGAAGTGTAATTAATTCTCCGTTTTCTTTTGAAGTGAAGTTTTGCATTTCTTCATTCTTCTCAGATATTCAGACATCGGTTGTGGTATAATTTCACCTCAAGTTTTGAGTTGTTTTGATAAGTCCACAACAACCTTATTCTTTCGTTGTTGATTTTCTCAACAACTCCATTCAACCCTTCCTTCTAAGTTCCTTCCATTCCATTCTTTCAATTCTTCCGGAGGCATTGCGTTGTTCATATCATCAAGTGCCATCCCATCTTGTGGAGTTCATGTTCTATTCCTTCCATTTTCAGCCGGAGTGCTGCATAAATTCTTCCATTCTTATTCTTTTCCTATCTTGTTCTAACCAGAGTGCTTTCAGAGTCTATCTTGTTTCCCTGAGCTTTTGATTCTCGTCATATTCGCCGTTCATCTTTTCTACCCGAGTGCTCTTGACTTTGTTCATCTTCTCTCCTGCGTTCTTACTTCACCTCTTCCTCTTTCTCTTCCGTCTCGTTCCTAAGATCTCGGGATGAGATCTCTTGTTAGTGGAGGAGAGTTGTAACGCCCTGGATCCGATGCGCCAGGTGTCCACCAGTTATTCGCCGTCATTGCCATGTCATTTGCTTGCGTGTTGCATTTTGCCATGTCATCATGTGCATCTCATTTTGCATACGTGTTCGTCTCATGCATCCGAGCTTTTTCCCCGTTGTCCGTTTTGCAATCCGGCACTCCTATGTCATCCGGCGTCCCCTTCTTGTCTCTTTTCGTGAGCGGGTATTAAACGTTCTCGGAATGGACCGATTCTTGCCAAGTAGCCTTGGTACACCACCGGTAGACCGACCGTCAAAGTTTCGTTTCATTTGGAGGTCGTTTGATGCTCCAACGGTTGACCGGGGAACCGCAAAGGCCTCTTTTGTGTGCAGCCCAACACCACTCCAAAGTGGCCCAATAACCCATCCAAACCCCCTCCATGCTCTCGGTCGTTCGATCACGATCGTGTGGGCGAAAACCACACCTCATTTGGACTCTCCTAGATCCCTCTACCTATAAATATGTGCCCCTCCCCGAATTTTCGCGCAGACCAAACCCTAACCTAGTCCCTCTCCACCGCCGGACGTGTCTGCCGGCGCCGGACACATCCACCACCACCGCCCGACGAATCCTCGTGCGCCGCGTGGCACCGCAGCACCGTTCACCGCCGCCGGCCCGCTCGGCCCGTGTGGGGCCCCCACGGCCCGCACCGCGCCCTCCGCCACCCGCTCCTGCAGGTCGCCGCGCCCGACCGCGCCGCCGCCCGGGCCCGAAGGGCGCTGCCGCCTCGCGCCTCCTCGCCGGACTCCGCCGCCGTCCGCCGCTCGACCCCGACGCCGCTCGCCGGAGCGCGACGCCTCCCTGCCCCGCCGGCTGGCCCGTTCGCCACCGCCTCCTCGCCGGCCATCGCTGCCATCCGGCCTCACCGCCGACGCCCAGCGCGCCCGAGCTCCCCGACGACCTTCGTCTGCCGCTGCGCCTCCTCGCTAGAGGTTGCGACCGCGCCGTCGTCAGCCGTGCGCCCTCGCCGCCCCGCGCCCGACCGCCCTCCGCCGCCTCCGCGCCGGATCCGGCCGGATCCGTCCGGACCAGCCCGTCTCCGCCCCGACCCGCACCGAACCCCACCGCCTCCGGTCGCCCGCGCCGCCGCCGGCCGCCTCCACCGCCGTCGCCGGCCACCCCGTCGTCGGATCCGGACGGGTGGGATGAGATCCACCCGTCCCGGAACCAAACGCCCACGCTTTCCCGTCCCGCTCCACTCCATCCCGGGATCTCCCCGTCCAACTCCCCGCAAGGTGAAATTCCACCAAGTCCACTGGTTCTGCAACATTTTCATTGCATGTTCATTGCATCATATCTTCATGATTGTAACTCCGTTTTGCGTGCATGAGATATCGAAATGTTCATCATGAGATGCTCTTCATTCCATTCCATTATGCCATGCTTGTTTGAGTCCATCTTGATGCCCAAATCATCATTTGCAAGAGTGCCATGTGATGTTATCTGCTATTTGTAAACATAACTTGCTGCTTTGTCTTTTTCATTGCATTTTGTGTGTGCATCCTATGAGCTTGATGTCTACATGAGTTGTGAGATACATCATGCCATATATACAGTGGTGCAATACATGTATTTTTGTGTGCCTTGTGGTGAGTGCATCAAGCTCGTGAAGTGGGGTACTTGCTATTGCTGTTTTGCTAGGCTGAATCTGCTATATCCAGATGCTATGTTAACCTGCTGCTACAAGTCATTCTATGCATAATCTGGAGATGTTCACTAAGGATGTTTTGTTATTCATGTCATGCTATATCCATCCATGCCCCTGGTTGAATTTATAGCATGTTGTAGCTTGTTGTAATCTTTCTCTCAAATTGCTAAATAATGTTGCTGTCAGCCTGATTAACAGTAAGTTCAGTTTTGGCATGTGCTTTTCTAGTGATCCTTGCACCCTATGAACTTGCTATTGCCATGCTTAGCTTCACAAACATGTCTTATTACTTTTGGTTACCTTGTCATGCCATGTATTGCTCTGTGGTGAGTTGTACAAGCTCACCAACATGCCTATTTATCGTTGTTCCTGCCATGTCTGAATCTGTCATATCATTTGCCATGTTTGCATGGATGCTACCATCTTTTCTGTTGATCTTTGGAATTAGTTAAGTAAGGGAGTTTTGTTCTTTGTCGTTAGTATTAGAATGCCGTGCTTTTTTTCCCTGTTAAGTTCCTGTAACATGTTGTTTGGTAGCTTTAAACATTGCAACCTGATGTTATTTCTGCTAAGTCTGAAACTGTTATTATTTGCAATTTTGCCATGTCCTTTTGAGCATGTTCTAGTGTTTTATGGAGATAGCTCAGTGTTCATGTTTTGTCATGCTTTAACTTTACTTCATTCCCATGCCTTTTGTTTTCACATTGAGATGCTGTAGCATATTGTTTTGATGTTTGTAAGATGCCTAGTTGCTGTTTTGGACAGCTTGTCCTCTTAAACTTGTATAGAGTGTATGTGTTGAACCGTTGCTCCGTTTTTAGTGTGCTCTATATGAAACTTGCTTGATTTTGCATGAAGTTTCATATTATCATGTCGCATCCATGTTTTGAGAGTGTTGATTGATGTTTGTATGCATTTTGCATCAATGCCATGTTTAACTTGTTTTGCTCATATCTTCTAGGCCGTAGCTCCGAACTAAATGAACTTTATATGTAACTTGACTAGAATTTCGTGTAGATACTCTTGGTGCTATTTAACTTGATGTTTAAAAACTTCAACTCAATGTTTGTTCAGATCTGGACCAACTTCGAAACTTGCATATGAGGACTTACCGGATTAGTTCTATGTTGTTTCCGGCCTCATTTAAACTTGCCTTTATGTGTTGTTCTTATTTGCATCATCTCTTGCAATGAGTAGCCTCATCTAGCCTTGGCATGCATCATGCTTCGTTGTGCATCATGTCTTGTCTATGTGTGGTGTGTTTACCATGTTGTGTGCTTCTCGATAGTTCCTATTTCGTTGCGATCGTGAGGATTCGTTCGTCTATGCTTGGTTCGGCTTCTTCCGTTCGTCTTCCTCATGGAATCGTTCTTTTTTCTTGCGGGATTTCAGGCAAGATGACCGTAATGTTGGATCTCACTACTATCATTGCTATGCTAGTTGCTTCGTTCTATCGCTTTGCTGCGCTACCTATCACTTGTTCTTCAAGCCTCCCCAAATTGCCATGTCAGCGTCTAACCTTTATCACCCTTCCTAGCAAACCGTTGTTTGACTATGTTACCGCTTTGCGCAGCCCCTCTTATAGCGTTGCTAGTTTCAGGTGAAGTTGAAGATCTCTCCATGATGGACATGATTATGTTGGGATATCACAATATCTCTTATTTAATTAATGCATCTATATACTTGGTAAAGGGTGGAAGGCTCTGCCTTATGCCTGGTGTTTTGTTCCACTCTTGCCGCCCTAGTTTCCGTCATACCGCTGTTATGTTCCCGGATTTTGCGTTCCTTACGTGGTTGGGTGATTTATAGGACCCCCTTGATAGTTCGCTTTGAATAAAACTCCTCCAGTAAGGCCCAACCTTGGTTTTACCATTTGCCTCACCACCACCTATACCTTTCCCTTGGGTCGGCCAACCCGAGGGTCATCTTTATTTTAGCCCCCCTCGGGACAGTGCTTCTCTAAGTGCTGGTCCAAACCGAGCGATGTCCGGTGCCCCCTGGGCAACCAGGGTCTATGCCAACCCGATGTCTGGCTCATCCGGTGTGCCCTGAGAATGAGATATGTGCAGCTCCTATCGGGATTTGTCGGCACATCCGAGCGGCTTTGCTGGTCTTGTTTTACCATTGTCGAAATGTCTTGTAAACAGGGATTCCGAGACTGATCGGGTCTTCCTGGGAGAAGGAATATCCTTCGTTGACCGTGAGAGCTTGTGATGAGCTATGTTGGGACACCCGTGCAGGGTTTGAACTTTCGAGAGCCGTGCCCGCGGTTATGTGGCAGATGGGAATTTGTTAATATCCGGTTGTAGATAACTTGACACCAGATCCGAATTAAAACGCATCAACCGCGTGTATAGCCGTGATGGTCTCTTCTCGGCGGAGTCCGGGAAGTGAACACAGTTTTGGGTTAGGTTTGACGTAAGTAGGTGTTCAGGATCACCTCTTGATCATTGCTAGCTTCACGACTGTTCTGTTTGCTCTCTTCTCGCTCTTATTTTCGTATGTTAGCCACCATATCATTTTTCGTTTGCTCTCTTCTCGCTCTTCCGACTGCAACCTCACCACTTTACCCCTTCCTTTCCCATTAAGCTTTGCTAGTCTTGATACCCATGGTAATGGGATTCCTGAGTCCTCGTGGCTCACAGATTACTGCAACAACAGTTGCAGGTACAGGTTATGCGATGGTCATGACGCAAGAGCGATGTTTGCTTGATTTGGAGTTCTTCTTCTGCTTCTTCTTCGATCAGGGGATAGGTTCTAGGTCGGCAGCCTGGGCTAACAGGGTGGATGTCGTTTGAGCTTTTGTTTGTGTTTCATCCGTAGTCAGATGTTGATCTTATGGATGATGTATTGTAGTATTCATGTGGCATGGTATGCCTCTTGTATGTATCCCCATCTATTATGTAATGTTGATGTAATGATATCCACCTTGCAAAGTGTATCAATATGTGGTTCTATCCTTGGTGGGACCATCGAGTCTCTTTAGGATAGTATCTCATATTGGGCGTGACAAGACTACCACACCCGAATCTCGGAGTAGGCATGGTCACAGTGCATCATACTGGGCGGCCATTCCTAGCCCAACGAGGCACTGTTGCCATGCTGACCATGACATCATCCATGGCAGAGCAGCCATGCTCCCATGACGGGCTGTTAGTACGGCCCACAGGCGGCGGGCCCTACTTGCCTATGAGACACTAGAAGGCGGCATGCCTAGGCCAGTAAGCATAAGGGGAGGCCGGCTCCTAGCAGCCGGCCCTCCCCTTCCCTAGAAGTTTGTGCACCATTAACCGGATAAGATGGGGTGTGGCTACAGTGAACGCCCACTAGGCGGCAGTACTGTAGCCACGCTCTCCCGACCAAGCCATCATCATCAGGGGCGAGGCCACAGTGATGAGCAGCCGATAGGGCCCACAGGCGATGGGCCCAACTTGTCGGCCTAGAGCCCGGCCACCGGCGGGACCCACCAGTCGGCGGGCCCCAATGGCCGGCGGAGAAGTCGGCGGCCATAGACACTGATGGCCTGGGCCTACACCCGGCCGGATTACCATTGTACCCATGGGGGGCAGGCCTATATAAACCCCCCAGGGCACCCATGCAAAGGGTTGATCTCTTAGAATTTCACACACACACATAGAGAGAGAGCAGTAGAGCTAGCCTTGCCCTTCTTCCTCTTCTAGCCGAACAACTCAAGGAGCAACTTGTAGCTACTTGCTGATTTAGTGATCATGCGGAGACCCCGCAGAGCAGGACTAGGGGTGTTATCTCCTAGGAGTGCCCCGAACCTGGGTAAGATTCGCCGGCGTGCATGCCTTCACCTTATCCCGTTTCCAGGCACCGGCGACGTCTTACTAGCTCCCACAATGATTAACCATCCTTTGGCATATGTCACAACTACCACCTGATATTTGGCGCCCACCGTGGGGCTAGGTGCACCGTCGTACAGAGACCTGCTCTGGACAGGAACCCTATTCCTCTCTAGCGAGCGTAGCCAACCTGGCACGCCTGATGGCGCTTGCGCCAACGCGCTACTTGGCATCGAAGCCACCTGCGTTGCGAGCTGCCTTGTTGATCTCATTGGCGAGATCCGCCTCTCCTACGAGCCCGCACCAGACGCGGGCGCAGCTAGCTCCGAGAGCTGCCTCATCGACCTCCTTGGCAAGCTTGACATCGCCAACGAGCCCGGCTCCGACTTGGAGTCGATCGGCTCCACCGACCGGATGCGTGTCGACTCTGACACGGCATCCCTCGACGCCTTCCCCACCAATGTGGTGGTCATTGACGACCCACTCCCTAGTGCTGACAGCGGCGATAGCACCATCACCGAGGTGTTCATCATCAGCCACGGCGGAGCATCCGACGCTGACACCCATGACCCATTGTAGGCCACGATGCGGGGCCTGACGGTGCACATCGCAGGCGACACCGACGCCGAGACGCTGGAAGCCCACCGTCTTGCTCTCATCGAGAGCAGCAAGAAACTAGCCAGTATGAGACGCCTCACCGAGGCCTATCAGCGTGAGGTTGATCGTGCCGTCTGCGGCACGCCGGCTGCCGGCGGGCTTAGCCGGCTAGGCATTGTTAAGCGACTCGTCGCGGCCATCGCCAGCATGTTGGGGGCCGACCGCCCGGTCTATGCCACGCCCATAAAAAAAAGCGTGCTGCCCATGCGGCAGTAGACGAGCTGGAGAACCAGGATGGAGACGAGCTACGCTGCATGATGGGGCGCGTCCAGCAGCTCATCGACGCGGCTGTCGAGCGGCAAGAAGCCCGCGCCCGCACCGAGAATCCTCCCCCCACCGAGAGGATGGCGTGACCTCCCGGACGCCAACTGCAGGCGGCGCCCGCGACCGAAAAGACAGAGAGTCAGCTGCTAGCCACAGTCGGATGTGCCTCACCATTGAGCGCGACGAAGACGGCCGCCCACGAGCTGTAGAGCGGCGAGGCGACTACCCACCTCCTCCTTCGCCCCGCAGGGATAGGTATGCCTCACCGCCACCTGTTGAGCACCCGACGCTCAGCGGTCGGCTGGGCCACCACGAAGGAATCAGAGAGAATGATGCCCGCCATCGGATCGACCACCTGGCGCGATCCCTGGCACTAGAGGAGGAGGATGCGGTTGCTCCGCCTTGTTTTGGCCCCCGCATTCGCAACGAGCCCTTGACCAAAGGGTTCTTGCTCCCAAGAGACACGCCCAAGTACAATGGCTCGGTGAAGCCGGAAGACTGGCTGATCGACTACTCCACCGCAGTCAGCATAGCAAACGACAACAGGCACGTTGCCATGAAGTACATCCCCCTCATGCTTCACGGCACATCGCACACTTGGATGAACAACCTCAAGCCCTACAACGTCAATAGCTGGGTCGATTTCACTGAAGTCTTCATCCGCAACTTCACCAGCATGTACAAGCGGGCGCCCAAGCCTCGCCAGCTCTCTCTGTGCATCCAAGGCCCCACCGAGTCCAGTCGCGACTACCTGACACGGTGGGCCGAGCTCCGCAACTCCTACGAAGGGGTGCACGAGGTGCAAGCCATAGAGTACTTCACCGCCATGTGCAGAGAAGGCACCCTCCTCAAGCACCGACTCCTCTGCGACGAGCCGGCTACACTCGATGAGCTGTTGATCATAGCAGACAAGTACGCCATTGCCGACTCCTCGATGAAGTCGGAGCTTCGGGTGGATGCCTCTGGGAAGGTGCTCCCTCCGGCTACTAGAACACCGGCTGGTGACACCAGTCGGCGACCACAGCAGAACGACAACAAGCTAACGGCCCCGATGCCGGCTTCCACCAGCCGGCAGGTGGCAACAGTTGTAGATCAGCAGCCCGAGGGGCAGTCCATACCCAAGCGCCAGAAAGGCGGCAAGCCGGCTTGGCAGCCCGCTTTCTCCTATGAGCAAACCCTTGATGCACCCTGCAAGTTGCACAGCGGCACGAAGCTGTCCAATTGCTCCTTTACATTGCCGCAACCAACCGGGTGGATAGCACGGTCATCGTGGTTCAGCGCCCAGAAGATGCAAGGCATAGCCGGTCCACAGGCCCGTGTATTATTTGAGTGAGGTACTGTCGGCCTCAAAACAGAACTATCCCACTACCAGAAGATGTGGTATGGCGTGTATTTTGCCACCAAGAAGCTCAAGACTTACTTTCAATAGCACCCTATCACGGTCGTTTGCACTGTCCCGCTGGCTGAGATCATGGGCAGCCAAGTTGCTTCCGGCCGGGTGGCCAAGTGGGCCATCGAGTTGGCTCCATACACCATCTTCTACCAGCCTCGCACCTCCATCAAGTCCCAATTACTGGCCAACTTCCTCATCGACTGGGCCGAGACCCAGTACCTGCCGCCAGCGCCGAACTCCACCCATTGGTGGATGTACTTTGACGGATCCAAGATGCACACCGGAGTGGGAGCCGGCATTGTCCTCAGCTCTCCCACGGGTGACAAGCTTAGATACACGTTGCAAATCCACTTCGCCGCCTCCAACAATGTGGCCGAGTATGTGGCGCTCATACATGGGCTCTGGCTGGCCAAAGAACTCGGCATCCACTGGATCCTGTGTTATGGCGACTCAGATTTGGTGGTCCAACAGTCGTCCGGTGACTGGGACGCCAAAGATGCAAACATGGCAAGCTACCTCTTCCTTGTCCAGCAACTCACAAGATATTTCGAAGGGTGCGAGTTCCTTCATGTGCGACGGGCCGAAAACAAGCAAGCAGATGCCCTGGCACGAGTCGGCTCCACTCGGCAAGCCATACCAACCGGCGTCTCCCTTCAGCGCCTCCTCAAGCCGTCTATCAAGCCTTCACCAGAATCAGATTCCATCTTCATGTCGGCTGACCCCGAAGCAGTCGGATCCGACTCGCGGACTTCAGCAGGCGGCCTGGGGACTTCGGCAGGCGGCTCAGGGACTGCAGCAGCCGCACCCGCCCCGGGGACTGCAGCAGTCGGCCCGGGGACTTCAACAACATAACAGGCGGCGGCTGACTCCAACCCACCACCTCCCATCCCAACCGCCCTAGTTGCAGTGGCCGTGCTGAGAATAGAAGAAGTCGTAGGTCCATCATGGGCCCATCCCATCCTCAACTTTCTGGTGATCAGAGAGCTGCCGGCTGATGAGATCTCGGCCCGGCAGTTCAGCGTCGGGAAGGAGCCTACAGAATAGTAAACAGAGAGCTGGTCAGGTGCAGCGTGACTGGAGTCTTCCAGCGTTGTCTAGAGCCAGAGAAAGGCATGGCGATCCTCAAAGATATTCACCAACGCGAGTGCAGCCACCACGCGGCTTCAATATCACTTGTTGCCAAAGATTTCCTCCATGGCTTCTTCTAGCTGACTGCTTTGGAAGACACCAAAGATTTGGTCAAACACTGCAAGGGGTGTCAAATGTTCAGCTCCAAGTAGCATCTGCCGGCTTCTGCACTCAAGACCATCCCCCTCACTTGGCCCTTTGCCGTCTAGGGGCTGGACATGGTGGGCCCATTCAAGACAGCACGCGGCGGCATGACTCATCTGCTTGTCACCATTGACAAATTCACCAAGTGGATTGAAGCAAACCCAATCAAGAAGCTGAATGGGCCGACTGTTTTGACCTTCATTGCAGATATCACCGTCCAGTATGGCATACCACACAGCATCATCACCTACAATGGCACAAATTTTGCCAAAGGAGCATTGGCCCGTTTCTGCGCGACGCAGGGCATCCGACTGGACTTAGCGTATGTTTCCAATCTGTAGTCAAACGGCCAAGTCGAGTGAGCAAACTACCTCATCCTCTCTAGCATCAAGCCCCGACTGGTCGAGCCACTGGAGCGCTCGGGCGGCTGCTGGATCGACAAGCTGCCAGCCGTCCTCTGGAGCCAGCACACCACTCCAAACAAGTCAACCGACTTCACTCCCTTCTTCCTTGTGTATGGTGCCGAGGCCGTCATCCCAACTGACATCGAGTTCGACTCACCTCGCGTCACAATGTACACAGAGGCGGAGGTGAAGGAAGCACGAGAAGATGGCGTCGATCTGCTAGAAGAGGGCCGGCATCTACGAGTAGAGCCTGCGCCGCTACCACATTCGGAAGGTCAAGCCAAAATCCTTCCAAGAGGGAGACCTTGTGCTCCGGCTGATCTAGCGAACAGCCGGCCAACATAAGCTCTCGGCCCCTTGGGAAGGCCCCATCGTCATTAGCAAGGCCTTGGGCAATGACTCCTACTACCTGATCGATGCACAGAAGCCCAGGGCACGCAAGAGGGACGACTCCGACAAGGAATCAAGAACCCATGGTACGCAAATCTCCTTCAAAGATTTTACAGTTGATGCAGTATGTACCACGCTATCTTTTGTATGAAGTACAAGACACCAGGTCCCCGAGGAGCCCTCGGGGACTACCCTCTTTTATCTATATGATAAGTTTTATGCATATGAATGTGTTACTACATTTTTTCGCCTTGCACCAGGTTCGACCAGTCGGCCCGGGGGCTTGCCGCCTTGTATTATGTTAGTGCTACCTGCAGTCGGATAAGTAGTGTGCCGACATCTAAGCCCTCTCTTGATGCAAGGTGCAGCTTGCAGAAGCGGCTATCCGGCTGGCAAGAGTCAAAGGCAGGAAACAGTGCACACATGAAAAATGGCTAAGGACAAACACACTTACATAACATAAGCTGGCTCCCTGCCTTGCCGACCGGCTGCTGAGCAGCCGGCCGGCCGACTTCTCACTTACCTTGCTAAGTCCTAAAAAGCCGAAGTACTTGCCCTCCCAAAACGGTAAGCACTTGTCCCAACCATAGTCCGCAGAGCGGCTGTCCGGCTGGCAACGCGGCAGCCAAGGGAGGGCGGCAAAGGAAAAAGCCGAAAAGGACCCAAAATCAAGCAAAGTCAGAATGCAGCACAAGCATAGCACATGCATAATGATATTTACATAAACCAAGGCTTTCAAAGCCGGAATTCAGCATAGTTTGAATACACCCAGTGTGTGGAACTGTGTGAATTTAACAAGTAGTGTTCAAAAGACTACTAGGTAGGAAGATAAAGATAAGACTGGCCGCCTAGGCAAAGGGAGCAGCAGGCGAGTCCGGCAGGTCGGTGGAGATGGCGGCGCCGAATGGTGGAGTGGCCGGCTGGTGAGTCTTGGCTTGGTCGTCCCCAGCAGCAGTCGGCGTGTTCTCACGCGGCTCGTTACTGGAGGCACGGTCGGGTTGAGGCTAGCCGTTTGCTCCATCGTCTGGCGCAGTGTCTTTGTCATGCTCGCCCTCATCATCTTCTCCCTCGTCGCTGGAGTCGAGCTCCTCCACCGATTCCTTGCCGTCTTCCGGGTTCAGCCCGAACAAGTCCACCGGCACCTCAACACTATCCTCGTTCAGCTCGGGGACGAAGATGCTGGTGTCGGTGTAGTCGGTGATCGCCACGGCGCGATGAATGAGAGCGGGCCTCACCGCCACCAACTCCTTGTTGGCGTCCTACCGGAACATGGGCAACTGGGCTAGATCCAGCCTAGGGTACCATGCCCTAACAAACTCCAAGGCTCGCCTGGCGCCTGTCCGGGCCGAGGAGGCCTTTCACGACTTGAAGAGGCCGACTGCCACATCCAGCTAGTTGGCAGTCTGACTGGGGTTGCGTGAAGCCGGGACATCGGGCCAGAGGGCGGAGGTCACCTGAGCTCTGACACGTTGCAGCCGGCAGAGCATCCGATGAGCCGGTTGGAGACGGGCCTGGATGGCAAGGAGCTGCTCGTCGAGCGTCCAGCGAGCGTTCGGTGTGATCTCTGCGCCAGCCTTCCTCCGCTCTTTGTGGTTGGCTTCGATGGCTTGGCTGGCGGTGACAGCATAGCCAGGGAAGTACTCTGCGCAAAATGGAAAAAGAAATAAGAGGTCGGATGCCGGACCATATAACAGTCGGCAGGGGAAAGAAGAAGGCAACTCACCGTCGACCATGTCCTCGATCCGGCCGTAGCCGTTGTTCAGCGCCCTCTCTGCGTCGGCCTAGTTCATCGCCTGGGTCTCGTACTCGGCCTGGAGGGCAGCCTCACTATCCTTCGCGGCCTGAAGGGCCGCCTTGTGAAGCTCCTCTTGGTCAGCCAACTTCTTGGCCAGGCGGTCGCGCTCCCGGGCCACCTTGCCGCACTCCTCCTCCTTAGCGCGTAGCGCAGTCTGGGCCTCGCCCAATTGTTGTTGCAAGGCGGTGTTGGCTTCTGCAAAGATAGCAGAGAAATATGGTTAGTAAGCAAGAAAGAAAATGAGAAGTCGCCAGAAGAGATCCGGCCCGACTGCTCAGCAGTCGACCCGAATCTTAGGGACTACACCCAGCGGGTGCGCTAACGCGCCCCTGCGAGAGAAAGAAGGCGGAGAGCTGAATCCGGCTGTCGGACAAGTCGGCGGTCCACTGGGCCATCTCCCGGACATGGGAGTTGAAGGTGGTTGCACGGAGATTCTGATAGTCCTGCAATAAAGACAACAGACAAGAAAAGGCAAGTCAACACTCGAGCCGCCTTGAAAGTTCCAGGCCGCCTGCTTAGCAGCCGGCCCGGAACTCGGGGACTACACCCAGTGGGTGCGCTGACGCGCCCCCATGGAAGAATACAAAAATAAGAAACAAGAAGCAAGAAACATACCCGGATGGCTGTTCGCAACGCCAGGAACTCCTGGTTGTAGTTATGGAGGGTGGTGGCCTAAGTATGGAACCAAGCCCGGACGTCCTGTGCTGCCATGTTCAGCGCGGCCATCCCGCCCCCAGGTGTCCACTCCGGCGAGCTGATGCTAGTGGCCTCCAGCTCCAGGGCCGATGAGCTTGCGCCCCTGGCCTCCTGCTGCTGTGGCGCCGAGGCCGCCTTCTCCATGCGCCGGCGTGCCGGAGAGCGGAACGCAGGGTCCGCCCCCGCCGCTAGTTTGCCGCCAGCCGGCATCACCGGTGGTGCGTTGGGCTGGCCGCCTTGGTCCTCGACGGTCGGTGCCAGTGGAGGCACTTCCGCCCCCAGGGCGATGTCGTCGCCCCTCCCTCTCCATGGTCGGCTGGTCGCCACCGGCTCCTTCAAGTATCGCCGAGTCTTTGGGTGCGGGTGGCACGACACAAAGGGGGACGGCGAGTTGCGGGTTTTGGCCGCGTGTGGCCTCTTCCACCTGCGCCTTGGCCGCGGCGTCCGCCTGGGCCTTGGCCACAGTGTCGGCTTGCGCCTTTGCGGCCTTGTCCTGTCTCCTCCTGTGCCCCCTTGGCCACTGCCGCTCCGCCTCCTGCTCCTCGCGCGCCTCCTGCGCATTCCACTCCGTCGCCGCCTGGAGCTCGGCGCGCGGGTCCACGTGGCGGGTGTTGGCAGAGCCCTCCGCCGTCCCAACTATGAAGGCGGCGTCCGACCGCTCAAGAGAGAGCGGGGCCCTGATCAAGCAAATAGAAAAAAGTTCAGAAGGGCGTTTGCAAGAAAATAGAGGAAGGGGTGTGATAAGGAATCAACACTTACGCTGATACCGTTGGGGGCTCCTTCACGACCTTCCGAAAACGGTTCGCCTTCGCGGCCGCCTTCTCCCACTTGGTCGCCACCGCCGAGCCCCTGGGCTTCTTCGGCCGGCTTCCGTACTTCGACGGCGCGACCCGACGCTTTTGCGTGCCGCCTGGAGCGGCCGGCGCGGCTGATGAGCTCATGCCCGCCCAGTCGGTGGCCGGCTGGCGGCGCGGCATGTTCTCCTCATCGTCATCGTCCGGCCAGTCGTCGAGGCCGCCTCCACCCCCCGAGCCCCCTGCTCCACCACCACCGCCCGTGGCATTGTCGTCCTCCAGGGCGGCCGCCCCCAAGTCAGGGTTGTCCACATCACTCACTGCTCGGTCGAGGAGATACTCATGGCACTGCCCCACGGCGCCGACTGCCGACTAGATGATGGAGTTATGCTTCATGGCCGATTGGTTAGACGGCAGATGAGAATCCGACAACTAAAAATAAACGAGAAGGAATGAAGACTTACCGCAGGCGGCGGATGCGCGCGCGAATACGGTTCCTTGCCAAACTGCCACTCCTCCACCGGGAGCTTGTAGTTCGAGATGTGGTTCACCGGGTGAGCCACCTCCGCGTGTGGCATCTCCTTGGTGCTCATCTGGCACAGGCCCCAGTTCCCGCTCATTTGGCAGACCATGTGTGTCCGACCTTGAAGGGGGAGCACCCGGCGCGCCATGAAGGCGGTCAGCAGGTCCGCCCCCGTGAGGCCTTCCATCCTCGTCATCACCTTGAGCCGCTCGACGGTGGTGGCGGAGACGACCGATAGTGTCTTTGGTCGGTATGACCAGTTGGGAGCGGGGTTCAGTCGGCGGGCCGGCTGCATAGGCCGGCAGGCTGACGAAGTCGGCCTCTGGGTGGACATTCTTGACGTAGAAGTAGGATTGTTGCCACAGCTTGACCGATTGTGTCAACATGATGGACGGTAAGGGGTTGTTGGCAGCCGGTCTCCACACCGTGACGAAGGCGCCGCACTGCAGTTCTACCCCCTTGGTGACGGTGCCGAGCTTCGTGTATAAGAACTCGCCCCAGAGCTCGAGGGTGGGGAGGATGCCGAGGTAGCCTTCGCAGAGGGTGATGAAGGTGGACAGCAGCACCACCGTGTTTGGCGTGAGGTGGTGCGGCTGGAGGCTATAGAACTGGAGGAAGAGCGGAGGCAGCCACTTGCCGGCAGGCCGAAGCCACGCAAGCAGTGCGACCGAAAGATGCCGCGCTCTCCTTCCTCTGGCGCCGGCGAGATCTCCCACTCGGGCGCCAGGCGTACCTTCACGTAATCCTCGCCAGACAACCGCCACGTCCGGCGGTGGAAGGTGATGTGGTCCTCATGGATGTTGGATCCGTCCCACTCTCCGGAGCGCCTATGGGTGCTTGGAGCTTGGCAGAGGAGAGGTGCGGCGGTGAGTGCGCGGACCCACGTCGGAGCAGCACCGCAGCGGGGTGGCCAGAGGCACGGTGCGGCGGCGAACTTCAGCACCAGAGAGAGGAAGAATAGAATGGCGAAGGGCGCGTGTGCATCTGCCGCTCCCCTCCTCCTCCTACTTATGGTCCCAAGCGGCAAAGCCAAGGGTGCGGGGCGTGCGGGTCATGGGATTAACTGCACCCACGTCCCCACGACCCCGCGTTTATCGCACCATAACGGTGTGCATTAACCAAGTCTGGAATGCCAACCATCCGCCTAGGCCACAGCGGATCCGCGCATGGGCCAAGACGCAGTAGTGGCGGGCCCCGGCATCCAGCGACATCCCGTATGGCACGCGGACAATGGGCGGCAAACTCGACTCCCGGCGAACGCGCCACCTAGCTGCCGCCTACATGTTTCGAAATCATCAAGACGACATGCCTGGACGCGGCTGACTTCTAGTTGTCGGCTCTTCAGGGTAAGAAGCTGCTAAGGCCTCTCGCCCTTTCAACCGTGACCACGAGTAGCCTTATCTGCTCCCCATGGCGCTTCAAGATGTCGGGGCCGGTTGCACCCCACAAGCATCCAAGACAAAGGGCCGCCTTCTCGTGGCCGGCTGGTCCAAGCGGCCGGCTGCGGGAAGGCGTCAAGGCCAAATGGGCGGTCTCAAAGTGGGCCGACTCCTAGTAGGCGACCACCAGAGTGGCAGACTCCTAGCAGGCGGCCCACCCACGCACCCTCACAGTTTGCACCCACATAACGGCGACGAGACGGGGCGTGGCTACAGTGCAGCCTGCCACCCCCGAATCTTAGAGCAGGCATGGTCACAGTGCATCGTACTGGGCGGCCATCCCTAGCCCGGCGCGGCACTGTTGCCATGTAGACCATGACATTATCCATGGCAGAGCAGCCATGCTCCCACGACGGGCTGTCGGTATGGCCCACAGGCGACGGGCCCTACTTGCCAGTGAGATAACAGAAGGCGGCATGCCTAGGCCAGTCGGCATAAGGGGAGGTCGGCTCCTAGCAGCCGGCCCTCCACATCCCTAGAAGTTTGTGCACCATTAACCAGATAAGACAGGGTGTGGCTACAGTGAACGCCCACCAGGTGGCAGTACTGTAGCCACGCTCTCCCAACCAAGCCATCTTCATCAGGGGTGAGGCCACAGTAATGAGCAGCTGACAGGGCCCACAGGCGGTTGGCCCAACCTATCAGCCTAGAGCCCGGCCACCGGTGGGACCCACTAGTCGGCGGGCCCGAGTGGCCGGCGGCCATAGACACTGACGGCCTGGGCCTACACCCGGCCGGATTACCATTGTACCCCTGGGGGGCAGGCCTATATAAACCCCCAGGACACCCATGCAAAGGGTTGATCTCTTAGAGTTTCACACACACACACACATAGAGAGAGGAGTAGAGCTAGCCTTGCCCTTCTTCCTCCTCTAGCTGAACAACTCAAGGAGCAACTAGTAGCTACTTGTAGATTTAGTGATCATGTGAAGACCCCGCAAAGCAGGACTAGGGGTGTTATCTCCTAGGAGAGCCCCGGACCTGGGTAAGATTGGTCGGCGTGCATGCCTTCGCCTTATCCCATTTCCAGGCACCGGCGACGTCTTACTAGCTCCCACAATGATTAGCCATCCTTTGGCATATGTCAACCTACCACCCGACATCCACCTTACTATGCGCTCGAAATGCGGTTGTGCCCCAATCATGAGTTCTTCACGTGATTGGGATAGAATCGCATCTTGGGCACTACAACCATAGAGGCAGATCCCCTGCTCAAGTTGAAGTCAGCCGAAGACACGAAATAGGTTGACTTCATCCCTGGCGACTCATCCCAGCAGTTCGCCATTGGGATTGCATGGATCCCAAATAGGAAAGTGCGCTCATCGAGTTCATCCATGAGAATCCAGAAATTTTTGCATGGAAACCTTCTGACATGCGAGGTGTACCGAGAGAACTCGTTGATCACCACCTCAATGTGGATACTAATATGAAACCTGTCAGGCAATACCTCCGTTGTTTTAATGAGGAGAGACGCAAGGCTAATGGGGAATAAGTGGCCTGGATCCAAGCTGCCGGGTTCATCATTGAAGTATTTCACCCTGAGTGGTTGGCAAATCCAGTGCTTGTTTTGAAGAAAAATGACACTTGGTGTATGTGTGTTGGTTACACAGATATTAAAAAGGGTTGTCCCAAAGATCCGTTTGCCCTCCCCCGCATTGATCCAATCGTTGATTCTACTGCTGGTTGTGAGTGCTTAAGTTTCCTGGATGGTTACTCCGGTTATCATTAGATTAAGATGGCCATGAGGATCAGGGTAAGACATATTTTATCACACCTTTTGGGGCTTTCTACTATGTCTCTATGCCTTTTGGGCTCAAGAGCGCAGGGGCGACTTATCAATGTTGTGTATATAATTTCTTTCACAAGCATATTGGGCACAATGTTCATGCTTATGTCGATGATATTGTGGTCAGATTTCACAATAAGGAAACCTTATTGGATGACCTCAAGGAGACTTTCTACAATCTTCGAGTTTACCAAATGAAGCTCAACTCGGCCATGTGCGTTTTTGGTGTTCCCATAGGCAAGTTTCTTGGTTTCCTAGGGTCAGAACGGGGCATCGAGGCTAACCGGAACAAGATCAAAGTAGTAACTTCGCTCGCCAAGCTGGCCAACATTAATGATATCCAGCGCATGGCGGGTTAGATCACAACCTTGAACCAGTTTATCAGCGGCCTCGGCGATAAGGCAATTCCCTTATATCAGATGATGAAAAAGACTGACAACTTCGTCTGGAGTGATGATGTAGATAAGGCTTTTGAGGATCTCAAGAAGCAATTGGCTGAGCCACCCATTCTTGTTGCTCTTATTGACAAAGAGCCTATGCTCATGTACATTGCTGCCAATAACGAAGTAGTAAGTGTGGCAGTCGTCATGGAGCGCAAGGAGGGAGGAAAGGAATATCTAGTCCAACGGCCAGTTTATTATGTCAGGGAGGTTTTGACTGAGTCCAAGCAAAGATATCCACATTGGCAGAAGCTGGTATTTGGTGTTTTCATGGCTAGTCGCAAGCTGAAGCATTACTTTCAGGAACATCCTATCACCATGGTCAGCTCAGCCCCTCTGGGAGACATTATCAAGAATAGAGAGGCCATGGGTCGTGCTGCAAAGTGGGTAATTGAGCTTGGGCCGCATCATCTGAAATATGTGCCCCGGGCAGCTGACAAGTCTTCGGAATTAGTGGATTTCATCAATGATTGGACTGAACTTCAAGTTCCCAAGGAGAAGCCATACAACACGTATTGGACGATCCACTTGGATGGTTCTAGGAAATTGGAGGGCTCGGGGCCTGGAGTCATCAGAGCTTCACCACGAGGTGATAAATTTTGCTATGTTCTGAGGGTCATGTTTACATGTACTAATAATGAAGATGAGTATGAGGCCCTACTCCATGCTTTCCGTATGGCTGAAGTGATGAACCTCAGCCGGGTCAGATGTCTGGGTGACTCTTATCTAGTCCCTGAGCTATTTTCTGGGAAGTGGACTCAAAGGATCCCCTCATGGCGGCTTATCGGCAAGTAGGGACTAACATCACGGGACATTTTTAAGGTTATCAGGGTGATCACATAGATCGGTGGCTCAATGAGGCAGTTGTTGCTTTTTCATGACTTGGTTCTCAATGTAAGCTAGTCCCTCCCAATGTTTTCCTTGATGTTCTCCATAATCCTTCTGTCTAGCTGCTGCGAGAGAAAGATCTTTCTATACCTGACCCGGAGGCACATTTGGTGGATGCTCTTCGTGCTATCCTAGATTGGTTGTTCGTTATTTGTGTTATTTGACTCGAGGAGAGCTCCCTGAGGATGAACTCATTGCTCGTTAGATCGTCCAACGCTCCAAGTGTATGACTATTGTCAATGGCGAGTTGCACAAAAGAAGCATCACCGGTGTTTTCCAACGATGTGTTTCCTTAACGAAGGGCGAGAGATCCTCAATGAGATTCACTCTGGTGATTGCGGTCATCATGCTGGCTCAAGATCCCTAGTGGCAAAGGCTTTCCTGCATGGTTTTTACTAGCTCATGACTGACGCAAATGCTGAGGATATCGTACGCAAGTGTGATGGCTGCCAGAAGTTTTCACGCCAGACTCAAGTGCCTGCTCAAGAGATGCGAATGATTCCCATCACTTGGTGTTTTGCGGTTCGGGGGCTTGATATGGTAGGTTTATTCAAGTTGTCCATGGACAAGAAGACCCACCTTTTGGTTGCTATTTGATAAATTCACAAAGTGGGTTGAAGCAGAGCCAATCACCAATTGTGATGCAGCCACAATAGTCAAATTCCTAAAAAAGTTGATTTTTCGCTTTGGTTATCCACATAGGATCATCACTGATAATGGCACCAATTTTCAAAGGGAGCTATGAAACAATTTTGCCAAAGAGAGCATATCCGGCTTGCTGTAGCATTATTAGCGCATCCTCGGTTCAATGGGCAAGTAGAACATGCTAACCAGGAGATTTTATGAGGTATCAAGCCAAGACTCATGGTTCCTCTTGAGCGCACTCCAGGTTGTTGGGTTGAGGAGCTCCCTTCAGTCCTTTGGTGTATATGGACCACCCCAAACAAATCAATAGGCTATATATCTTTCTTTATGGTCTATGGTGCAGAAGCCGTGTTACGTAGTGACATCCATCATGATTATCCAAGAGTTGCAGCCTATGTCGGAGAAGAGAATGAACAAGCTCGTCGAGATTCTTTGGATGCCTTGGAGGAGGAATGTAATTTCTTCGCAACTTGATCTACAAGTTATCATTAGGACCTACATCACTATCACAGCCATAGAGTTCACAGTCATACTTTCCAGGACGACGACTTAGTGCTCCGTCTGATACAAGAACAGACTGGTATGCATGAGCTCTCTCCTCCATGGGAAGGGCCTTTTGTCATCAGCAAGAACCTCAACAATGGGTCATACTACCTGATCGACATACATGAACACAATATGTCACGTACTTCTGAGGAAGAGACAAACATGCCTGGGAATATTGCTCATCTTTGGCCTTATTATACTTAGAGCCACTGGCTCCATGAGGGAGTCCTGGATTAGGGGGTGTCCGGATGGCCGGACTATGACCTTTGACTGGACTCCCGGACTATGAAGATACAAGATTGAAGACTTCGTCCCGTGTACGGATAGGACTTTCCTTGGCGTGGAAGGCAAGCTTGGCGATATGATATGAAGATCTCCTCCCATTGTAACCGACTCCGTGTAACCCTAGCCCTCTCCGGTGTCTATATAAACCGGAGAGTTTTAGTCCGTAGGACGAACAACAATCATACCATAGGCTAGCTTCTAGGGTTTAGCCTCTCTGATCTCATGGTAGATCAACTCTTGTAATACCCATATCATCAATATCAATCAAGCAGGAGTAGGGTTTTACCTCCATCGAGAGGGCCCGAACCTGGGTAAAAACATCGTGTCCCTTGTCTCCTGTTACCATCCGCCTAGACGCACAGTTCGGGGCCCCCTACCCAAGATCCGCCGGTTTTGACACCGACATTGGTGCTTTCATTGAGAGTTCCTCTGTGTCGTCGCCCTTAGGCCCGATGGCTTCTTCGATCGTCAACCACGACGCGGTCCAGGGTGAGACTTTTCTCCCCGGTCAGATCTTCGTATTCGGCGGCTTCGCACTGCGGGCCAATTCGCTTGGCCATCTGGAGCAGATCGAGAGCTACGCCCCTGGCCATCAGGTCAGGTTTGGAAGCTTAAACTACACGGCCGACATCCGCGGGGACTTGATCTTCGACGGATTCGAGCCACGGCCGAGCGCGCCGCACTGTCACGATGGGCATGATCTAGCTCTGCTGCCGGACAGTGCCCAGAGCGCCGCTCAGGTGTCCGCTCCGACCATTAGCTCGGAGCCGACTGCGCCAGTCGGGGACGGACGGTTGGACGCCGCCCTAGGAGCCGCAATCTCTACGGCGATAGAGCCGAATACCAGCCTAGTCCTGTGCAAGGCCCATGACTCCAAGGTGCCGGACTCCGTTCCGGACTCCGAATCTTCCGTGCCCCTTCCGATTGAACCCGACTGGGCTCCGATCATGGAGTTCACCGCCGCGGACGTCTTTCAGCACTCGCCCTCTGGCGATATCCTGAATTCACTTAAGTCTCTCTCTTTGTCAGGAGATCCCTAGCCGGACTATGGTCAGCATGGTTGGGATGCGGACGACGAAGAAATTCGAAACCCACCCACCACCCACTTTGTAGCCACTGTCGACGATCTAACCGACATGCTCGACTTTGACTCCGAAGACATTGACGGTATGGACGCTGATGAAGGAGACGACCAAGAACCAGCACCTATAGGGCACTGGAAAGCCACCTTGTCATATGACATATACATGGTGGACACCCCCAAAGCAGGGGATGGCGATGAAAAAACGGAGGACGACCCCTCCAAGAAGCAATCCAAGCGCCGACGTCAGCAACGCCGCTCTAAATCCCGCCAAAGCAAAAACGGCAAATCCGGCACCGGAGACATCAACACCCCGGCCAGTGCCGAAGACAACCCCCTCCAGCAGGATTCATCGCAGGAGGACGGAGGAGCCAGCCCTCATGAGAGAGCGGCAGAGAGGGAGGTCGAGGACGACAATTATATGCCTCCCTCCAAAGACGAGGCAAGCCTCGACGACGAAGAATTCATCGTGCCAGAGGATCCCATCGAACAAGAGCGTTTCAAACGCAGGCTTATGGCCACGGCGAGCAGCCTCAAGAAAAAACAGCAACAGCTTAGAGCTGACCAAGACTTGCTAGCCGACAGATGGACTGAAGTCCTGGCGGCCTAAGAGTATAAACTCGAACGCCCCTCCAAGAGTTACCCAAAGCGCAGGCTGCTACCCCAACTAGAGGAGGAAGCAACTAAACCTACATCACCAGCGTATGATGCGCCCGATCGGCCACCCCATGGCCGCGACAGAGAGGCCTTTCGGCCCTCAACCCAAGCCGCACCCCGGTGCCGCTCCAAGAATACCAGAGCACGGGGAAACGCAACATACCTACGAGACATATTGGAGGATAAGGCAAGGAAAACAAGATCGGTCTACGGATCGCGTGGGCGCCCCACATCACGTGACGATAACCGTCACGCCGGATATGATAATTACGGCCAGGCTGAATACAACAGACAAAGCTCATCCGAGCTACGTCGCGATATAGCCCAGTACAGGGGCGCCGCACACCCACTATGCTTCACAGACGAAGTAATGGATCATCAAATCCCTGAGGGTTTTAAACCTGTAAACATCGAATCATATGATGGCACAACAGATCCCGCGGTATGGATCGAGGATTATCTCCTTCATATCCACATGGCCCGTGGTGATGATCTACACGCCATCAAATACCTCCCGCTCAAGCTTAAAGGACCAGCTCGGCATTGGCTTAACAGCCTGCCAGCAGAGTCAATTAGTTGCTGGGAGGACCTGGAATCCGCATTCCTTGACAACTTCCAGGGCACTTATGTGCGACCACCAGACGCCGATGACCTAAGCCACATAATCCAGCAGCCAGAGGAATCGGCCAGACAATTCTGGACACGGTTCCTAACCAAGAAAAATCAAATAGTCGACTGTCCGGACGCCGAGGCCCTTGCAGCCTTCAGGCACAACATCCGAGACGAATGGCTTGCCCGGCACCTAGGACAGGAAAAGCCGAAATCTATGGCAGCCCTCACGACACTCATGACCCGCTTTTGCGCGGGAGAAGACAGCTGGCTAGCTCGTAGCAATAACATAACCAAGAGCCCTGGCAATTCGGATACCAAGGACAACAATGGCAGGTCACGTCGCAACAAGCACAAGCGCCGCATTAACGGCGACAATACTGAGGATACGGCAGTTAATGCCGGATTCAGAGGCTCTAAACCCGGTCAGCGGAAGAAGCCATTCAAAAGAAACCCTCCGGGCCCATCCAGTTTAGACCGGATACTCGATCGCTCGTGCCAGATACACGGCACCCCCGAACAACCAGCCAACCACACCAACAGGGATTGTTGGGTGTTCAAGCAGGCAGGCAAGTTAAGTGCCGAAACCAGAGACAAGGGGCTGCATAGCGATGACGAGGAGGAGCCCCGGCCGCCGAACAACAGAGGACAGAAGGGCTTCCCCCCGCAAGTGCGGACGGTGAACATGATATACGCAACCCATATCCCCAAAAGGGAGCGGAAGCATGCTCTCAAGGACGTCTATGCGTTGGAGCCAGTCGCCCCAAAGTTCAACCCATGGTCCTCCTGCCCGATCACTTTTGATCGAAGGGACCACCCCACTAGCATTCGTCACGGCGGATTCGCCGCATTGGTCCTAGACCCAATCATTGACGGATTTCACCTCACTAGAGTCCTCATGGACGGCGGCAGCAGCCTGAACCTGCTTTATCAGGATACAGTGCGAAAAATGGGTATAGATCCCTCAAGGATTAAACCCACAAAGACAACCTTTAAAGGCGTCATACCAGGTGTAGAAGCCAGCTGTACAGGCTCGGTTACACTCGAAGTGGTCTTCGGATCCCCGGATAATTTCCGAAGCGAAGAGTTAATCTTCGACATAGTCCCATTCCGCAGTGGCTATCACGCCCTGCTCGGACGAACCGCATTCGCAAAATTCAATGCGGTGCCGCACTACGCATATCTCAAGCTCAAGATGCCAGGCCCTCACGGAGTCATTACGGTAAATGGAAACACCGAACGCTCTCTCCGAACGGAGGAGCACACGGCGGCCCTGGCGGCGGAAGTACAGAGTAGCCTCTCAAGGCAATTCTCCAATCCGGGTGTTAAACGTCCGGACAACGTCAAGCGCGCCCGAAGTAACCTACAACAAAACCGGCTGGCACGTTCCGAGCAAGCATAGCAGTGCGGCCCCAACCCCAGCCCTCGCCAGATGGTGATATCGGTACCACGCGTACATAATTACGCTTTGGAAATACCATGGGCATAAGGGGAGGGGCACAACTACGGCACGCCCAGAATGCGGCTCAACCGCACTTAGGGGCTCCCTATTCTGCCGTTTCCTTTTTTTATATACTTTCAGGACCCAACTATTCGGAAGGCCTGTCCGGCAATACACTCGCCGAACACACGATGCAACAGCCAGGGAGAGAACAAGCCACGTCAAATGTCCAGGTGGTCTCTATAACGAGCTAAATACCTGTTTTACTTAAAGTCCCGCAGCTTGCCCCTGGAGGGGGACATGTCAAATAATCCCATCTCTTGCTTATCGCACTATTTGTATCGTTCTGCTTTCATAGCAGCCCTTTTTAATAAACAATACATAGCTCTTATCTATTATTGTATTCATCTATTTTTATACAAATATGTTCAGTCATGACATTATGCAACCGTACACTTTGGTACGGCCAATACACCAGGGGCTTAAGCACCCCATAACATGGTGTGAGAAGACCGAACACTCTCATGAGTGCGGCACCCCGAACTTATAGCACTATATGCATCGGCTCCGAATCATGTCTTGGGTCAATAGTTGGGTTTGCCCGGCTCCCATGTTTTGGTACCTTACGTTCCGCAATGTTGGCTAAGGTAGCGCTGGGAGAACTACTGCGATTGTGCCCCAGTTGAGCTGGGTTAACACCTCAGTAGAGAAAGCTAAAACTGACCGTCATGATAGTGCGAGAGACCGGTCGCTGTTCGCGAGGTTTTTCGAGTCCCTAAAGACTTATGCCGCTTAGAGCGAGGAGCCGGATTTATCTGGCCTAGGCGTGGATAGCGCCCCGAACTCGGTCTTCCGAATACTAGGGGCTTCGCCGAAATTTAAAATTATAGAATTCTATGGCTAAGTGAGAGTGATAAAGCATTATAAGTCCGATGGCCTTGTTCGTTGTGCTGAGCGCCTCCCTAGATGGACCCAAGAATGGGAACAAGAGCGCTCAGGTTTATCCCGAACACCCCAACACTCGTGGCATGGGGGTAGAAGCCGACGACTTGCATCTCTCAGATTTGATAAACGGCCGCACAGAAGGTAATATTTTAAATTAACAAGCGTTGCTTAGCGCATATGAACAAAGTTTTCAGCGTACAGGATAACAGATGCGAGTCTACTCAAAAATTACATCTTTGGAGCATTCACCCGCTATAAGGCGGGCACCCTTCAGGACGCCCTTATAATACATCTCGGGCGTGCGATACTCCTTGCCCGGCGGTGGCGCGTCCGTCAATAGCTTCTCAGCGTCCAGCTTGCCCCAGTGCACTTTAGCACGGGCAAGGGCCCGACGGGCACCTTCAATACAGACGGAGCGCTTGATGACTTCAATCCATGGACAAGCGTCCACCAGCCGCCGCACCAGACCGAAGTAACTCCCAGGCATGGCTTCTCTAGGCCACAGCCGAACTATGAGGCCCTTCATGGCCTGTTCGGCCACCTTGTGGAGCTCGACCAGCTGCTTCAGCTGGTCGCTCAGGGGCACCGGATGTCCGGCCTCAGCATATTGAGACCAGAACACCTTTTCCGTCGAGCTCCCCTCCTCGGCTCGGTAGAACGCGGCAGCATCAGACACACTACGGGGCAGATCGGCGAACGCTCCTGGAGAGCTCCGGATTTGGGTAAGTAACAGATAATTCACTTTTATATGCTTGCTTTGCATAAAGAATGCCTTACCCGCCGCTATTTTCTTTATCGCCTCGATCTCCTGGAGGGCCTTCTGGGCTTCGGCCTTAGCGGTTTTGGCACTCTCAAGAGCCAAGGCGAGCTCGGACTCTCGAGTCTTCGAGTCACGCTCCAAACTCTCGTGTCTCTCCATGAGAGCCTGGAGCTCTTGCCGCACCTCCGCCACCCGCGCCTCCTGCTTCTCTCGCTCGGTGCGCTCCAAGGCCGCACTGTTTTCGGCCTTGGACACCGCTTCCTTCAGGGTCGCCACCTCGGTCGTGGCCCCTGCAACATTCACGTTGGTCCTGTCATTATTTGCAACCAGGTATTTCTATATACATTTACATACGGTATTACATACCGTCCTTGTCCTCGAGCTGCTTCTTGGCACGGCCGAGCTCGTTCTCGGACCGCTCGAGGCTCTCCTTCAATGCATTGACCTCCGCAGTCAGTGCGGCAGAGGTCAGCAGCGTAGCCTGCATTCCCATATTGACATATTTATGTTAGACTCCTGCGTATATCTTTTTAGATCCTCAGCTCGGCTTTTCTTCCCGAACGCCAAACTGAGCATCAGGGGCTACTGTCTATGCGGTAACATTTTTATATGTTTTGAATACATACCTCAAAGCCTGTTAACAGGCTTGTACAGGCTTCTGTCAGCCCGCTCATGGCGGACTGAACCCTCTGGATCACCGCACTCATAACAGTGCGGTGTTCCTCGTCGATGGAGGCACTGTTAAGCGCCTCCAGCAAATCGTCTGGTGCCTCCGGTTGGACAGAGGCCACCGACGTCATAGGTGTGCCCTTCTTGTGAAGGCGCCACCTACCGGTCTTTGGAACCGTTGATGGTTCTGGAGCAGTGTCCGGCCCAGGGCTGGACTTAGATCCCTCTGGGGCTTTACCCCCTTTGGGCCTGGAGTCTAGGAGGTCGCCTTGCGGTGCCTCCAGGACCACCTCCTCCTGTTTTAGTCCCTTTTGGGGATCCACCTCAGCGTCGTCCGCAGGGAGCGGGGAGGAAGCCGTCAGAAGTGAAGCACTATTCACATCCGACGAATCCAGGGAGCCGCTTGATGAATCGCCGAGCTGAGCCTTGGGCGGACTGCATGATTGAATTCGGCGTCAGAAAATACCGAATAATAGAGGAGCGCCATAAGTTATTCTGGTATCCGGATGCTTACCATGTTGCCAGGGGCTTGACCCTGGATGGCCATTCCTCCTCGCCGTCTTCGGCATGGGAGGCATAGTCTGGCAGAAGGGTCTTCCCCTTCTTGGACCCTCCGGCCTCCCCAGTTGGGGCGGCCTTCCTTTTCTTTCCTCCCCCCGCTGGAGGGGGAGAGGCTTCTTCTTCCTCCTCCTCCTCGTCCTCAGAGGCGGAGGGTGCTTCGGGGTTGTCAGGCGATGAATCCGACACCACTAGGCACCGGGAACTCTTTCAAGTCCCCGTGGCCTTCTTCTTGGCCTTCTTCTCCGGCACCACGTGGGGTGCCGGAACCAGCAGCCCCGTCAATCGGGCGTCCACTGGGTCTTCAGGCAAAGGAGCTGGACAGTTGATCTGTCCGGCCTTCTTCTGCCAGTCCTGTTAGAGGGATGGGGGTTTAGATCCCGCATAGAATCAAATCTATGGAAAACAAATACCCCGTAATGGGAAAATTAAGCTCACCGCGCTGGCTTGGCACTTGGCGCAGAATCCGCGATCCTCAGTGACGGGAGGGGGGGGGACCTCGGAGCTCTTGAATAGCACCTTCCAGGCATCCTCGTGCTTTGTGTCGAAGAGCCGGGACAGATTCTGGTGCTGGGCCGGGTCGAACTCCCACAAGTTGAAAGCCCGTCGTTGACACGGGAGAATCCGGCGGAAGAGCATGATCTGGACTACGGTGACAAGTTTAACCTTCCTGCCGATCAGGTCTTTGATGCAGGTTGGAAGTCCGGTCACTTCTGCTGAATTACCCCACAACAGGCCCGTCTCTTTCCAAAATGTGAGCCATGTGGGGATGCCAGATTGGAATTCGGGGGCCGCTGCCCATTCAGGGTCACGCGGCTCGGTGATATAGAACCACCCCGATTGTCGCCCTTTGATGGTCTCTACGAAGGCGCCCTTGAGCCATGTAACGTTGGCTATCTTGCCCACCATGGTGCCTCCGCACTCCGCTTGGCGGCCGCCCACGACCTTCGGCTTGACGCTGAAGATCTTCAGCCATAGGCCAAAGTGAGGCTGGATGCGGAGGAAGGCCTCGCACACGACGATAAACGCCGAGATGTTGAGGATGAAGTCCGGGGCCAGATCGTGGAAGTCAAGGCCATAGTAGAACATGAGCCCCCGGACGAATGGTTGAAGAGGAAAGCCCAGTCCGCAGAGGAAATGGGGGAGAAATACAACCCTCTCATGGGGCCTAGGGGTGGGGATGAGTTGCCCCTCATCTGGAAGCCGGTGCGCGATGTCGTCAGACAAGTATCCGGCCTTCCTCAACTTTTTGATTTGCCCCTCCGTGACGGAGGAGGCCATCCATCTACCTCCCGCTCCGGACATGATTGGAGAAGGTTGAGGTGGGAAGTGCGGACTTGGGCGTTGGAGCTCGAGTGCGCAGGGATGGATAAGCAAAGGAGGAAGAAGGCGTAAATGGAAAGGGTAGATCCTTATCCCCTTATATGGGCGGCCGAAACTACAAGCCCCCACCAGCCTAATAAAACTCGCTTATCTCCCAAGCGCCGCGGTTAATGGCGCGGTTGGGTTACCCACGCCCGTATTGATGAGAATCCCGGAATAAGGGGACACGATCTCTGCTTTGACAAGACGTGCCAAGGAAACCGCCTCGCTAAACGCGCTGAGGTGGAACAGTAAAATGATTCGAATAAAGGCTTGGCCGTGGCGTGATGTCACGCTGCGGAATACGTCAGCAGATTAGATTTGTGCAGATATTATTCTCTCTACGGTGGTATGTGGAACTTATTTTGCAGAGCCGGACACTATCCTTGTGTTCAACATCTTCTATGAAGTATTCGGAGGAGGAACCCGCCTTGCAATGCCGAAGACAATTTGCACGCCGGACTCGTCGTCATTGAAGCCTGGTTCAGGGGCTACTGAGGGAGTCCTGGATTAGGGGGTGTCCGGATGGCCGGACTATGACCTTTGGCCGGACTCCCGGACTATGAAGATACAAGATTGAAGACTTCGTCCCGTGTCCGGATAGGACTTTCCTTGGCGTGGAAGGCAAGCTTGGCGATATGATATGAAGATCTCCTCCCATTGTAACCGACTCTGTGTAACCCTAGCCCTCTCCGGTGTCTATATAAACCGGAGAGTTTTAGTCCGTAGGATGAACAACAATCATACCATAGGCTAGCTTCTAGGGTTTAGCCTCTCTGATCTCGTGGTAGATCAACTCTTGTACTACCCATATCATCAATATCAATCAAGCAGGAGTAGGGTTTTACCTCCATCGAGAGGGCCTGAACCTGGGTAAAAACATCATGTCCCTTGTCTCCTGTTACCATCCGCCTAGATGCACAGTTCGGGACCCCCTACCCGAGATCCGCCGGTTTTGACACCGACACTCCACACCTTGTACAATACCTTCTTATATATCTTTATGATCATGATAACGCATAAGTGTATGGGATAATTGTAGCCTCTTTCGATAATTAAGAGTGTCGAACCCAATGAGGAGCTAAAGGTAGACCAATTATTCTCTCAACTCCTATTTGCCACTGATACGACTCTACGCACGCTTAGTGTTTTAAGTGCATCTAGTGCCCCTTAGTGATTTTGGTGTATTGAAGGCTTATAGGTTAAGGGACTGATGCGTTTGTGAGTGTACACAGGTCTATAAGTCTATGAGGAGTTTGATAATTATAGAGAAAGTCGACCCCTAAAAATGAAGTTCTTCGACTGAAGACTTGGGATTTCTGAAGACTTTCTGAAGACTTTGAAAGTGAAGAAATTGGTGTGACCTTGATGACTTGGAATTAATTCGAGGAACATGAAGCGTGAAGACCTTTGTTTTCGTAGTTTCATTTTCTCTTTCTTTAGTCATAGGAAACACCGTACTGTTAATGGGGGTCGAGGAAATACTAAGGAAAAATTTCCATGTGATGCTCAACTCAAAATCCTACACCCACCAATCCATTCGAGTGAAGCCATTGGAAATCTCATACAGTTCAGTCGATTTCTTCAGTGATAGAGACGAAGTTCTTTTGGTCACTGAGGAATTTGTTCTGACTGAGGAGTTAGGAATTCGCCAGTGCAGATTGCCTACACAGTGAGGAACATGATAGCCCTGAGGAATTTGAGAGTCAAATTTCCAACCGTTGCTGTGCTATGCGCCAGCTATCCCAAAATATCTACCCACCTAATGGTCATATCATTGAAGGGCATTTATGTCTTACCATGTTGGGCTGCTCCCTAGCCTATAAATAGCCGCCCCCTACAACCACTAGCTAGTTGGCTGCTCCGAGAGAAACATTTGAGAGCATCCCATCCTCCGAGGACTTTGAGAGAAAATCATCAAGTGAGGAAAACCCAAATCCAACACACCTACAAATCCAAAGTGATTGAGCATCACTGAAGAGATTGATCCTGCGTGGATCCGATGCTTGTTACCTTTGAAGACTGTTCTTCTTCCAAATGGTTAGGCGTCATGGTCTAGAGCATCCAAGAGGAATTGTGGATCGCCGAGTGACCGAGTCTGTGAACGTTTGGAAGTCACCTGAAGACTTAGCACGAGTGATTGGGCGAGGTCTGTGTGACCTTAGCTCAAGGAGAATATGGTGAGGACTGTGTGTCTGGGACTGTGTGTCCTCAGGTTTAAATACCTAGCCGCTCCAACCAGACGTAGAACTGAGACAATAGTTGGAACTGGTCTACCAAATCATTGTCTTCACCAAGCTTACTGGTTCTATTTCCTCAACTCTTTCATTTCCTCATTTCAGTTGTTGTGTGCCTGTTCATATCTGTTTGAAGACATTGATTGAAGACTTTCTCAATTTCCTTAGTTCAATTTCTTCAGTCTGTCTGTCTTCATCCTATGTTATCCTGCCTTTATGCTTTCTGTACTCTGTGCTTGTTTTCATTTCATCATGATGACTATGCTTGTGTTCCGTTATGTTTACTTTTGAGTAATTATTCCGCTGGAAGTAGTTCTTCGCTAAGGAATTTCCTCACCAGCAAATTTCTCTGTGAAGAATTCATAAAAATCTTCTATTCACCCCCCCTCTAGTCGATATAACGCACTTTCAATTGGTATCAGAGCAAGGTACTCCCTTGTTCTGTGTGATTTTGGTTTAACTGCCTGGAGTTTTAGTTATGTCAACCACAGGTATGAAGAAAGTAACTTGCCCCATCTTTGACGGTCATGATTATCCCAAGTGGAAGGCCATGATAAGGAAGCGCCTCATGGCATTGAACAGCGAGCTGTGGACCGTCACCGAGATTGGTCTTACTGATCTGGGCAAGATGGCGGAAGCTGATGACATTCGCAAGTACACTCTTCTCAACCTTATGGCGAAGGACGTCATCTCCTCCTGTCTGTCTCAAAATCAGTTCAGGAACATCATGCATCTCAACCATGTAAAGCTTATCTGGGACCGACTCTCTGAGGTCTATGAAGGTCATCGAACCCGTCATGATCCTTGGTTTGAGTATTTTGAGGAATCTCTCAATGCGATGACATTCGAACCAGAATCATCATCTTCTACACCAGAATCATCTTCTTCTACACCATGCCTTATGGCAAAAAGTGATAAGGTAACTGAATGTTACCTATTCGAGTCCACTGATGATGAATCTGGAGATGAATTTGGACCCAGCTATGTCAAACTTGCTTCCCTTGCCACTAAACAACAAAGAGCTTTGGAAAAAGTTCAATACATGCTAAATAAGAGCGATGATATGCTGGGTGAAGAACTGGATCAGTCGAAAGCTTTGGTTGAAAATCTTCAGAGACTTCAGTCTCGGTTTGACAACCTTCAAGGCCATCATAACACTCTCTTATCTAATCACGAGAAGCTTTCTTATGAATTTCTTCAAAGAAAGAAAGATCTTGAGAAACTAAGAGTGGATTATGAAGATCTTCAGAAGGATCACGCTTCATTACTTTCTCAACAAATCAGTGCTACTTAGGAAGAATTTGTTCCTCCATGTTTGAAGTGCATTGAACGTGAATCTACTAATTCTTCACCTGAATGTTCAAATGCTTCTAATCTACAAATTCTTCATCTGTCTCTGCTATCACTAATTCCTCATCTGGGGACATTGCTAGTATCACTGATAATGCAAGGCCGAAGGAATTGTACATGACAGTCATGTACAAAAGCCTCAAAGGGCATCAAACTCTTTGTGATGTGCTTAAAAACCAGATCCTCAACTGGAACCCTAGGAAAGAGGGTATTGCCTTTGAGAGGAAACTCAATGCTGATGGAACATATTGGAAACCTGAGCAGTACCCCAAAACCTCATGGGTTGCTGCAAGGGACCTCTAGTTGATACATCCAATTTATCTGGCTTTACATGTGAATCTCCTCATTCTTCTGATGAGTCATTTGACTCCAACTATAAACTATTCAAAAATCAGAATGGTGAAGTATTTGCTAGATATGTTGGCACTAACTACAGGAACGGTTCCCCTATGAAGAAAATCTGGGTTCCCAAAAGTTGCCTTGAAAGTCTTCAGGTGAATGTCCTCATGACACCACATGTGAAGAATAGGAACTCTAGATAAAATTCTTCATATGTACTGAATTCTTCATATGGATCCAAGTCCTCATACAGACCAAATTCCTCACGTGGATCAAATTCCTCAAAAGGATCAAAATCCTCATATGATAATCATCGTGCTAACCCCTCTGTTTCGCAGGGAAGGGCTAAGGGCTATGAATATGAGCATTATTCTTCTAACCATTATGTTCATAATTCCTCGAAGAATTTCTCTCCTTATTCGTATGCTTATCCTAACCCCTCTTATGTGAAACAAAGTGGACTGGCTTCTATGCCACCTTTCTCATATGGTGCTCGCATAGTGATGAATTCTTTGCCACCCCTTCATATGTGGGTGGTGAAGAAAAATAACTAATCTCTTATGCAGGGTCAGGTCTCTAGATGTGCTTAAAACGTCTGAAAAATTTGCTGGAGTCCTGAAGATTGCCTGAAAGGATGCAGGCTAATCATGAAGAAATGAACTTTCATTTCTCATGTCCTCATACTGTTTTATCTGTACTATTGCTTGATGAAATTGATCTGATGATATTGATGTCATATTCTTCACTGATGAAGTATATGAGTTTGTAAGTTGCACGAATTCATCTGCAGGATGATAAACCCAAAGCAAATGAGTGGGTCCTCGATAGTGGATGTACAAATCACATGACTGGTGACAAGAATCTAATGATGGATGCTCCCTTATCACCATCGCATCTGAAGCATATCATCTTCGCTGACAAAGGCAAAAGTCAGGTATTGGGTCTAGGTAAGGTTGCGATCTCAAAGGATCGACACATGGACAAAGTCATGCTTGTCAAGTCCTTAGGATACAACCTCATGTCTGTCTCAATGCTTTGTGATCTCGATATGGTTGTTGTCTTTGGCAAATATCGTTGTGTTGTGATCATGGAAGCTGACAATTCCAAAGTCTTCGAAGGCTTTGGGAGAGGAGACTTGTATATTGTTGATTTCTCTACAGGACCACAACCGACCGTATGCCTACTTGCAAAAGCTTCAGAAGGCTGGCTATGGCATCGATGACTTGGTCAAGCTGCCATGAGGAATCTGCACACGCTCGCGAAGAAGAAGCTTGTCATTGGCATTGAGAATGTCAAATTCCTCAAGGATCATTTATGCGGAGCCTGTGAATCTGGAAAGATGACCAAGGCCAAACATCCAGCGAAGACTATCATGACTACCATTCGACCATTTGAATTGCTTCACATGGATCTCTTTGGTCCTAATCATTATTCTGTAGTTACTAATGATGCATCTCTATATGGCGTTGTTATTGTTGATGATTATTCTCGTTACACATGGGTGCACATTGTCACTTAAAAACATGAGGTGCAGGAAGTCTTCAAACAATTTTCTTCGAGGGCTTCAACCAACTTTGGTGTGAAGATCAAGCACATCAGAAGTGATAATGGGACTGAGTTCAAGAATTCCGGTCTTGATGACTATCTTGATGAACTTGGTATTACTCATGAGTTATCTGCTCCTTATACTCCTCAGCAGAATGGCGTCGTGGAGCACAAGAACATAACTCTTTTTGAGATGGCTCGCACTATGCTTGATGAATACAAGATGCCTCGTCGTTTATGGATTGAGACAATTGATACTGCGTGCCACATCATCAATAGAGTATATCTTCACAAATTCTTCAAGAAGACTTCTTATGAACTCCTCACTGACAAAAAGCCCAATGTGAGTTATTTCATAGTCTTCGGTGCTAAATGTTGGATTAGAGATCCTCATCACAATTCTAAATTTGCACTAAAAGCACATGAGGGATTTATTCCTGATTATGGAAAGGACTCGCACACCTACAGAGTCTTCAACAACGTCTTCACAAAGTTGTTGAAACTGTAGATGTGCGATTCGATGAAACTAATGGCTCGCAAAGAGAGCACCTACCTTCTGTGATAGATGAACCAGCACCCGAGGAATCTATCAAGTTCAAGGCTACTGAGGATGTCATTCCTACCGAAGAATCTGCTGAAGAATTCATTCCAGAACGTGAAGAACGTCGAGTTGGTACACCTGAAGAAAATGTTGCTGAGGAAAATGGTCCTGAAGAAAATGCGGATCAAATTCCTCGACGACAACCTGCTCATCCCCGCGTTGCAAACGAAGTGCAAATTGAGAGAATCATCGATGACATTGAAGCACCAGGTCCTCTTACACGCTCAAAAGCTTCACATTTGTCTAACTTTTGTGGGCACTTTGCTTTTTCTCTATCACAGAGCCCACTAAGGTAGATGAATCATTTCTGGAGCCTGTGTGGATTCAATCTATGCAAGAGGAATTACATCAGTTCGTGCTCAACAACATCTGGGAGCTGGTCAAACGTCCAAATCCTCGCAAGCACAATATCATTGGCACAAAGTGGATCTACCGCAACAAGCAGGATGAAAATGGCCTTGTGGTGAGGAATAAGGCATGACTTGTAGCTCAAGGCTACACATAGGTTGAACGAATTGATTTTGATAAAACTTTTGCACTTGTTGCTAGACTTGAGGCTATTCGCATATTACATGCTTATGCTAACCATCATGATATCATCTTACAACAAATGGATGTGAAAAGTGCATTCCTTAATGGTAAGCTTGAGGAAGAAGTATATGTTGCTCAACCCCCAGGTTTTGAAGATCCAAAGCATCCTGACAAAGTCTTCAGACTCAATAAGGCCCTGTATGGCCTCAAGCAGGCCCCTCGGGCGTGGTATGATACTTTGAAGGAATTCCTCATGAAGAAAGGCTTCAAACCCGGTTCACTCGACCCAACTCTTTTCACTAAATCTTATGATGGTGAATTGTTTGTGTGCCAAATTTATGTTGATGATATCATTTTTTACTATACTGACCAACGTTACAGTGATGAATTTGCCTATATGATGAGTGAAGAATATCAAATGTCTATGATGGGAGAATTGAAATTCTTTTTAGGTCTTCAAATTCGTCAACACCGCAATGGCATATTCATATCTCAGAAGAAATACCTCAAAGATGTGTTGAGGAAATTTGGCATGCAAGATTGCAAAAGGGTCAAAATTCCTATGCCCACAAGTGGCCATCTATGCACTGATGAAAATGGTATCGACTTCGATTAAAAGGTATATCGCTCCATGATTGGCTCTTTATTGTATTTATGTGCATCTAGGCCAGATATTATGCTTAGTGTTTGCATGTGTGCCTGATTTCAAGCTACACCGAAGGAATCACACCATAAGGCTGTGAAGCATATTCTTCGATATCTAGCTCACACACCAACACTTGGATTATGGTTCCCCAAGGGCTCGACTTTTGATCTCATTGGATATTCAGTCTCTGACTATGCTGGTGATCGTGTGGACCGCAAGTCAACATGTGGAACATGCCATTTCCTCGGACGATCTTTGGTCTGTTGGTCCTCAAAGAAACAGAACTGCGTATCACTATCTACTGCTGAAGCTGAGTACATTGTTGCTGGTTCTTGCTGCACTCAATTGCTGTGGATGAAGCAAACTCTCAAGGACTACGGCGTCAACATGAAGAATGTGCCTCTCTACTGTGACAATGAGAGTGCAATCTAGATTGCTCACAACCCAGTTCAACACTCGATGACAAAGCACATCCAAATTCGTCATCATTTTCTTCGTGATCATGTGTGGAAGGGCAACATCTCTATTGAGCATGTACGGACTGAAGAACAGCTAGCCGATATCTTCACAAAGCCCTTGGATGAGAAGAGATTTAGCAAGTTGAGGTGTGAGCTAAATATCCTAGAATCTTCAAATGTTCTTTGAAAAGGACACTCATCCTAACACTTATGCAAAATTGATGACTTAGATGCGCAACACACGAAGAAATATTTTTCTTCAATCAATGAAGACTAACACTCTAAGTGAGAAGAAATTAACAAAGAATTTGATTCTCAGAGCCCTACGACAATTGTACGCGGTGTCTGAAATCATCATTCTTATACGGTGGGTCACGCCACCACCAAAAGTTGAAAATCTTCAATTTGAGTTTTTCCTCGGTTTTTGAAATTCCTCAGTTGTTCAAATTCTTCAACTTTGCATTATCTTAACTGTCTCCGTCGTTTTTATTCATTGGCTAATATATATATTCGTCAAGGCTGATGGTAACAGGAAGCGAGGGGCACACATGTTTACCCAGGTTTGGGCCCTCTCGATGGAGGTAAAACCCTACTTCCTGCTTGATTAATATTGATGCTGTGGGTAGTACAAGAGTAGATCTACCATGAGATCGTAGAGGCTAAACCGTAAGAGCTAGCCTATGATGGTATGATTGCAATTGTGATCGGCCTTCTAAGGACCAACCTCTCCGGTTTATATAGATACCGGATAGGGCTAGGGTTTACATGGAGTCGGTTACAAGGAAGGAAATATAATATCCGGATCTCCAAGCTTGCCTTCCACGCAAAGGAGAGTCCCATCGGACACGGGCCGAAGTCTTGAGTCTTGTATCTTCACGCTTCAATAGTCCGGACATTGTACACAGTCCGGCTATCCAGATACCCCCTAATACAGGACTCCCTCAGTAGCCCCTGAACCAGGCTTCAATGATGATGAGTCCGCGCGCAGTATTGTCTTCGGCATTGTAGGGCAGGTTCCTTCTCTGAATACTCCAAAGTAATCATCGAACACTTAGACCGTGTTCGGATCTGCGAGATGATCTTCATATGCCACCGTAGAGAGAATGATATTTCACAAATGCAATCTGCTGACAACTTTTTCTGACGATGTGACATGCTATTATAGTCGGATCATTATTCAATCCGTTTTCCCATAACCAGCTACAACGCATATTGCGAGGCGGTTTCTTTGACATGTCTTGTCAAAGCAGAGATCGCGTCCCCTTATAACGGGATTCTCATCAATACGGGTATGGGTAATCTAACCGTGCAGCTAATCGCGGCGAGTGGGAGGCAGACGGGTTCCACCAGGCAAGTGGGGAGGCACAAAAAGCCTTTATCGCCTTTATAAGGAGGTCAGGTTCCTTTCTCTTTTACCCACGCATTCTCCTCCCGCTAGCTCATTCCCCTTTGTTCGAGCCCTAATGCCCAAGCACTCTTCTTCCCCATCGAAGGGAAGTTTTCTGAAGATGTCTGGATCCGGAGCAGGAGGCAGATGGATGGCCTCAACTGTCCAGGAGAAGGACATCAAGAAGCTCCGGGGAGCCGGGTATCTGGCCTACAAGATCGGCCACCGTCTTCCACCGGCGGGACAGGTCGTCCCCACTCCAGAATCTCATGAGAGAGTCGTGTTCCTTCCCCATTTCGTCTGTGGGCTCGGGTTTCCCCTTCGCCCATTCGTTCAGGGAGTCATGTATTACTATGGGGTCAATTTTCATGATCTCTCCCCCAACTCCTTCCTCAATATCTCGACGTTCATCGTCGTGTGCGAGGCTTTTCTCCGGATCCCACCTCACTTCGGCACATGGCTGAAGATCTTCAATGTGAAGCCCAAGGTGGTGAGTGGCGAACACACCGAGTGCGGCGGCGCCATGCTAAGCAAGATGCCCAAGGTTGTTTGGCTGAAAGGCGCTTTCAACGACTCCGTCAAGGAGTGGCACCAGCAGTGGTTCTATATCACCGAACCACGCGGCAAGAAGTGGGCGGCAGCTCTAGAGTTCAGATCCGGAGCTCCAGTGCGGCTCACGTCCTGGACCGAGAAGGGCCCGAACTGGTGCTCGTCTAGTGAGCTATTACTACTCCAGACGCGCATTCAGGGTGTGGTCGATAGGGACATCAAACTCGTTGACGTAGTCCAGGTGATGCTAGTTCGCCTGGTTCTCCCTTGTCAGCGCCGAGATTGTACCCTGTGGGAGTTCGAACCGGCCGAGCACCAAACCCTTCGGGAGCTTTATGATTCCTCCCACAAGGATGTCTGGAAGGTGCACTTTATGTCCGGAAAATCGTGGTCGGGCCCCACCGAGGACCGTGGGTATCAATCATCCCATTCTCCAAGCTCGGTAAGTCACAGCCACACTCTGTCTATTCATGCTTCAGTTGGCATGTCATGCGGGAGACACCTTAATCGTGTTTCATTGTGACCTCAGGGATGGATAAAGAAGGTTGAGAGGATACATTGTCGAGCCCCCCTACCGGAGGAACCGGCCGGACCTCTTCTGATGAAGATGCTGGTCCCCGCGCCTTACAAGGCGCCAAAGAAAGAGGCCTCCAAGAAGGTCAAGAAGACCCGGGGTGGCCTTTGTCGTCGCGAGGCTTCGGACGCCAAATCCGAAGACTCCAGCGACGATCCTTCGCCCGAGGACGAAGAGGAGGAAGCAGAGGAGGATGAGCCTCACTCTGATGGTGGGAGGAAGAGGACGGCCTCCACATCTCTGGAGGCCGGATCGCCCAAGAGGGGGAAAAATTCCCTCCCAGGGGCATCCCCCACGGCTGCCGATAGCAGCCCAGAGTGGGATCCTAGGGCCCAGCCCCTGGAGAAGTCGTAAGTATCCGAACACGCATATGCATCTGGGATCGTTTTTGGGTATAGTGGTTTTGACTGTTGGCTACATATTGCATAGTCCGGCAAGGTCCTGCGCCGGCCGATCCTCGTCGGAGGATTCAGTTGGCTCGGACGCTTTGGCGAGCGAGATGCCTCCGCAGGCCCCTTCCCCCAAGTCCGGGCGCGACACTAAGGTGTCATCTCGACAAGACCCGGACCAGGGAGGACATATCCGCCGAACACGCGGGGATGGATATGGCCCCCGGGACCTCTAGCGTTCCAGGATCGAGGGAGCAGCCACCCCCGATGGTGGGGGGCCTGCCTACCCCGCTGGCGTCCTCTGTTCGAGCAGAGCTGCCTCGCGGTCTATCGACA
Organism: Triticum aestivum; assembly: GCF_018294505.1. Lineage (NCBI taxonomy): Eukaryota > Viridiplantae > Streptophyta > Magnoliopsida > Poales > Poaceae > Triticum > Triticum aestivum. The sequence goes on along the minus strand of NC_057804.1, from coordinate 226,358,984 downwards.
GTGTTGAAGAACGCTTCTATTGTCGATGAGCATCGGGCCCTTATGGGCGCGGTGGTTGAGAGGATTCAGTCCGCCGAGAGCGGGCTGAACGAGTCCTGCCTTGGCCTTATAAAGGCTTTTGAGGTATGTTTCCTAGGAAACCCTTGAGGAATTGTCATAATATGGGTAGTAGCCCCTGATGCACTGTCCGGCGGAGGAGACAGAGCCGGGCAGGGGATCAAATCCCCTGCTCTCGCATGAGCCTATGTGCATGACGTATACCCTTTTGTGTGAAAACAGGCATCCGCAGAGAGGATGGCCGCTTATAATGCGGAAGTGTTTGAACTGAAGCAGAGCCTTACACGGGCCGATGAGGAACTCGGCCGTGTGAGGAAGCAACTGGAAGACGAGCAAGGTATGTTGAAAACATTTGTCTTAGAGTTGGCATGAATGAATAGTTGTGCATAATGAAAAATATTAGTATTGTGTGCTCTAGGAGAGGATGCCGAATACGAGGAACTAAAGAAAGCTTTGGCTGATGCCAACAAGAAGGCTGAGGCCGAACAGGCGCTTCGTGAAAAACACGAGGCCAGGGTTATCACAGCTGAGCGAGAGCTCCAGGAAGCTGTGAAGAAAAGCGAGGGCTTGGAGCAGAGTCTCGAAGGGAAAGAATCCGAACTCTCCCAAGCTCTCGAGGCTGCGAAAGGTGCTCGGGAAGAAGCCCGAGGTGCTGTGCGGGACATTCAGGAGGCCCGGAAAGTGGCGGCTAGTAAGGCCTTCTATATTCTTAGCTCTTTATATGTTAGAATGTGAAGAATCCTAAGCAGCAAGCTGAATTCTTATTTTTCCGGGGGCTTTTGCGGATCTTCCTCGCAGCATATTAGATGCCGCCCAATTCTACCGCACCAAGGAGAAGAAGACTGCAGAGAGGGATTTCTGGTCGCAGTATCTGGCGCCGAACTTTCCGGTGGCATTTATCGATCAGCTGAAACAGCTGGTCGAACTGCACCAGGCGGCCGAACTAGCCATGAAGGACTTAGTTGTTTGGCTGTGGCCTGTGGAGCCAATTCCAAGCAGCTACTTCAGACTCGTCAAGCGGATTGTGGGCGCTTGTCCCCGGCTTGATGATATCAAGCGATTAGTCTGTATAGAAGGCGCGCGCATGGCGTTTACCCGTGCAAAAGTGCATTGGGGGAGGCTTGACACGGAGAAGCTGATGACTGAGGGGCCGCCGGAGGGTAAGGAGCACCGCAAGCCCGAGCTGTATTATGAAGGTGTAATGAAAGGGGCCCGCCTTGCGGCAGACAAGTGTGCTAAAGATATTATATTTCCCTGAGGGCATTTGTGCTGCTTGTTGTAATATGGGATAATGGCATGTTTATTATATATTGCCTGTTTTGTTTGAACATATGTTCTTCCTGTGAGGCTGTTTATTGTATGCAAATCCTGGGAGTTGGCCAGTCATTGGCTTCTGCCCCCTCGTAAAAAGGATACGCGGTGTTCAGGATATATCTGAACGCTCTTTATCCCATAGTTGGGTCCTTTTAAGGAGGTGTATCTTTCCGCGAACCAGGCAATCGGACTATAAGGCTTTATTACTCTCACATAGCCATAGGAATTCGAGTATGGTCGGCACATCCCCTAGTGTTCAGAAGGCCGAACTAGGGGCTCTATTGGCGCCTGATCAGAAGACCGATCCGTCGCACTCAGCATTTATAATGGCGTTGTGCGGAATAAATCTTTAAGGATTTTATAACCTCTCGAACAGCGGACCAGCTCTCGCTTCATCATGATGGTCGGTTTTCGGCTTTCTCTACTAAGGTGCTCGTCCGACTGAACCGGGACACAATCGCAGTAGTTCTCCCACCGCTACCTTAGCCGATAGAACGGAACGTAAGGTACCAAAACATGGGATCCGGACAAACCCAACCAATGACCCAAGAGATGATTTGGAGCAGATGCATATAGTGTTATAAGTTCGGGGTGCCGAGCGACCAAAAAGGTGGTCGGACTTTATTGCCGTACTGTGAAGCCCCTGGTGTGACAGGGCGAACGCGGAGCGTGGCTGTCATTTTCGACAAAGAGGCGTCGGCGATAAACGACGGCCGGAAATTGCTATTTAAGTCTACGCATTGTAGTAGGATGATATGTCTATGCATATGAGTATGATGTATGGAAAGAGGTGTTATTTGGCGGAACCTATTGTGGCCGGACTGGAGGGGGTTGTGAGTGGATCAAGAATGAATCCGAACTACCTTCTACCTGCATGTTCCTTCCTTTGTGTGTCCGGGCTAATTCCATGCAGCCAATCCTGTTCTGTGCCAATCATTAGTTTGTAAATGCAAAATGCTTGAAGGCAGCTGGGTGTCCTCTTGTTGTTGGTCCCAGGGTCCCTAATGAAGGAAATATGCCCTAGAGGCAATAATAAAGTTATTATTTATTTCCACATATCATGATAAATGTTTATTATTCATGCTAGAATTGTATTAACCGGAAACATGATACATGTGTGAATACATAGACAAACATATAGTCACTAGTATGCCTCTACTTGACTAGCTCATTAATCAAAGATGGTTATGTTTCCTAACCATAGACATGTGTTGTCATTTGATTAATGGGATCACATCATTAGAAGAATGATGTGATTGACATGACCCATTCCGTTAGCCTAGCACTTGATCGTTTAGTATACTGCTATTGCTTTCTTCATGACTTATACATGTTCCTGTAACTATGAGAAATATGCAACTCCCGTTTACCGGAGGAACACTTTGGGTACTACCAAACGTCACAACGTAACTAGGTGATTATAAAGGAGTACTACAGGTGTCTCCGAAGGTACATGTTGAGTTGGCGTATTTCGAGATTAGGTTTTGTCACTCCGATTGTCGGAGAGGTATCTCTGGGCCCTCTCGGTAATGCACATCATTATAAGCCTTGCAAGCAATGTGACCAAATGAGTTGGTTACGGGATGATGCATTACGGAACGAGTAAAGAGACTTGCCGGTAACGAGATTGAACTAGGTATTGGATACCGACGATCAAATCTTGGGCAAGTAACATACCGATGACAAAGGGAACAACGTATGTTGTTATGCGGTTTGACCAATAAAGATCTTCGTAGAATATGTAGGAACCAATATGGGCATCCAGGTCCCGCTATTGGTTATTGACCGAGAATGGTTCTAGGTCATGTCTACATAGTTCTCGAACCCGTAGGGTCCGCACGCTTAACGTTACGATGACAGTTTTATTATGAGTTTATAAGTTTTGATGTACCGAAGTTTGTTCGGAGTCCCGGATGTGATCACGGACATGACGAGGAGTCTCGAAATGGTCGAGACATAAAGATTGATATATTGGAAGCCTATGTTTGGACATCAGAAAGGTTCCGGGTGAAATCGGGATTTTACCGGAACACCGGGGGGTTACCGGAACCCTCCCGGGGGTTAATGGGCCTTAGTGGGCCATGAGGAAGAAGAGGAGGGCCGGCCAGGGCAGGCCGCGCGCCCCCTCCCCCCTAGTCCGAATAGGACAAGGAAGGGGGGGCGGCGCCCCCCTCTCCTCTTTCCCCTCCCCCCTTTCCTTCTCCACCAAGGCAAGAGGGGGAGTCCTACTCCCGGTGGGAGTAGGACTCCTCCAGGTGCACCCCAAGGGGGCCGGCCGCACCTCCCCCTCCCTCCTTTATATACGGGGGCAGGGGGCACCCCATAACACACAAGTTGATCTACGGATCGTTCCTTAGCCGTGTGCGGTGCCCCCCTCCACCATATTCCACCTCGGTCATATTGTCGTGGAGTTTAGGCGAAGCCCTGCGCCGGTAGAGCATCATCATCGTCACCACGCCGTCGTGCTGATGGAACTCATCCCCGAAGCTTTGCTGGATCGGAGCCCGGGGATCGTCATCGAGCTGAACGTGTGCTGAACTCGGAGGTGCCGTATGTTCGGTGCTTAGATCGGTCGGATCGTGAAGACGTACGACTACATCAACCGCGTTGTCATAACGCTTCTGCTTACGGTCTACGAGGGTATGTGGACGGACACTCTCCCCTCTCGTTGCTATGCCATCACCATGATCTTGCATGTACGTAGGAAATTTTTTGAAATTACTACTTTCCCCAATAGTGGCATCCGAGCTTAGGTTTTATGCGTTGATGTTATATGCACGAGTAGAACACAAGTGAGTTGTGGGCGATATAACTCATACTGCTTACCAGCATGTCATACTTTGGTCCAGCGGCATTGTGAGATGAAGTGGCCCGGACCGACATTACGCATACGCTTACGTGAGACTGGTTTCACCGCTACGAGCACTCGTTGCTTAAAGGTGACCGGCGGGTGTCTATCTCTCTCACTTTAGTTGAACCGAGTGTGGCTACGCCCGGTCCTTGCGAAGGTTAAAACAGCACCAACTTGACAAACTATCGTTGTGGTTTTGATGCGTAGGTAAGAACGGTTCTTGCTAAGCCCGTAGCAGCCACGTAAAAATTGCAACAACAAAGTAGAGGACATCTAACTTGTTTTTGCAGGGCATGTTGTGATGTGATATGGTCAAGATGTGATGCTATATTTTATTGTATGAGATGATCATGTTTTGTAACCAAAGTTATCGGCAACTGGCAGGAGCCATATGGTTGTCGCTTTATTGTATGAAATCCAAACGCCCTGTAATTGCTTTACTTTATCACTAAGCGGTAGCGATAGTCGTAGAAGCAATAGATGGCGTAACGACAATGATGCTACGATGGAGATCAAGGTGTCGCGCCGGTGATGATGGTGATCACGACGGTGCTTCGAAGATGGAGATCACAAGCACAAGATGATGATGGCCATATCATATCACTTATATTGATTGCATGTGATGTTTATCCTTTATGCATCTTATCTTGCTTTGATTGACGGTAGCATTTTAAGATGATCTCTCACTTAATAATCAAGAAGTGTTCTCCCTGAGTATGCACCGTTGCGAAAGTTCTTCGTGCTGAGACACTACGTGATGATCGGGTGTGATAGGCTCTACGTTCAAATACAACGGGTGCAAAACAGTTGCACACGCAGAATACTCAGGTCATACTTGACGAGTCTAGCATATACAGATATGGCCTCGGAACATGGAGACCGAAAGGTCGAACGTGAATCATATAGTAGATATGATCAACATAGTGATGTTCACCATTGAAACTACTCCATCTCACGTGATGATCGGACATGGTTTAGTTGATTTGGATCACATGATCACTTAGATGACTAGGGAGATGTCTGTCTAAGTGGGAGTTCTTTAGTAATATGATTAATTGAACTTAAATTTATCATGAACTTAGTACCTGATAGTATTTTGCTTGTCTATGTTTGTTTGTAGATAGATGGCTCGTGCTGTTGTTCCGTTAAATTTTAATGCGTTCCTTGAGAAAGCAAAGTTGAAAGATGATGGTAGGAATTACACGGACTGGGTCCGTAACCTGAGGATTATCCTCATTGCTGCACAGAAAAGTTACGTCCTGGAAGCACCGCTGGGTGCCAGGCCTGCTGCTGATGCAACTGACGATGTTAAGAACGTCTGGCAGAGCAAAGCTGATGACTACTCGATAGGTCAGTGTGCCATGCTTTACGGCTTAGAACCGGGTCTTCAACGACGTTTTGAACGTCATGGAGCATATGAGATGTTTCAGGAATTGAAGTTAATATTTCAAGCAAATGCCCGGATTGAGAGATATGAAGTCTCCAATAAGTTCTATAGCTAAAAAATGGAGGAGAATAGTTCTGTCAGTGAACACATACTCAAAATGTCTGGGTATAATAATCACTTGATTCAACTGGGAGTTAATCTTCCTGATGATAGTGTCATTGACAGAATTCTTCAATCACTGCCACCAAGCTACAAGAGCTTCGTGATGAACTACAATATGCAAGGGATGAACAAGACTATTCCCGAGCTCTTCGCGATGCTAAAAGCCGCGGAGGTAGAAATCAAGAAGGAACATCAAGTGTTGATGGTTAACAAGACCACCAGTTTCAAGAAAAAGGGCAAAAGGAAGAAGAAGGGGAACTTTAAAAAGAACAGCAAGCAAGTTGCTGCTCAAGAGAAGAAACCCAAGTCTGGACCTAAGCCTGAAACTGAGTGCTTCTACTGCAAGCAGACTGGACACTGGAAGCGGAACTGCCCCAAGTATTTGGCGGATAAGAAGGATGGCAAAGTGAACAAAGGTATATGTGATATACATGTTATTGATGTGTACCTTACTAATGCTCGCAGTAGCACCTGGGTATTTGATACTGGTTCTCTTGCTAATATTTGCAACTCGAAACAGGGACTACGAATTAAGCGAAGATTGGCTAAGGACGAGGTGACGATGCGCGTGGGAAATGGTTCCAAAGTCGATGTGATCGCGGTCGGCACGCTACCTCTACATCTACCATAGAGATTAGTTTTAGACCTAAATAATTTTTATTTGGTGCCAGCGTTGAGCATGAACATTATATCTGGATCTTGTTTGATGCGAGACGGTTATTCATTTAAATCAGAGAATAATGGTTGTTCTATTTATATGAGTAATATCTTTTATGGTCATGCACCCTTGAAGAATGGTCTATTTTTATTGAATCTCGATAGTAGTAATACACATATTCATAGTGTTGAAACCAAAAGATGCAGAGTTGATAACAATAGTGCAACTTATTTGTGGCACTGCCGTTTAGGTCATATTGGTGTAAAGCGCGTGAAGAAACTCCATACTGATGGGATTTTGGAATCACTTGATTATGAATCACTTGGTACTTGCGAACCGTGCCTCATGGGCAAGATGACTAAAACGCCGTTCTCCGGAACTATGGAGCGAGCAACTGATTTGTTGGAGATCATACATACTGATGTTTGTGGTCCAATGAATGTTGAGGCTCGCGGCGGGTATCGTTATTTTCTCACCTTCACATATGATTTGAGCAGATATGGGTATATCTACTTAATGAAACACAAGTCTGAAACATTTGAAAAGTTCAAAGAATTTCAGAGTGAAGTGGAAAATCATCGTAAGAAGAAAATAAAGTTTCTACGATCTGATCGTGGAGGAGAATATTTGAGTTACGAGTTTGGTCTACACTTGAAACAATGCGGAATAGTTTCGCAACTCACGCCACCCGGAACACCACAACGAAATGGTGTGTCCGAACGTCGTAATCGTACTTTACTAGATATGGTGCGATCTATGATGTCTCTTACTGATTTACCACTATCCTTTTGGGGTTATGCTTTAGAGACGACCGCATTCACGTTAAATAAGGCACCATCAAAATCCGTTGAGACAACACCTTATGAACTATGGTTTGGCAAGAAACCAAAGTTGTCGTTTCTTAAAGTTTGGGGCTGCGATGCTTATGTGAAGAAACTTCAACCAGATAAGCTCGAACGCAAATCGGAGAAATGTGTCTTCATAGGATACCCAAAAGAGACTATTGGGTACACCTTCTATCACAGATCTGAGGGCAAGATTTTCGTTGCTAAAATCGGATCCTTTCTAGAGAAGGAGTTTCTCTCGAAAGAAGTGAGTGGGAGGAAAGTAGAACTTGATGAGATAACTATATCTACTCCCTTGTTGGAAAGTAGTTCATCACAAGAACCGGTTCCTGTGACAACTACACCAACTAGTGAGGAAGCTGATGATATTGATCATGAAACTTCAGATCAAGTTTCTACTGAACCTCGTAGGTCTACCAGAGTAAGATCCGCACCAAAGTGGTACGGTAATCCTATTCTGGAAGTCATGTTACTTGACCATGATGAACCTACGAACTATGAGGAAGCGATGATGAGCCCAGATTCCGCAAAATGGCTAGAGGCCATGAAATCTGAGATGGGATCCATGTACGAAAACAAGGTATGGACTTTGGTTGACTTGCCCGATGATCGGCAAGCCATTGAGAATAAATGGATTTTAAGAAGAAGACTGACGCTGATGGTAATATAACTGTCTATAAAGCTCGACTTGTTGCGAAAGGTTTTCGACAAGTTCAAGGGGTTGACTACGATGAGACTTTCTCACCCATAGCGATGCTTAAGTCTGTCCGAATCATGTTAGCTATTGTTGCATTTCATGATTATGAAATTTGGCAAATGGATGTCAAAACTGCATTCTTGAATGGATTTCTGGAAGAAGAGTTGTATATGATGCAACCAGAAGGTTTTGTTGATCCAAAAGGTGCTAACAAAGTGTGCAAGCTCCAGCGATCCATTTATGGACTGGTGCAAGCATCTCGGAGTTGGAATAAACATTTTGATAGTGTGATCAAAGCATATGGTTTTATACAGACTTTTGGAGAAGCCTGTATTTACAAGAAAGTGAGTGGGAGCTCTGTAGCATTTCTGATTTTATATGTAGATGACATATTATTAATTGGAAATGATATAGAATTTCTAGATAGCATAAAGGGATACTTGAATAAAAGTTTTTCAATGAAAGACCTCGGTGAAGCTGCTTACATATTGGTCATCAAGATCTATAGAGATAGATCAAGACGCTTAATAGGACTTTCACAAAGCACATACCTTGACAAAATTTTGAAAAAGTTCAAAATGGATCAGGCAAAGAAAGGTTTCTTGCCTGTGCTACAAGGTGTGAAGTTGAGTCAAACTCAATGCCCGACCACAGCAGAAGATAGAGAGAAAATGAAAGATGTTCCCTATGCTTCAGCCATAGGCTCTATCATGTATGCAATGCTGTGTACCAGACCTGACGTATGCTTAGCAATAAGCTTGGCAGGAAGGTACCAAAGTAATCCAGGAGTGGATCACTGGACAGTGGTCAAGAACATCCTGAAATACCTGAAAAGGACTAAGGATATGTTTCTCATATATGGAGGTGACAAAGAGCTAGTCGTAAATGGTTACATTGATGCAAGCTTTGACACTGATCCAGACGATTCTAAATCGCAAACCGGATACGTGTTTTTATTAAACGGTGGAGCTGTAAGTTGGTGCAGTTCTAAACAAAGCGTCGTGGCGGGATCTACATGTGAAGCGGAGTACATAGCTGCTTCTGAAGGAACAAATGAAGGAGTCTGGATGAAGGAGTTCATTACCGATCTAGGTGTCATACCTAGTGCATCAGGACCAATGAAGATCTTCTGTGACAATACTGGTGCAATTGCTTTGGCAAAGGAATCCAGATTTCACAAGAGGACGAAGCACATCAAGAGACGCTTCAATTCCATTCGGGACCAAGTCCAAGTGGGAGACATAGAGATTTGTAAAATACATACGGATCTGAATGTTGCAGACCCGTTGACTAAGCCTCTCTCACGAGCAAAACATGATCAACACCAAGACTCCATGGGTGTTAGAATCATTACTATGAAATCTAGATTATTGACTCTAGTGCAAGTGGGAGACTGAAGGAAATATGCCCTAGAGGCAATAATAAAGTTATTATTTATTTCCTCATATCATGATAAATGTTTATTATTCATGCTAGAATTGTATTAACCGGAAACATGATACATGTGTGAATACATAGACAAACATATAGTCACTAGTATGCCTCTACTTGACTAGCTCATTAATCAAAGATGGTTATGTTTCCTAACCATAGACATGTGTTGTCATTTGATTAATGGGATCACATCATTAGAAGAATGATGTGATTGACATGACCCATTCCGTTAGCCTAGCACTTGATCGTTTAGTATACTGCTATTGCTTTCTTCATGACTTATACATGTTCCTGTAACTATGAGAAATATGCAACTCCCGTTTACCGGAGGAACACTTTGGGTACTACCAAACGTCACAACGTAACTGGGTGATTATAAAGGAGTACTACAGGTGTCTCCGAAGGTACATGTTGAGTTGGCGTATTTCGAGATTAGGTTTTGTCACTCCGATTGTCGGAGAGGTATCTCTGGGCCCTCTCGGTAATGCACATCATTATAAGCCTTGCAAGAAATGTGACCAAATGAGTTGGTTACGGGATGATGCATTACGGAACGAGTAAAGAGACTTGCCAGTAACGTGATTGAACTAGGTATTGGATACCGACGATCAAATCTCGGGCAAGTAACATACCGATGACAAAGGGAACAACGTATGTTGTTATGCGGTTTGACCGATAAAGATCTTCGTAGAATATGTAGGAACCAATATGGGCATCCAGGTCCCTCTATTGGTTATTGACCGAGAATGGTTCTAGGTCATGTCTACATAGTTCTCGAACCCGTAGGGTCCGCACGCTTAACATTACGATGACAGTTTTATTATGAGTTTATAAGTTTTGATGTACCGAAGTTTGTTCGGAGTCCCGGATGTGATCACGGACATGACGAGGAGTCTCGAAATGGTCGAGACATAAAGATTGATATATTGGAAGCCTATGTTTGGACATCGGAAAGGTTCCGGGTGAAATCGGGATTTTACCGGAACACCGGGGGGTTACCGGAACCCTCCCGGGGGTTAATGGGCCTTAGTGGGCCATGAGGAAGAAGAGGAGGGCCGGCCAGGGTAGGCCGCGCCCCCTCCCCCCTAGTCCGAATAGGACAAGGAAGGGGGGGGGGCGCCCCCCTCTCCTCTTTCCCCTCCCCCCTTTCCTTCTCCACCAAGGCAAGAGGGGGGAGTCCTACTCCCGGTGGGAGTAGGACTCCTCCAGGCGCACCCCAAGGGGGCCGGCCGCACCTCCCCCTCCCTCCTTTATATACGGGGGCAGGGGGGCACCCGATAACACACAAGTTTATCTACGGATCGTTCCTTAGTCGTGTGAGGTGCCCCCCTCCACCATATTCCACCTCGGTCATATCGTCGCGGAGTTTAGGCGAAGCCCTGCGCCGGTAGAGCATCATCATCGTCACCACGCCATCGTGCTGATGGAACTCATCCCCGAAGCTTTGCTGGATCGGAGCCCGGGGATCGTCATCGAGCTGAACGTGTGCTGAACTCGGAGGTGTCGTACGTTCGGTGCTTAGATCGGTCGGATCGTGAAGACGTACGACTACATCAACCGCGTTGTCATAACGCTTCCGCTTACGGTCTACGAGGGTACGTGGACGGACACTCTCCCCTCTCGTTGCTATGCCATCACCATGATCTTGCATGTACGTAGGAATTTTTTTGAAATTACTACGTTCCCCAACACCTAATCGGGCCCCGGTGTGCCCAGCCGTTATACCGTGAGGTAGTGCAAACTCCGTAATGGGTGTCCGGATAGTTGGCCTGAGTAATTTACCATGTGGAATCTAGTCGACGTGGTTTATCCCGTTAGCATACGGTAAACTTCCGCATGGTGGGAAGGTTCTTAAGATTTATTCTTTGGTGTAGCATTTTTGGGTTATCCGAAGACAACCGTTAGAGTGGTGTGCCAATAAAGCTTGGCTTTTGCGCCTTACATCTTTTAGGAGATGTTATTCATGGCTTCATACCCTTGTGGGCTTTGCGTGTTATGGAGCCCCCGGACTACTAGGTCTAGAGGTACTACAATTGGCTTGCTGTGGTTTATGTGATCCTGGGCGATCGAACGTACTGTTATGCTCTGGGGCGTGGGGTTCGTAGGCGCCTTCCCTTATTGCTTCCGGCGCGTGACCAGCCACTTTGTTTTGAGCATCTTGCATTATCTATTGGTATGCTTTGCCGTCCTTCTGGGGGTACCGTGAATTTCACATGGTTGATCCAGTGTGTGGCTTTGGTCGAGTAGGCTAGGGCTGTTCTTTGTCCGTTTACCGGACCGAGAGTTGCCGGACTTGGCACCAGCTTCCTTGTCTTGACGTTTATGACCTTTATGTCGAGGCCTGAGGGTGCCTCTTCATGTATGCTTCTTGCCGTCTTGGATCGTAGTGATGTGTGGGCGTCTGTGTGCGTGCATGTGGTTGTCCTACTCGAGTTGAGGTAGCCAATTGTGTCGTGTGTGCCCTTTGTTGGGGCTGTCGAGTTCGTACTTTTCGCTGGCCAGTATCTTGGTCCACCTATCTTCTAGCACGTCTTTGTCAGTTTTAAGCTGCTCTTGCTTCCTTTGCAGGCTCCTTGCCGTAGCCATGAGCCGTCGCTTGAAGCGAACTTGTTCCACTGGGTCTTCAGGTACGCTGAATTCTTCATTGTCGAGGCTTGCCTCGTCGTCGGAGGGGGGGTGTATAATTGTACCTCTCCAAGCATCCCATCGTGATCGGTCCGGCCTGCTTGAGTGTAGGCTGACTAGGTCTGTATTCCTCTTCGGCACCATCTGGACTGTTCTCGTCTCCGGGGCCGGTTTTAATGTGGTGGGGCTTGGAGTGGCGCCGATAACGCACATTTTTTGCTTTTCTCCCTGAGGGGTTATCCTCTGTTGCCTCACCGCCACTAGTTTCCTTTGGGGTGTCCACCATATATATGTCGTATGAGAAGATGGCCGCCCACCGCCCTGTGCGCGGTGGTCCGTGTAGTTCTCCTGCATCGTCGTCCATACCGTCGATGTCTTCGGAGTCGAAGTCAAGCACGTCGGTTAAATCGTTGATCGTGGCAATGAAGTGGGTGGTGGGCGGGCAACAAATTCCATCATTGTCTGCTTCCCACTCAAGCCAGACATAGTTCGGCCCGGAGTCTCCTGACAAAGAGAGAGAGACTTCAATAAGCCCAGCATGTCGCCAAAGGGCGAGTGCTGAAAGACGTCCGCCACGGTGAACTCCTTCGCCGGAGCCCAACCAGGATCGGCGGGCTCGGGGACGCGCGGACTGGAACCTACATCCGGATATCAATCCGGGGGTCCGGAGGCACATGCTCCCTCAGAGGTGAGACCTGTGTTCGGCTCCATCGCCAACGAGGGTATGGCCTGCGGGGCGGGGTCCAGCCCTCCGTCCTTAGGCAATGCAACCTGCCCCGGATTTAGATCCGAGGCTTCTGCCTGGGTGATATCCCGAGCAATGTCTGACAGCAGGTCTAAGCCGTGCTCATCTTGACTGTTCGGCGCTTCTAGCGCTGGCCCGAATCCGTCGAAGATCAAGTCCCCGCGAATATCCGCTGTGTAGTTCAAGTTTCCGAACCTGACCTGGTGGCCGGGGGCATAGCTATCGATCTGCTCCAAGTGGCCAAGCGAATTGGCCCGCAGTGCGAAGCCGCCGAACACGAAGATCTGTCTGGGGAGGAAAGTCTCGCCCTGGACAGCGTCGTTGATGATGATCGAAGGAGCCATCGAGCCTGACAGAGACGACACAGAGGAACTCTCAATGAAAGCACCAATATCGGTGTCAAAACCGGCGGATCTCGGGTAGGGGGTCCCAATCTGTGCGTCAAGGCTGATGGTAACAGGAAGCGAGGGACATAGATGTTTACCCAGGTTCGGGCCCTCTCGATGGAGGTAAAACCCTACTTCCTGCTTGACTAATATTGATGATATGGGTAGTACAAGAGTAGATCTACCACAAGATCGTAGAGGGTAAACCCTAAGAGCTAGGCTATGATGGTATGATTGTAATTGTGATCGGCCTTCTAAGGACCAACCTCTCCGGTTTATATAGACACTGGAGAGGGCTAGGGTTTACATGGAGTCGGTTACAAGGAAGGAAATATAATATCCGGATCGCCAAGCTTGCCTTCCACGCAAAGGAGAGTCCCATCCGGACACGGGCCGAAGTCTTGAGTCTTGTATCTTCACGCTTCAATAGTCCAAACATTGTACACAGTGCGGCTATCCGGATACCCCCTTATCCAGGACTCCCTCAATCGGACCCTTCCCCCTCTATGCTAAACTCAACCCAATCTTTTCACAAATTCTTCATGTGTGTTCTATTTGAAACTCGTTCAAAATCTTCACTCTGTCCTTGACAGCTGAAGAATTTGCGAATGGAACTTTTAACTTATCTTATCTAAATTTTCGGCTTTGCCGCTCAAACTGTTCCGCATCCCACGATAATACTTATCTATTCACCCATGATCTCACATGATCACCACCTCTCAGTACGTGGGTGACACATCTCAAGCGAATGAGAGGGGTCAGGGGCACGTTCGACCAATTTCCTCGGGCGTATAGTTTTTCACTCTGACTATAAATACCCCCTTCCCTTCCTCACTTTGTTTTTACTCCACTCGTTCTCACTCCCGCTCGAGCTTCTCAAACCCTAGCGCCGCCGTTACTTCATTGTCACCGGTGAGGAAGAGCTTCACTGCCTCGACCTCGTCACCGTCGTACTCACGCCGGCTGTGGATTTCTTCACTCCGCCGTCGCTATAGCTGTCTTCCTCTGCCGAGTTAGGGCGTGGAAGATCTGAACTGACGAACTTCACATCTACACTTCATAGTTCATCGTGTTCTTCATCAAGGGTAATTAAAAGTTACTATAACTGCCCTCTTTATTCTTCAAATGTTGTCTTAAAGATCTTGAAAGGTGTTTATTCTTCAAATCTTCACACACTGAACACCTCACATGTCATCTGCTCTTGATTCGTTTCTCTAAGCAATATTTTTTCTTCAAGATTCCTCAATTGTGTGGATCTTCGATCTATACAACTCTGGAACCTAAGACAAAGAACACTTACTGAAATTCTTCAAGACTCATCTGGTCAAATTCCTCAAACTTATTCTTTTTGAAAAAACTTCTGAGAACGCATATGACCTCTCCAAATTCCTCGCAACTATACTCTGTTCACAGGTACTCATGTCTGCTGCTGAATCACTAGGTTCTCATCAACTTAACTCATTTGCAGCATTAAGAGAAGTTGCATACATCTTCAGAGAATTCCATTGTTCAAATTCCTGAGCTGAAGAAAATGGCTGATGGTAAGAAGCCACAGAAGGGTGGAAAGAGGCCTGAGGTCAATACTGCTTTCGAGATCCCTGATGACATATACAAGGATTATTGCACCCCTGATGAGGCCAAATTTGGCAAGGAGGACAAAAATCAGTGCATACAAAGGATAGAGAGGAGATGGGCACGGGAATGGAGGGAGTACAGATATTTTACTACCAAGTATATGAAGAAATTCGCTCCCAACCCTCCATGCCCAAGACCTCCGTTGGCACCTGGCCAATTGGAAGATCCCACCAGCCTCAAGCGCGGTGAGGATTATCCTGATGAATGGGCAAACCGCTAGGCCAAACTGGCCAAACAGGCAAAGGAAGCAGTGAGGAAATTCAATGAAGACTCTGCTGCTGCTGCTACCGCTGCTGAGGCCTCTGCAAGCAAGCCGAAGAAGGCCATGCATAAGAAGCCTGCTCACAAGCCAAGTGCTTCTCCCTCAATGCCCACACGACCATGTTCCTCAGCAATGCCCTCACGTCCAGATTCTTCAAAGCCCTCACATTCAACTCCTCAAACTGCTCCTCGTCCTTCAAAGTCCTCAGCTCCTCCGACAAAGTCCTCAACTGCTCCAACTAAATCCTCTACACCTGTGCATCTCGCCACGTGTCAAAGGACTACAAACATCTCAATTGCCTCAGGAGCTTCTGCGAGTTCCTCAGCTGCACCAAATTCCTCAACTGGCCCCTCTCTGCTGAAGAAAAAGGCAACTGCTGGACGAGGCTCTCGACCAAGTCCTCACAAGAAGCAGGTCGCCTTTCAAGTGCCATCTAATGATGACGAGGCTGATGATGAAGAACTTACCGATATCATCAGAGACAGGTAGGCCAGGGCCGCTAGAGCCAAAGGCAGCAATGTGCCACTGTTATTGGATCCGAAGTTGATCCTAGATTTCATTGATCTATGGCATAAGGACCCGAACACACCTTTGCCGGAGATGAACCTCACTCCTGGTCAAAGTCATGTTTTGACTGCCTTCATTGAAGAAGAAAAATGGAAATATGAAGAAGGAAGAAGAGTGAAGAAAACGCAATACAAGAAAGAGCACTTTCTGAGGAAAAATGTTCTGAAGCTTTCCCCTGAACAACTAGTTGCCTTACAAGCTGAGATCAAGCAACTGAGTGATGAATTTGATCGCTACTATGCTAACTGGCTTGGAGCCAAAGTCATATTTGTGAAGATGACTGATAAATTCACTTCAAATGTTGCAGCCCAAACGCAACAAGAAAATCCTCAGGCTGAAGCATCTGCACAGCCCACTGAAGAACATGCCAGCACCGCTGATGACAATTAGGCTGCTGAAGAAAATGAAAGTACCAGGGCTGATGACTGTATTCCAGCCACTGAAGAAATTGTCAGGGCAACTGCATCAGCTGTGCCTGAAGAAAATGAACCAAATTCCTCTGCTCCTCGTGCACCAACGCAAACTCCAATCCTTCCATCTGCATCAGATGCAAAGAAGACCAAGGCTGCAGAGCATGCAGCTGTGAAGAAAAGGAAGGCATCAACTTCATTAGATTCTTCAGCTCCGAAGAAGATGGAGCCGTTGACAAGCTCAATTGACAACCCAATTGATGTCGTTCCTGTCTCATTCATGCCATCAAAGGACCTTGTTCCTTTTGATGAAGATTATGTGATTCCAAGTGAATCAGATGAAGAAATTCCTTCTGCTGCTTCGTCAGAGCAGTTGGATGAAGAAATTGAAGTGGATGAAATCCCTTCAACACCAGTTGTCTCCTCGCCTATGCCTCAGTTTATTGCTCAAGAGGTCGGCGTTGAAGAAATGGAAGATGAAGATGTGGACATTGGTTGTACCACACCCATGCTGAATGATGACTTTTGGGAAGTCAGCACCCCAACTCTCCACTGTTCACCCCACTTCAATCAATTCCTCATTCCCCTATCACTATTGAAGTACAAATGGGATCTAAAGAACCTCGTGCAACCCAATCTGTCCATGAAGAAATTCCAGCCACTAGTGCTGATGAAAATGTTAATGAAGAATTGAAGACCCAAGCTGCAGCTGAAGAAGAGCCTGAAATTCCTCAGCCTGTTGATCCTGAGATTGAGATTCCTAAGGTGGTGATGCAATTGACTGATACTCCTCAGCTCGAGCCAAAGGATCCCTTCTCGAAGAAGCAGAAATTCAAGGCTGATTATTTCTTCAGCGAGCATGTTTTCTTCACTGAATTCAACCCATATGACTCTGCTCGTCTTAGAAGGAAGCGCTTCTGGACTGCCAGTCAGGCAAACTTCTATTCTTCACTGCTATTCAACAAAGACAAAGTCTTCGACCACGAGCATATTCCTCACGTGGACATGGAATCAATGTCTTGCTTCTCTCCAGTCCTCGGTGTTCTTCATGATGCAGGACTGCTCAACTTTTGCTCTAACATTGTTGATTGGAATGAAGAGCTTATTCTTCAGTTCTACGCAACTCTGCACATCAAAGGTGATGTCAATGATATCAACACTTGGGTGTTGGACTGGATGACCGAAAACACTCATTACAAGGCACCGGCCTCTGAATTATTTCATGCCCTGCCAATCAGTCCTCCACCTGAAGGTGCTCGTTGTCTGTACCAAGAACCTGAACTCACTACTCATTACATGCAAGTGCTAATGAAGCCTCTGAAGCCCGGTCAAGCCCCAAGGACCAAATTCCTCGTGAAGGAATTGTTGTATGTGCCACGAACCGTCTATTGCATTCTGACGAAGACTTTGAGTCCTATCAAAGGCCACGACTCATCTGATGAGGAAATTGTTGGCATCATGAAGAATCTGCTATTCAACATCATGCATGGCATCCTTGTCAATTATCATGATTTCTTCATGAGGACTCTGGCAAATGTTGCACTTTCTCCGTTTGAGCTGAAGCCTTATGCTCCTTGGATTATGAGATTCCTCAGAAAAAGCTCTTCACTCAACTACAAAGCTGATTTTCAGAATCACCTTAGCTACTTGCCCCCGATTGAAGTCCTCAAGCGGACATATTCCTCAGTTGAAGAGAAGGGCAAGGCACCGGCTGTTATTGATGAAGGCATTCATCCATTGGATGGTCAGTTTTGCAATGCTGCATCTTATTCCACCAATGATGACTCTGCCACTCATGATTCTGCTGCCAATGCTCCCAAGTCAAATCCACAAGCCACTGCTCCTCGTGTGATGACTGACCGTGAGCTGCTTCTTAGTCTTCACCAGAAGGTCGATCAAAACCACAAATGGGTTAAGCATCAGTTTGGTTCTATTCTTCACAACATGACTGCTACACATAATGCAGTGAAGAAAAACCATTACTACCTCCATGAAGTCTTCGATCGCACCTGGGCTATTCTGTCACATATAATGGTGAAGAAGATCTGAAGAAAATGGGTTTGAAGGAAGATTTTGACTGGTCTGCTCCTCCACCGAAGAAATACAAGAAGGTCAAGGTTCCTTCCTTGGTAGCCAGTTCATATTCTTCATCACGTGACACGGACGAGTATGAAGACTTGGACGACACTGCGGCAGGCCCTACAACGACACACGACCCCAACAACACTGGTGCTCCTCCATCATCATGATATTCTTTGGGGGCGTTAGTCCTCATTTTCAACCCTTTTGGTCATTCGGTGACAAAGCACTACTAAAAAAAGCCTACTAATGGCGCACTGGTTTTGCCTACTAATGGCGCATTAGCAGTAGGCGTTAGTAGCACGCCACTAGTATTTTATACTAATGGCGCACCACTAGTGTGCCATTAGTATCTGGTATACTAATGGCGCACCAGGCAGTGCGCCATTAGTTTTGCCCATAGTGCGCCACTAGTGTCTTCTATACTAATGGCGCATCACATTGTAGTGCGCCATTAGTAACAATTTTTTTAATTTTTTTTTCTTAATCTTAGGTCACTATTTCACCTATGAGATATCCAACACATATATATACAACAAGCATCCATATAACAATCATAGCCAACACACAAGTTCCATCATATATACATACATAGCCAACACACAAGTTCCATCATATATACATACATAGCCAACACATAGTTCCATCGTTACATATTACAAAAGTTTCACATTGTTCATCCAACACCGTTATCCATCAATTCACAAAAGTTTCACATTGATACAAAATAAAAACACAAATGGAAAAGAAGCACTCCATCCACGCAAGCTTCCATCAATTAAATCAAATATGCAAAATGATAAACAAGAAGTTAGAAGAAGAAAAAGAACAAGACTAGAAGAATACTAGAAGAAGAAGAACACTAGAAGAAGAACACTAGAAGAAGAATAAGAAGAATTTTGGAAAATAAGAAGAATAAGAAGAAGACTATAAGCTTATTATGTAAACTTGATCATTTTGTGCTAACATAAGTTATTTTGGAGCTAACCTATAGGAAACTAAGCATATAAGCTCTAAGTCAGTATATTAGAGCCAACTTAGGTAAAATGAAGCTAACCTATGTCATTTTGGAAAATAAGAAGAATAAGAAAAAGACTATAAGCTTATTATGTAAACTTGATCATTTTGTGCTAACATAAGTTATTTTGGAGCTAACCTATAGGAAACTAAGCATATAAGCTCTAAGTTAGTATATTAGAGCCAACTTAGGTAAAATGAAGCTAACCTATGTCATTTTGGAAAAGAAGAAGAATAAGAAAAAGACTATAAGCTTATTATGTAAACTTGATCATTTTGTGCTAACATAAGTTATTTTGGAGCTAACCTATAGGAAACTAAGCATATAAGCTCTAAGTTAGCATATTAGAGCCAACTTAGGTAAAAATGAAGCTAACCTATAGGAAACTAAGCATATAGAGATAACATAGGTAACTATATATATATATATATCATTTTGGATAACTAACCTATAGGAGATCTGACATACCTGACAAATTTCAGTTCTCATGCATTGTTCTTCTCCTTCTCCTTCTCCTTCCTCTCCCTGATGCGCCAAGAGCGGCGAGGCGGTGGAGGCAGTGGAGGCAGTGGGATGTAGTCTTCTACCATAATTGGCGTGGTCATGTCGCCCAGCTGTGGGATCGCCGGCGCCACCACCGGTGCGTGGTCATTGTCAGGCACCACCACCATCGCGAGGCCACCTTCAGGCACGACCATCACTAGGTCATCCTCAGCCACCTCCATCTCTTGCCCATGGTCAGCCACCACCATCTCTTGCCCTTGGTCCGCCACCACCATCGCTAGGTCATCCTCAGCCACCTCCATCTCTTGCCCATGGTCAGCCACCACCATCTCTTGCCCTTGGTCAGCCACCACCAGCGCTAGGTCATCCTCAGCCTGATGCCCATCGTCATCCTGCAGCTCCTCATCCTCACTCTGCTCCTCTTATCCCGCACTCCAGTCCGGATCATCCTTCTTGTTGTCTATGCTGCTGCCAGAATTGCTGCTGCTTTCGCTACAGCCAGAATCGCTGCTGCTTTCGCTACAACCATAGTCGCTGCTGCTTTGGCTGTAGCCAGTGTCGCTGCTGCTGCTCCCATTACCTGTCCAAAATGCAACAATGACTGTTAACAATTGATGTGAGACAAAGCCAAATGTAGATGAATAAGAAGAGGCAGAACGTACCGGCATCATCATCGGCAGCGTAGCACATGCGACACATAGTCGTGTTGAAAACCTTCACGATGAGCATGGTGGCGTCGTCGTCATACCTGAAGAGAAGGAAGTACCCCAGCCGCAGGTCGTAGGCACGGTAGAACTTCTCCCACCCACGAGACAAGTACATGTGGCCCTTCTTGATCACCAACTCCACATCCCACTGCCAGCGAAACCCGCTGCCGGCCTGTCGCAGCTTCACATTATTTGGTGGATCTTCACCCATCAGCATGTTCATAAAACTGTCAGGCAGCCTCTGCAGTTTGGGACAATGAGTGATGTAGCAAACAACAGATATCATAATGAGATGGGTGAAGGGGAGATCTCTCGTTTTATATACCTGCGTCATGGATGATACTGAAGTGTCAAGTATGATAGTGAAGAACTCGGAAGCATCCAACTCGTACTGCGGTGTCGCAGATCGGTGGTGGCTGCTTCCCGCCATCTCTGATAAGCAGCAGAAGAGACCAATTAGTACCCTTACAACAGATCATAAAACATGCATGATAACAAGCATTAGTCGCAAGTACCCCATATGTCCTATTTTTAGCAAAGTCATGCTAAAATTCACGGAAAATTTCAGCATTACCTTTGCTGAAAATAGGACATATGGAGTACATGAATTTGCCGGAACGGAAGTTAATCGACATTCTGGCAAACTCAAGGGCCTCTCGGGGTACCTACAACATCATCACAAGTACAGCAGCAGCAACAGTGAATACAGGCATAACAGCAGCAAAACTATATATTTTTATGCCAATAAAACAACTCATGGAAGTAAACTACTAGCAGGCTCAAAAGTCAAGTAAACTGAAGATGCCCTAATGGAAGTAATAACAACATGACAACAAACAACCAACAAACATGATGGGCTTAAGATTAATGAACCAACATCGACAAACCAGATGGACAGAGATGTAGTGAGAGGAAAATTCTTTTCTGAATTTTTTATTTGTCTTTGAATCTGTTCCCAAAGTCAGCCAGAACAAACACAACATTATTCCCCCTAATTGCAAGATGCATCATTTCTAATTAATTAGGAGAACCTACCTAGCGAGTCTCTGATTCGTTTATACCGTCAATAAAAAAAATTCTACAAGAAAAAAAGGTAGGCCAAATATTCATGTCACTTCCATTAGGGCATCATCTTCCTACAACTACTCATCTTCAGCAGCACATGATACTACTACTGTATCTAATACAACAACATGACACTTGTTACTGTATCTAATGTTCCTACAACTACTGTATCTACAATAGTAGCACATGATACTGCTATTGTATCTACAACTACAACTACTACAACAACATAAAACTACTATCCATCATCTTCCTACTATAATTGCTACTCATCTTTAGAACCAAACACAACAAAAACAGAACCAAACTACTATACATCCATCTAGCAAGCAACTAGCAAAACTCATCCATCCATCCATCAAGCATCATATACCTAAATAACATCAACATACATACATCTATCTAACATCCATTGATCCGTGTAAAAAGAGAGGAACAGGGAACAGTGACATGAACAAGAAGCATAGAGGCAAGGAAGAGAGGCTCACCCCAGGCCGCGGTCGAAGGAGAGCAGCCGCTGGCCACGCACAGGAAGAGATGGCGGGAGGTGGTGGCGAGGGTCACGACACCGTCCTTGGCTCGCCGGCTGCTGCGGAGGTGACCGGTGGTGGAGGACGGCAGGGGCAGGCGGGGTGGGCATGTCGGGGCCGCGCTCGCCGGCTGCTGCAGGGGCCTGTACTGGGTCTATCTTATATGGGCATTTTTTGCTAAGTTACAACTCTCGTTCTTTTGATGACTTTGCTGGATCGAGTTGTAAACTTAAACTCTATTGTGGCCTGACACTTTTGCTGAGATCTTCAGCATGCTTATTCCTCATTAATGTCAATGCACGCATGCTGAATTACATCAGTCACCATATTTCATCATGCATTTCAAATTCTTCATATTATATGTCAAATGTGTGTATGAATTACAAGATATAGGGGGAGATCTCCATGATTATACTCTTCAAGTGTGCCTTGCTTCAAAAGCAAATTCATCACTATGCACATCTTCAGGGGGAGTTCTTCTATATCTTGCAGTCAAATTCCTCAATATCAGTATTTACGCTTCATATGTTTATCCCCGTTGAAAACTTAACCTATATTGTCATCAATCACCAAAAAGGGGGAGATTGTAAGTGCATCTAGTTCCCCTTAGTGATTTTGGTGTCTTGAAGGCTTATAGGTTAAGGGACTGATGCGTTTGTGAGTGTACACAGGTCTACAAGTCTATGAGGAGTTTGATAATTATAGAGAAAGTCGACCCCTAAAAATGAAGTTCTTCGACTGAAGACTTTCTGAAGACTTTGAAAGTGAAGAAATTGGTGTGACCTTGATGACTTGGAATTCATTCGAGGAACATGAAGCGTGGAGACCTTTGTTTTCGTAGTTTCATTTTCTCTTTCTTGAGTCATAGGAAACACCATACTGTTAAAGGGGATCAAGGAAATACTAAGGAAAAATTTCCATGTGATGCTCAACTCAAAATCCTACACCCACCAATCCCTTCGAGTAAAGCCATTGGAAATCTCATACAGTTCAGTCAATTTCTCCAGTGACAGAGATGAAGTTCTTCTGGTCACTAAGGAATTTGTTCTGACTGAGGAGTTTGGAATTCGCCAGTGCGGATTGCCTACACAGTGAGGAACATGATAGCCCTGAGGAATTTGAGAGTCAAATTTCCGACCGTTTCTGTGCTATGCGCCAGCTGTCCCAAAATATCTACCCACCTAACGGTCATATCATTGAAGGACATTTATGTCTTATTATGTCGGGCTGCTCCCTAGGCTATAAATAGCCGCCCCCTACAACCACTCGTTGGTTGGCTGCTCTGAGAGAAACTGACACTTGTCATTTAAGAGCATCCCATCCTCCGAGGACTTTGAGCGAAAATCATCAAGTGAGGAAAACCCAAACCCAACACACCTACAAACCAAAAGTTATTGAGCATCACCGAAGAGATTGATCCTGCGTGGATCCGACGCTTGTTACCTTTGAAGACTGTGCTTCTTCCAGACGGTTAGGCATCATGGTCTAGAGCATCCAAGAGGAATTGTGGATCGCCGAGTGACCGAGTCTATGAAGGTTTGGAAGTCACCTGAAGACTTACCACGAGTGATTGGGCAAGATCTGTGTGACCTTAGCTCAAGGAGTATATGGTGAGGACTGTGTGTCCTCAGGTTTAAATACCTAGCCGCTCCAACCAGACGTAGAACTGAGACAACAACTGGAACCGGTCTACCAAATCATTGTCATCACCAAGCTTACTGGTTCTATTTCCTCAACTCTTTCATTTCCTAATTTCAGTTGTTGTGTGCCTATTCATATCTGTTTGAAGACATTGACTTAAGACTTTCTCAATTTCCTCAGTTCAATTTCTTCAGTCTGTCCATCTTCATCCTGTGTTATCCTATGTTTACGCTTTTTGTACACTGTGCTTGTCTTCATTTCATCATGATGACTATGCTTGTGTTCTGTTATGTTTACTTTTGAGTACTTATTCCGCTGCAAGTAGTTCTTTGCTAAGGAATTTCCTCACCAGTAAATTCCTCTGTGAAGAATTCATAAAGATCGCCTATCACCCCCCTCTAGTCAATATAACGCACTTTCAAGTGTTCGCTTTACCTAGAACAAGTATGAAACTAGAAGTACTTTGTAGGTGTTATTGGATAGGTTTGCAAGAATATAAAGAACACGTAAATAAAAAGTAGGGGCTGTTTAGATAAGGAAGCAATAAAGTAAATATAGCAAGTGTGGAAAAGTGGTGGTAGGAGTTGTGAAATTGTCCCTAAGCAATTGACTACTTTACTAGACCGATAGCATGTTTTATGTGGGAGAGGCATAAGATAACATACTTTCTCTTCTTGGATCATATGCACTTATGATTGGAACTCTAGCAAGCATCCGCAACTACTAAAGATCATTAAGGTAAAACCAAACCATAGCATCAAAGCATCAAGTCCCCTTTATCCCATACGCCACAACCCAATTACTCGGGTTTATGCTTCTGTCACTCAAGCAACCCACAATAAGCGAATCATGAACGTATTGCAACACCCTACAGTGGGAATCCCTCACGCTTGCGTGACACGGAGGGCACAATAGGACAAAAACATAACCACAAGAAAATTAAACCAATCATAGCAATTCATCAATCACCGATAGGAGAACGAAAATCTACTCAGACATCATAGGATGGCAGCACATCATTAAATAATAATATTAAGCATAAAGCACCATGTTCAAGTAGAGGGTACAGCGGGTTGCGGGAGAGTGGACCGCTGAATATAAATGGGGGAAGGTGATGGAGATTTTGGTGAAGATGGCGGAGGTGTTGGTGTAGATCGCAGTGATGATGATGGCCCCCGGCAGCGTTCCGGCGCCACCGGAAGGAAGGGGGAGAGAGCCCCCCTTCTTCATCTTCTTCCTTGACCTTCTCCCTAGATGGGAGAATGGTTTCCCCTCTGGTCCTTGGATCCCATGGTGTGGGAGGGGCGAGAGCCCCTCCGAGATTGGATCTGTCTCTGTGTCTCTCTCTGTTTCTGCGCTTTCACTGTTTCTTTTTATATTCAGAGATCCGTAACTCCGATTGGATTGAAACTTTCGCCCAGATTTTTCTCCGAAAATTAGCTTTCTTGCGGCAAAAGAAGAGCAGCAACCGCCTTACAGGGTGCCCACGAGGGTCAGGGGCGGGCCTGCCCCCCTGGGGGGTGCCCCATGCCTTGTTGCCCCCTCGGGCACCGTCTCGTGTTGGGTCTTCTTCCTAAAAATGAGAAATATTCCAAAAATGACCTCCATTCGTTTTTATCCCGTTTGGACTCCGTTTGATATGAGGTTTCTCCGAAACATAAAACATGCAACAAACATGAACTGACACTGGGCACTGGATCAATATGTTAGTGCCAAAAATAATATAAAAAGTTGCCAAAACTATATGAAAGTTGAACAATATTGGCATGGAACAATCAAAAATTATAGATACGACGGAGACGTTTCAACATCCCCAAGCTTAATTCCTTCTCGTCCTCGAGTAGGTAAATGATAAAAAAGATAATTTTTGATGTGGAATGCTACCTAGCATAATCTTGATCATATATATAATCATGGCATGAATATTAAGACATGAGTGATTCAAAGCAATATTCTATCATTTGACATAAGAACAATAATACTTCGAGCATACTAATAAAGCAATCATGTCTTTTCAAAACAACATGGCCAAAGAAAGTTATCCCTACAAAATCATATAGTCTGGCTATGCTCCATCTTCATCACACAAAATATTCAAATCATGCACAACCCCGATGACAAGCCAAGCAATTGTTTCATAATTTTGACGTTCTCAAACCTTTTCAACTTTCATGCAATACATCAGCGTGAGCCATTGATATAGCATTATAGGTGGAATAGAGTATGATGGTGGAGGTTGTGTGGAGAGGACAAAAAGGGAGAATGTCTCACATTTACACGGCTAATCAACAGGCTATGGAGATACCCGTCGATTGATGTCAATGCGAGGAGTAGGGATTGCCATGCAACGGATGCACTAGAGCTATAAGTGTATGAAATCTCAAACTGGAAACTAAGTGGGTGTGCATCCAACTTGCTTGCTCATGAAGACCTAGGGCATTTGAGGAAGCCCATCGTCGGAATATACAAGCCAAGTTCTATAATGAAAATTCCCACTAGTATATGAAAGTGACAATATAGGAGACTCTCTATATGAAGAACATGGTGCTACTCTGAAGCACAAGTGTGGTAAAAGGATAGTAACATTGCCCCTTTTCTTTTTTCTTTTTTTTTGGGCGGGCTTATTTGGCCCCCCTTTTTTATTTAGGCTTCTTTGGCCTCTCTTTTTTTATTTATTTTTATTGTTATTATTTTTATGGGGAAATGCTCTATAATGATGATCATCACACTTTTATTTACTTGCATCCCAATATTACAACTCGATACTAGAACAAAGATAAGACTCTATATGAATGCCTCCGGCGGTGTACCGGGATGTGCAATTATCTAGCATAGCAAAGATATAAAAAACGGACAAGCCATGAAAACATCATGCTAGCTATCTTACGATCATGCAAGGCAATATGACAATGAATGCTCAAGTGATGTATATGATGATGATGGAAGTTGCATGGCAATATATCTCGGAATGGCTATGGAAATGGCATGATAGGTAGGTATGGTGGCTGTTTTGAGGAAGATATAAGGAGGCTTATGTGTGATAGAGCGTACCGTATCACGGGGTTTGGATGCACCGGCTAAGTTTGCACCAACTCTCGAGGTGAGAAAGGGCAATGCACGGTACCGAAGAGGCTAGCAATGATGGAAGGGTGAGAGTGCGTATAATCCATGGACTCAACATTAGTCATAAAGAACTCACATACTTATTGCAAAAATCTATTAGTCCTCGAAACAAACTAATACATGCATGCTCCTAGGGGGATAGATTGGTAGGAAAAGACCATCGCTCGTCCCCGACCGCCACTCATAAGGAAGACAATCAATAAATACCTCATGCTCCAACTTCGTTACATAACAGGTCACCATACGTGCATGCTATGGGAATCACAAACCTCAACACAAGTATTTCTACAATCCACAACTAGCCACTAGCATGACTCTAATATCACCATCTTTATATCGCAAAACTATTGCAAGGAATCAAACATATCATATTCAGGGATCTACAAGTTTATGTAGGATTTATGACTAACCATGTGAATGACCAATTCCTGTCATCTCTCTAAATAGATATAAGTGAAGCAAGAGAGTCTAGTTCTTTCTACAAAAGATATGCCCACGCTCTAACAATTATAAGTGAAGCAAAAGAGCATTCTACAAATGGCGGTTTTCTATGTGAAGAGAAATAGGCAATCCAGACTTCAAATCATATAAGTGAAGCACATGAAGCATTCTATAAAGCCATATTCAAAAGATTTAAGTTAGGTGCAATGAGAATTCTATAAATCAACCAAGGACTATCTCATACCAGCATGGTGCATAAAAGAAAAGTAAAAACTAAATGCAAACCACGCTCCAAGACTTGCACATATCACATGAACGAAACGAATCCGAAAACATACCGATACTTGTTGAAGAAAGAGGGGATACCTTCCGGGGCATCCCCATGCTTAGATGCTTGAGTCTCCTTGAATATTTACTTGGGGTGCCCTGGGAATCTCCAAGCTTGAGCTCTTGCCTCTCTTCCTTTTCCTCATATTGAGGCCTCCTCGATCAAACACTTCATCCACACAAAACTTCAACAGAAAACTCGGTAAGATCCTTTAGTACAATAAAGCAAATCACTACTCTAAGCACTGTTGCAAACCAATTCATATTTTTCTTGCATTGTGTATACTGTAATATAACTTTTCCATGGCTTAATCCACTGATAGAAATTGATAGTTTCATCAAAACAAGCAAACTATGCATCAAAAACAGAATCTGTCAAAAACAGAACAGTCTATAGCAATCTGAACATTCACCATAATTATGTTAACCCAAAAATTCTACCAAAATTAGCAAAAATAAACAATTTGGATACCAAGAGAGCGCAAAAAGTTTCAGAACTGTTGGATGGTCCAGCAAAAAATGTAAAATCGCGCACTACAGCCAAAGTTTCTGTCCTACACCGCACAAACCAACAAGCATTGTAAACATCCTAAAGGCAAACCTTGGCACATTATTTTTATAATACAATGTAATTGTACAAGGGTATTATTATTTTTGATGAAAAGTTTGTGTAATTAAGATTCACAAAGTTTCCGTTAGCATGAACAAAGTTCAAGGAGCTCTCCCACTTCTACAATGCTTGTCTCTCTCACTTTCACTTTCCTTTTTGAAAAGTTTTGGGTTCCCCTCTTTATTTTTTTGTTTTTAAACTATATAAAAGCACTCAACAAAAATAAATGACTCTCTAAAACTTCCGGGTTGCCTCCCTGGCAGCGCTTTCTTTAAAGCCATTAAGCTAGGCATATAGTGCTCAAGTAATGGATCCTCCCGGATACCAAAGTATATCAAAGCCAATTTTAATTAACAATGATTTGTAGTTTAGTAGTGAGCACAAAGTAACATATATCATGCAACAACAAAGTCTAACTCTCTTCCTATGCATCTGCATGTCAAAAAAGAACAATTCATGCACACCAAGTAAAGGCCAATGCATAGTATAAGCAGTTTCTTGCAATTCTATCGTATTGGAAACATAGAGAGGTGGAGATATAGTTCGTATCTCATTATAATTGCAAGTAGAAGCAGCAAGCACATGCATATTATATCTATCAAAATCATCGTGTGTAGTAGTAAAACTCGACCCATCAATATAATCCTTAATAAGCACAAACTTCTCCGATATAGTGTAGTTTGGAGAATTCAAAAAGATAATAGGACTATCATGCATGGATGCAATAGCAACAATTTCATGTTTAACATAAGGAACTATAGCAAGTTCATCTCCATAAGCATAATTCATATTGGCATCTTGGCCACAAACATAGCAAGTATAATCAAAAAGGGTTATTTCAAAAGAATCAACGGGATCATAACAATCATCGTAGCAATCATCCTTAGGTAAGCATGAAGGGAAATTAAACAATGTATGAGTTGAAGAGTTACTCTCATTAGGTGGTGGGAACGGGTAGCTAATCCGCTCTTTCTACTTTTGTTCTTCGCTCTGCTCATCATCTTTTTCATCCAATGAGCTCATGGTTTCATCAATTTCTTCTTCCATAGACTCCTGCAAAATATTAATCTCTTCTTGGACAATGGAGGAGTCCTCAATATATGGTTTAACATAGGCATTATATGCATAATTATCATAAAAATATTTAAATATGGCAAAATTTTCAGATTTGTAGAGAGTAGCATCATACTTTTCAATCAAAGAAGCAATTTCACAAGCACCCTTAAAAGCAACACATTCTTCAATTTGTTGAACATCATAGTAATTATAAACGCCCTTAGCATATGAAGATACGATTCCATTATCACTCAACTCACATTGGTGGGGAAGGTGCTTCTTAGGGTTTTCAGAACAATAAGTAAAATCATATATTTCACATAAATTCCAAGCATAGCATTGCAAACGATGAATTTGATCCAGTAAAAGTTTCCCTTTTTCAGATATACAGTATCGCACATAACAAGCATGCTCATCTAAAGATTTTCCCTCAACTAAGCTAGTTGGGGTTTCAGCATGAGCACAAAGGGATCAAAGATGATCCAAGTAAAAGGCTTCACGAGTGTGATAGATTTTGAGTGGTTCTTCAACCATTGGTTCAGTAGGTACAACTATTTTTTTTGGTATTTTGCGTTTCCTACCCATAACTAAAGATAGAAAACAACTAAGAACAACAAATAAAAATTACTTAGTGATAAAGCAAACAAGCACACATGAGAATATTCAACCCACGCTATGACTCCCCAGCAACGGCGCCAGAAAAAGGTCTTGATAACCCACAAGTGTAGGGGATAATTGTAGCCTCTTTCGATAAGTAAAAGTGTCGAACCCAACAAGGAGCAAAAGATAGAACAAATATTCCCTAAAGTTCTATCGACCATCGATACAACTCTACGCACGCTTAACGTTCGCTTTACCTAGAACAAGTATGCAATTAGAAGTACTTTGTAGGTGTTGTTGGATAGGTTTGCAAGATAATAAAGAACACGTAAATATAAACTAGGGGCTGTTTAAAATAAAGAACCAATAAAGTAAATATAGCGAGTGTGGAAAAGTGGTGGTAGGAGTTGCGGAATTGTCCCTAAGCAATTGACTACTTTACTAGACCGATAGCAAGTTTTATGTGGGAGAGGCATAAGCTAACATACTTTCACTTCTTGGATCATATGCACTTATGATTGGAACTTTAGCAAGCATCTGCAACTACCAAAGACCATTAAGGTAAAATCCAACCATAGCATTAAAGCATCAAGTCCCCTTTATCCCATACGCCACAAACCCCTTACTCGGGTTTATGCTTCTGTCACTCAAGCAACCCACTATAAGCGAATCATGAACATATTGCAACACCCTACAGTGGGAATCCCTCACGTTTGTGTGACACGGAGGACACAATAGGACATCAACATAACCACAAGCAAATTAAACCAATCATAGCAATTCATCAATCACCGATAGGACAACAAAAATCTACTCAGACATCATAGGATGGCAACACATCATTGAATTATAATATGAAGCATAAAGCACCATGTTCAAGTCGAGGGTACAGCGGGTTGCGGGAGAGTGGACTGTTGAATATAGATGGGGGAAGGTGATGGAGATGTTGGTGAAGATGGTGGAGGTGTTGGTGTAGATCGTGGTGATGATGATGGCCCCCGGCACTGTTCCGGCGCCACCGGAAGCAAGGAGGAGAGAGCCCCTGTAATGCCCCGAATCCGATGCGCCAGGTGTCTTCCAGTCATTCGTTGTTGTTGCCATGTCATTTGCTTGCGTGTTGCACTTTGCCATGTCATCATCTGCATTTCATCTACATGTTTTTTCAAAACTTGCATCCGTTCGTGTTCCCCGGTTCTCTCCCAGTTCTTGTTTTCGTGAGCCGCCGAAAAACATTCTCGGAATGGGACGAGATTTGCTGAGTGGCATTGGTATATCGCCGTTAGACCGCTTGTCAAATTTCGTTCCATTTGGAGGTCGTTTGATGCCCCAACTGTTAACCGAGTTAACTGAAACCCCCTTTCTCTTTGCAGCCCAGCACACCTTCACCACAGCCCACTAGCCAATCAAACTCCCCTCCATACTCTCCGCCGTTGGATCACGATCGTGTGGCTGAAAACCGCACCTCATTTGGACTCTCCTAGCTCCCTCTACCTATATATATGCCTCTTCCCTAATATTTTCGCAGTCCAAACCCTAGCCCCGCTCCTCTGCGCCGCCGGACGTGTCCGCCCGGTGCCGGACACGACCACCGCCACCTCATTCCAGCCAATCCGGGCATGCCACCTCAGCGCCGCCACCGCCCTCAGCCTATCACGCAGCGTCACGTGGCCCTGCCGGCTTCCTCTCTCCTCCCCGCGGCCCGCGGCCCGCCGGAGCCCATCCGTGGCCCGCCCTGGGCCGATCTGGGCCCGAAGGGAACCAGCGCCCGCAGCCGCCCGCGCCTCGCCCCGCTCCCCGCCTCGCGCCCCGCCGCCTCCTCCTCGTCGTGCGCCGCCCACGCCGGAGCCGATATCGGCGACCCCCAGTTCCGTCGCCGTCCAGGTCGCGTCCCCAGGCGAGCCCCGCCTCCTTCTCTCTCTCTCCTTCCTCTCCCTCACCTCGCCTGACCCCTCATCTCTCTGCAGGTCATCGCCACCGCCCCAGATCCGACCTCCCGGAGCCCCGTCGCCGTCCCCTTCACCGGATCCGGAGTCCACGCATCGGCCTCCACCGATTTCGGCCAGATCCGGGCCTCGTCGGACCCTCCCCCCACCCGGGCCGCCAAACTGCCATGGCCGCCTCCCTCCTACGTGCTTGTGCGGGCGCACGAGGAGGACGACCGAGGCCCGCCTCCCTGGGTCGGCCTCACCCCAGCCCAGATCCGCCGGACCAAGGCCCAGCCACCAGCAACCGCGACGACCTGGGCCAAGCCCACTTGGTGAGCTGCCCACTATCCCCCGCCCAAGCACACTTTAGTTAACCAACGCCCGTCCGTTTTTTTCCAGAAATGACCAAGTCCCTGAATTGTTACATCATGTGTGCATCTTTGCCATGCCATAACTCAATGCATGTTGCTTCATTTTGCGTGTATAATATGTCAAAATGTTCACCTCAGAGTGCTCTTCATGATGGTCTAGTTTGCATTCATGTTCCTGTTCATATTGATGCCCTAATATTTGTTTCAAAACTGCTATGTGATATGGATTGTTGTAATCTGCTGATTGTTTACATCATGTCTGCCTCTTGTGAGTGCCACAACTTTGTCCCTGTTGATGCTATGATGATGATCGTGATATGCACATGTTCTTCTATTCATGCTCTTCATGTTGGTGTGCTTTGCATTCATGTTAGGGTGCATCTTGATATCTTAAGCCCTATTGCAAAAGTGCATGTTGCTGTTAACTACTGAAAACTGTTGTAACTTGCTGATTTGTCATTTTTGTTGCATTTTGTGTGTGCATCCTATGAGCATGATGTTTACATGTTTTAGGAGCATATTTATGCCATATTTATATGGGTGCAATCCATTTATTTTTATATTCCCTGTAGTGAGTGCATCAAACTTGTGAAGTGGGCCACTTGTTGTTAACTTTCTGTCAAGTCTGAATCTATCATATCATCTTGCCATGTTTTCTTGATGCTACCAATTAATCCATGCATATTCTGGAGATGCTTAGTTGACATGTTTTATTGTACTTGTTATGATCTATCATGCCATGCATTTTGGTGCCCTATATCTGTATTGTAGCATATGTTTTCATTGCCATGAATATGCCTATATGTTGTTCCAGATTTCTGTTAACTTCATGATGCTATGTTGTGAGCTTGTTACTAATTAAAATATGCCTCTTTTTGAGATGATATAAGTACATGTTTTGAAGTATGATAGGAGTACTTTGTTCATATGCCATGTGTGCTAATTTGGGATGTCATATGCCTCTGTTTCATGCTTGCAAACATGCTATCGTAATGTTGCTGTTTTACACTTGCTGAAACTGTTTCAACATTCAATCTTGTCATGTTGGTTCCCACTAATCCATGAGCCATATGTATATGGTGCCATGATGTTATTTGCTCTTTTTTATGTGTACTTGGATTCAATGCCCTTGGTTGCTATGTTTACTTGCTGTAGATTGTCTCTTTCTTGCTCTCAACATGCCATCATATTAACTCTGCTCATGTATATGCTCATGTGTTACAAAGTTGCATTTTGCTTTGAGCGTCTTGGTTTAATCTTGATGCCTATGAACCTGAACCTTGATTATGTTTGAAGTATGTATTCTGTACTTGAAATACATTTCAAGTTTGTGCTCATATGATTCTGGTAGCATGTTGTTTTGATGGTTGCAAAGTGCCTACTTGCTGTTTTGGGCAAATTGTTGTTATATCGTGTTTGGAGTGTATGTGTTGCACCGTTGCTCCGTTTTGAGCATGATCTATATGAAACTTGCTTATAATTGCATGTAGTTTTATATTATCATGTTGCATCCATGTTTCAGAGTGTTGGCTTGATGTTTGAATGCATTTTGCATCAATGCCATGTTTAACTTGTTTTGCTCATATCTTCTAGGTCGTAGCTCCGAATTAAATGAACTTCATATGAAACTTGACTAGAATTTCGTGTAGACCATCTTGGTACATTTTAAATTGCTGCTTAAAAACTTGAATATAAGGTTTATTCAGATCTGGACTAATTTCGAAATTTGCATATGAGGACTTACCGGAATTGTTATATGTTGTTTCCGTCCTCATTTAAACTTGCTTGCCTGTGTTGTTCTTGTATGCACCATGTCTTGCCATGAGTAGCATCATATAGCCTTTGTCCTGCATCATACTGGATTGAGCATCATGTCATGTTTATGTGTTCTGTGTTTACCATGTTGTTTGCTTCTTTCCGGTTGTGCTTCTTCTTGATAGTTTCGGTTATGTTGCGATCATGAGGATTCGTTCGTCTACGCTTGGTTCATCTTCACCCGCTCGTCTTCTTCATGGACTCATTCTACTTCCTAGCGGGATTTAAGGCAAGATGACCGTCACCTCGGATCTCACTACTATCATTGCTATGCTAGTTGCTTCCTTCTATCGCTATGCTGCGCTACCTATCTCTTTCTTATCAAGCCTCCCAAATTGCCATGTCAGCCTCTAACCTTTTCACCTTCCTAGCAAACCATTGTTTGGCTATGTTACCGCTGTTGCTCAGCCCCTCTTATAGTGTTGTTAGTTGCAGGTGAAGTTGAAGATTGCTCCATGTTGGAACAAGATATTTTTGGGATATCACAATATCTCTTACTTAATTAATGCATCTATATACTTGGTAAAGGGTGGAAGGCTCGGCCTTATGCCTGGTGTTTTGTTCCACTCTTGCCGCCCTAGTTTCTGTCATACCGGTGTTATGTTCCTTGATTTTGCGTCCCTAACACGGTGAGGGGTATGGGACCCTCTTGACAGTTTGCTTTGAATAAAACTCTTCCAGCAAGGCCCAACATTGGTTTTACCATTTGCCTAATAACAACTTAAACTTAAATAGGGGATTTTCTCCGGACCCCTAGTATTTTTAATCAACCCCCAGGCCAGTGCTCCTCTGAGTGTTGGTCCAAACTATCAACCGCCGGTGACCGTCAGGGGCAACTCTGGATTTGGCCTATCGGAAGTTTGGACAATCCGTTGTGCCCTGAGAACGAGATACGTGCGGCTCCTATCGGGATTTGTCGGCACATCGGGAGGTCTTGCTGGTTTTCTTTTACCATTGTCGAAATGTCTTGTGCACCGGGACCCCGAGTCTGATCGGATGTCCCGCGATGGAGGATTGTCTCCGTGGATCGTGAGCTTATAATGGGCTAAGCCGAGACACCCCTGCAGGGTTTAAACTTTCGAAAGCCGTGTCCGCGGTTATGTGACAGATGTGAATTTGTTAATATCCGGTTGTAGAGAACTTGACACTTGACTTATTGAAAACGCATCAACCGCGTGTGTAGACGTGATGGTCTCTTCTCAGCGGAGTCCGGGAAGTGAACATGGTTTGGTTTATGGTTGGACGTAAGTAGTTTCAGGATCACTTCTTGATAATTACTAGTTTGCGACCGTTGCGTTGCTTCTCTTCTCGCTCTCATTTGCGTATGTTAGCCACCATATATGCTTAGTCGCTGCTGCAACCTCACCACTTATCCTTTCCATACACATTAAGCTTTGCTAGTCTTGATACCCATGGTAATGGGATTGTTGAGTCCTCGTAGCTCACAGATTACTACAACAACAGTTGCAGGTGCAGGTAATGCGATGATCATGACGTGAGAGCGATGCTTACTTGCTTTGGAGTTCTTCTCCTGCTTCTTCTTCGATCAGGGGATAGGTTCTAGGTCGGAAGCCTGGGCTAGCAGGGTGGATGTCGTTTGAGTTTCTGTTTGTGTTTTGTCCGTAGTCGGATGTTTCTCTTATGTATGATGATGTTGTATTTGTGTGGCATTGTATGCCTTTTGTATGTATCCCCAATTATTATGTGATGGTATGATGTAATGATATCCACCTTGCAAAAGCGTCTCCAATATGCGCTTCTATCCTTGGTGGGACCTTTGAGTTCCTTTAGGATAGGGTCGCATAATGGGCATGACAAGTTGGTATCAGAGCCTCGACCTACCATAGGAGCCCCCTTGATTGTTTGTAGTTGGCCATTCTCGAGTCTAGAAGAAAACTCTTTTCGGAGTCTAGTTACATCAGAGAGTAGGAATTCTTTTTACTCCTCATCCCCTTCGTCGCTCTTGTGAAGAATCTTGATGTAGGTGTTTTGAATTACTCCTCTCTCCCTTCAAATTTTCTTTAGGATCACGTGGTTAGTTTTTTCGTTTGTTGGTTCTCAGCTCTTTTCATCCGGTCCATTTGTCATCAAGTTGACTCGAGCCTCTTCATCTTTGCCAAGATAAATCCTCAGTTGTTTTCTTTTTCCCACCCACCCACCCTTTTTCTTCTCAGAGCCGGAGTCCCTAATCGAGTATCCTACTCGTGCGAAGCCTTTGAATTCTTTCAACCGGTGTTTTCTCTTCAAGCTATTCGTTGGTTCTCCCTTCTAAGTTGCCTTTGTTTTTCCCTCCCTCCCACCCC
The DNA here is from genome assembly GCF_018294505.1 of Triticum aestivum. NCBI lineage: Eukaryota > Viridiplantae > Streptophyta > Magnoliopsida > Poales > Poaceae > Triticum > Triticum aestivum. Next base: position 226,322,834 of record NC_057804.1, on the reverse strand, counting down.
TTTTTCTTCCCGGAGTTTGAGTCTCTTTCGAGCATGAATTTCAATTCGTGCGGAGCCTCTTCAGTCTTTCCTCAATCATTTCAACCGGTGAATTCTTGTCTAGTTCATCATTGATTCGTCTTGTTCTCATTTTCGGTGGACTCAATTCAATTTTTTTCGGGTTGATCATATTCTTTTCCTTGGATCAAGTGTTCCCCTTGCTCGTTCGCTGCTCGCCCATTTTTCCTTCTGGAGTGCAGAAGACATCTCAGGAGATTCGTCTGTGTTTCAATTAATTCGAGGTTATCACCTCATTCAAATATTTCAATTGTTTCAGTGCATCATCTATCTCTTCAACAATCCTTTCAAACCGTGTTTTCTCTTCAGTGGGCCCTAACCCACAGGTCTTTTCCCAGGATCTTACCTGACTCTTCTAATTATTCCGAAGTTATTCTCAAATTCTTTTCAAGTGTGACGTAAGAATGGATCCCATCAATCATATGCCTTCTCCAAGATTGCTTTAAAATTCTTTTCATTGTTGGCTCAACCTCTTCGATTTTCATTCTACCAGAGTATCTCAGTAATTTTGGTGGTGTTTCTCGTCGTCATTTGAAGACCGAAGAAAATTTTCTCTTAAATCTTGTCCATTCTTCCGAAGATTCGTGTTTCTAGCTTCTTGTTATCCTCTCAATTATCCAGTTGTCGGAAATTCCTTTTCTCACCCATCTGGAGTATTTCAGGAGTTGATTTCTGTTTCGTTTCACCGGAGGCCATCATTCCAGAAGAATTCTTCATCCTCACATTCCAGCTACCATTATCCAATTATCCCGGCGCATCTGTCAGGTATTCTTTAATCAGCTCGTTATCTCTTCGTTCTTTTGCATCTAAATCCCCTCAAGCATATTTGTTCTTCTAATTATTCATAGTGGTTCATTCTCTTTCTTCATTCAGTTCTCAAATTCTTACGGTGGTTCCTTCAGCATTCCTCTTCCTTTGTCATCATATCAATTCATTCGTTCTTTTCCAATTCTACCGGTGGTTCAGGAAGACTTTTCCAAGTTTTTTCTAGATCTCCCCTTAATCTTTCCAACGCGAGTAAGTAGTATGCAAATTCATTGCTTCCCATCGATTTAATTGGTGGGGGATAAGCATAACATAATTCTTATTCTTCTTTCATCAAGTTGATTAATCCCTTCCTTTGGAGTTTGTTCATGATGAATAATCTCTTGGTTCTAAGTTGTTCATCTTTTTTGGAGTTCCAAGTTTTCTCGCTTGTCTCGTCGCAAAGCTCCATCTAAATCATCGCAAGGCTCATCTTATTCTTTCATCCTTCATTCTATCTCATCATCCTTTTGTCGCCGGAGTTGTTCATGCTGGTTCTTCATGATTTAATTCATTCTTCAAGAGTTCATCAAGAATTTTGTTGGAGGAGTTCAAGTATCTTTTCTTCTCGCGTCTCAAAGTGCAAATAATTCTTCATTTTCTTCTGAAGTGGAGTTTTACATTTCTTTGTTCTTCTCAGATATTCAGATATTTTCTTGTGGCATAGTTTCACCTCAAGTTTTGGGATGTTTTTCCATAAGTCAATAACAAGCTTATTCTTTCGTTGTTTATTTTCTCAACAACTCCGTGCAATATTTCCTTTTAAGTTCTTTTCATTGCACTATTTCAATTCTTTCGGAGGCATCATGTTTTTCATCTCATCATGTGTGAAGTTCATGTCTCCATGCCTTCCATTTTCAGCAGGAGTGCTGCCCAAATTCTTACGTTCTTATTCCTTTCCTATCTTATTATAACTGGAGTGGTTTCAGAGTCTATCTCATTCCATGAGTTCTGATTCTTGTCATATTCACCATTCCTTTTTCTACCTGAGTGCTCGCGATCTTCTTCATCTTCTCTCTTGAGCACTTGCTTCACCTCTTCCTCTTTTGCTTCCGTCTCATTCCTAAGATCTCGGGACGAGATCTCTTTTTAGTGGAGGAGAGTTGTAACACCCCGAAACCGATGCACCAGGTGTCTTCCAGTCATTCATCGTTATTGCCATGTCATTTGCTTCCGTGTTGTACTTTGTCATGTCATCATCTCCATTTCATCTGCATGTTTTTCAAAACTAGCATCCGTTCGTGTTCCCCCGGTTCTCTCCATTGTCTGTTCTGAGCCCAACCACACTCGCACATGCTCGTGGCACCTCCCAGTTCTTGTTTTGTGAGCCGCCGAAAAACGTTCTCGGAATGGGCCGAGATTTTCTGAGTGGCCTTGGTATATCACCGGTAGACCGCCTGTCAAATTTTGTTCCATTTGGAGGTCGTTCGATGCCCCAACGGTTAACCGAGTTAACTTAAACCCGCCTTCTCTTTGCAGCCCAGCAGCCCTTCACCACAGCCTACTAGCCCATCAAACTCCCCTCCATGCTCTCCGCCGTTGGATCACAATCGTGGGGGCGAAAACCGCACCTCATTTGGACTCTCCTAGCTCCCTCTACCTATATATATGCCTCTCCCCTGATATTTTTGTAGTCCAAACCCTAGCCCCGCTCCTCTGCACCGCCGGACGTGTCCGCCGGTGCCGGACATGACCACCGCCACCTCACTCCAGCCAATCCGGGCATGCCGCCTCAGCGTCGCCGCCCTCAGCCTATCATGCAGCAACACATGGCCCTACCGGCCTCCTCTCTCCTTCCCGCGGCCCGTGGCCCGCGGGAGCCCATCCGTGGCCCGCCCCGGGCCGATCTGGGCCCGGAGGGAACCAGCGCCCGCCGCTGCCCGCGCCTCGCCCCGCTCCCCGCCTCGCGCCCCGCTGCCTCCTCGTCGTCGTGCGCTGCCCATGCCAGAGCCGATGCCGGCGACCCCCAGCTCCGCCGTCGTCCAGGTCGCGTCCCCAGGCGAGCCCCTACTCCTTCTCTCTCTCCCCTTCCTCTCCCTCACCTCGCCTGACCCCTCATCTCTCTGCAGGTCATCGCCGCCGCCCCAGATCCGACCTCTCGGAGCACCGTCGCCCTCCCCTTCACCGGATCCGGAGTCCTCGTGTAGGCCTCCACTGATTTAGCCGGATCCGGGCCTCGCCAGACCCCCCCCCCACCCGCGCCGCTGAACTGCCATGGCTACCTCCCTCCTGTGTGCTCGTGCAAGCGCACGAGGAGGAGGACGATCGAGCCCCGCCTCCTTTGGCCGGCCTCGCCCCAGCCCAGATCCGCCGGCCCAAGTCCCAGCCACAGGCAACCCCGACGACCTGGGCTGAGCCTACTGCGTGAGCTGCCCACTATCCCCCGCCCGAGCACACATTAGTTAGCTAACGCCCGTCCGTTTTTTTCTAGAAATGACAGTCCCTGAATTGCTACATCATGTGTGCATCTTTGCCATGCCATAACTCTATGCATGTTGCTTTGTTTTGCGTGTATAATATGTCAAAATGTTCATCTCAGAGTGCTCTTCACGATGGTCTAGTTTGCATTCATGTTCCTGTTCATATTGATGCCCTAATATTCGTTGCAAAACTGCTATGTGATATGAACTGTTGTAATCTGTTGATTGTTTACATCATGTGTGCCTCTTGTGAGTGCCACAACTTTGTCCATGTTGATGCTATGATGATGATATTGATATGCACATGTTCTCCTATTCATGCTCTTCATGTTGGTGTGCTTTACATTCTTGTTAGGGTGCATCTTGATATCTTAATCCCTGTTGCGGAGGTGCATGTTGCTGTTAACTACTGAAAACTGCTGTAACTTGCTGATTTGTCATTTTTTGTTGCATTTTGTGTGTGCATCCTATGAGCATGATGTCTACATGATTTAGGAGAATATTTATGCCATGTTTACAGGGGTGCAATCCATGTATTTTTATATGCCCTATAGTGAGTGCATCAAGCTTATGAAGTGGGCCACTTGTTGTTAACTTTCTGTCGTGTCTGAATCTGTCATATCATGTTGCCATGTTTGCTTGATGCTACCAATTGATCCATGCATATTCTGGAGATGATTAGTTGACATGTTTTGTTGTCCTTGTTATGATCTATCATGTCATACCTTTTGATGCCCTATATATGTCATGTAGCATATGTTTTCATTGCCATGAAGATGCCTATATGCTGTTCCAGATTTCTATTAACTTCATGATGCTGTGTTGTGAGCTTGTTACTAATTAAAATATGCCTCTTTTGGAGATGGTCCTATTACATGTTTTGAACTATGCTAGGAGTAATTTGTTCATATGCCATGTTTGCTAATTTTGGATGTCATATTACTCTGTTTCATGCTTGCAAACATGCTATCATAATGTTGCTGTTTTACACTTGCTGAAACTGTTTCAACATTCAATCTTGTCATGTTGGTTCCCACTAATCCATGAGCCGTATGTATATGATGCCAAGATGTTATTTTCTCTTTGTTATGTGTAGTCTGATGCCATGCCCTTGGTTGCTATGTTTACTTGTAGCTTTTCTCTTTCTTGCTCTAAACATGCCATCATATTAACTCTGCTCATGTATGTGCTCATGTGTTACAGACTTGCATTTTGCATTGATCATCTTGGTTTAATCTTGATGCCTATGAGCCTGAACCTTAATTATATTTTAATTATGTGCTTTGTACTTGAAGTGCATTTCAAGTTTGTGCTCATATGATTCTTGTAGAAAGTTGTTTTGATGGTTGCAAAGTGTCTACTTGCTGTTTTGGACAGATTGTTGTTATATCTTGTTTGGAGTGTATGTGCTGCACCGTTGCTCCGTTTTGAGCATGCTCTATATGAAACTTGCTTAGAATTGCATGTAGTTTCATATTATCATGTTGCATCCATGTTTTCAGAGTGTTGGATTGATGTTTGAATGCATTTTGCATCAATGCCATGTTTAACTTGTTTTGCTCATATCTTCTAGGTCGTAGCTCCGAATTAAATGAACTTCATATGAAACTTGACTAGAATTTCGTGTATACCATCTTGGTACATCTTCAATTGCTGTTTAACAACTTGAACATAAGGTTTATTCAGATCTTGACTAATTTCGAAATTTGCATATGAGGACTTACCGGAATTGTTATATGTTGTTTCCGGCCTCATTTAAACTTGCTTGCCTGTGTTGTTCTTGTATGCACTATCTCTTGCCATGAGTAGCATCATATAGCCTTTGTCCTGCATCACAATGGGTTGAGCATCATGTCATGCTTATGTGTTGTGTGTTTACCATGTTGTTTGCTCCTTTTCGGTTGTGCTTCTTCTTGATAGTTCCGGTTATGTTGCGATCATGAGGATTCGTTCGTCTACGCTTGGTTCGTCTTCGCCCGTTCGTCCTCTTCATGGACTCGTTCTACTTCCTAGCGGGATTTCAGGCAACATGACAATCACCTTCGATCTCACTTTTATTAGTGCTATGCTAGTTGCTTCGTTCTATCGCTGTGCTGTGCTACCTATCTCTTGCTTATCAAGCCTCCCAAATTGCCATGCCAGCCTCTAACCTTTTCACCTTCCTAGCAAACTGTTGTTTGGCTATGTTACCGCTGTTTCTCAGCCCCTCTTATAGCATTGTTAGTTGCAGGTCAAGTTGAAGATTGCTCCATGTTGGAACAGGATATTTTGGGATATCAAAAATATCTCTTATTTAAGTAATCCATCTATATACTTGGTAAAGGGTGGAAGGCTCGGCCTTATGCCTGGTGTTTTGTTCTACTCTTGCCGCCCTAGTTTCTGTTATACCGGTGTTATGTCCTTGATTTTGCGTCCCTAACACGATGAGGGGTATGGGACCCTCTGGACAGTTCGCTTTGACTAAAACTCTTCCCGCAAGGCCCAACATTGGTTTTACCATTTGCCTAATAACAACTTAAACTTAAATAGGGGATTTTCTCCAGACCCCTAGTATTTTTAATCAACCCCGGGCTAGTGCTCCTCTGAGTGTTGGTCCAAACTGTCAACCGCCGGTGACCGCCATGTGCAACTCTGGATTTGGCCTACCGGAAGTTTGGTCAATCTGTTGTGCCCTGAGAACGAGATACGTGCGGCTCCTATCGGGATTTGTCGGCACACTGGGAGGTTTTGCTGGTTTTGTTTTACCATTGTCGCAATGTCTTGTGCACCAGGACTTCGAGTCTCATCGGATGTACCGCGATGGAGGATTGTCTCCACAGATCGTGAGCTTATAATGGTCTAAGTTGGGACACCCCTGTAGGGTTTAAACTTTCGAAAGCCGTGCCCGCGGTTATGTGGCAGATGGGAATTTGTTAATATCTGGTTGTAGAGAACTTAACACGACTTATTTAAAACGCATCAACCGCGTGTGTAGCCGTGATGGTCTCTTCTCGGCGGAGTCCGGGAAGTGAACACGGTTTGGGTTATGGTTGGACGTAAGTAGTTTCAGGAACACTTCTTGATCATTACTAGTTTGCGACCGCTGCGTTGCTTCTCTTCTCGCTCTCATTTGCGTATGTTAGCCACCATATATTCTTAGTCGCTACTACAACCTCACCACTTATCCTTTCCATACCCATTAAGCTTTGCTAGTCTTGATACCCATGGTAATGGGATTGCTGAGTCCTCGTGGCTCACAGATTACTACAACAACAGTTGCATGTGTAGGTAATGCGATGATAATGACGTGAGAGCGATGCTTACTTGCTTTTGAGTTCTTCTCCTGCTTCTTCTTAAATCAGAGGATAGGTTCCAGGTCGGCAGCCTGGGCTAGCAGGGTGGATGTCGTTTGAGTTTGTGTTTGTGTTTTGTCCGTAGTCGGATGTTGCTCTTATGTATGATGATGTTGTATTTGTGTGGCATTGTATGCCTTTTGTATGTATCCCCAACTATTATGTAATGGTACGATGTAATGATATCCACCTTGCAAAAGCGTCTCCAATATGCGCTTCCATCCTTGGTGGGACCTTCGAGTTCCTTTAGGATAGGGTCGCATATTGGGCGTGACAGCCCCCCTTCTTCTTCTTCCTTGAACTTCACCCTAGATGGGAGAAGGGTTTCCCCTCTGGTCCTTGGCTCCCATGGCGTGGGAGGGGCGATAGCCCCCTCCGAGATTGGATCTGTCTCTGTGTCTCTCTCTGTTTCTACGCTTTAACCGTTTCTTTTATATCCGGAGATTCGTAACTCCAATTGGATTGATTCGCCCAGATTTTTATCCAAAAATTAGCTTTCTTGCGGCAAAAGAAGAGCAGCAACCGCCTTACGGGGTGCCCATGAGGGCAGGGGTGCGCCTGCCCCCCTAGGGCGCGCCCCTGCCTCGTGGCCCCCTCAGGCACCGTCTCACATTGGTTGTTCTTCCCAAAAATCATAAATATTCCAAAAATGATCTCTGTCCGTTTTTATCCCATTTGGACTCCATTTGATATGGGGTTTCTGCGAAAGATAAAACATGCAACAAACAGGAACTCGCACTGGGCACTAGATCAATATGTTAGTCCAAAAAATAATATAAAAAGTTGCCAAAAGTATATGAAAGTTGACTAATATTGGAATGGAACTATCAAAAATTATTGATACGACGGAGACATGTCAGATCATTATAATAAAGCCAATATCGGTGAAAGTAGGGGCCTCTGTTGTTTCGTCTCATGTATTGTGCACGCGTCTTTATTTTTTTATCATAGGTCACTTGGGGGCTTCCAACTCATCGACTTTAGCTATTAAAATCCCTCTTGACCCAGTATATGTCATTACAAATCTTGGTTAAACCTACTTGCCTGCTTGATGCTACTCCACCAAGGTCACCCATCATACTATTGACAGTCAATCTCAAATGACCCTGAACTTGTCAATGTTAAAACGCCGACTTATGTCACATGAGAGCTGGCTTACAGAAAGCTAGGACAAACCATGGGCTATCATGCAAGCTTCATTGAAGCAAGACTTGACCCTCGAAAGTTGGTCTTTTTGTCGTGCCTCGAAAGCCGAATTAACACTTATAGTTATCTATCCGTGTCTTTGGATTTTATTCTGTTTTACAATATCTTTTGCTCCTTGATCAGTTATTATGTCGACCATGACTCGCCGGATCAATGATACACTAGATTATCTTCATCAAGATTGAGCTTATATCAACCAAGAGTCGCCAGGTCAATAGTACACAAGGGTTATTCTGATCAGAGATTATAATGACGACCAGAGTCTCCGAGTCATAAATATATGACCCAGTCTATCATTCAAACGACGGTTCATTGTTGCAAGCAGAAAAATACTACAAGTATTAAAGATAAATGGCGGGTTAGGAAACACCACACCGGTTCAATATGTTCCTGCCACATATTCCCAAAGTATCAACTGCACAATGGCACCGTAGATAAGCAAGTATTTTTTCTGCCCTATTACAAGCCACAACTGGGATAAATATCAAGCAAAGTTTTCAAGTTGGCCCTCCACATTAGTCACGCTAGGACAGCGTGCGTCGGCTCATCCTGTTTGGTCTGGCTGTCCCTTGGTATCCATTGAATGGCAGATAATTTCTTGAACGTTGAGTCATTGGTGATGATACCAGATGGGTCAACATTAGGAGCGAAGGTTTTCTTACTATTTGGAGGATTTAGCACAAATGGCTTGTACGCTGGCGGGTTGATGCCCTTATTCTCCTCCGTGTAGCCGGCTTGATATTTCAACAACCCTAGCTCCTCTACCATTTGAATTGCTACTACACGGGTGTCTTTCACATAGCGCGCAAAGTCCTGTTGCGAAAATTCGCTGCTGTCAAGTTTGTATTGAGGAAAGCCACCAACCATCTTGCAAGGATCCATCTTAGGAAGAAAAGCTTTTGCACGTGCAAGTACCATGCCGGTGCCAACACGAGCTACCGATTTATTCAACTCTAGAATCCGTAGAGGCACGGTTGATAAATCATTGAGAATATCCTTGATCCTCTGAGGGGGGTTTGCGGCATCTTTTATTGCCATTATTGCATACATACCGCCAATATACAATTTCTCCAGATAAGTGTATATTCCTTCAATTTTATCAATGGCAGTTGGACAGTGGTGTCGTCCCTCCTCCCTGCACAATGATGATTTTCAATGAGCCGACAACACATATAACCCGGATTTTGACTACAGACATAGTAATTGTTACCAAAGATAGCCACTTTCATATTGGTGATGTGGCACTTTAAGGTGTTCATTTACTCCATTACTGGCTCAAGTTGGCTCTCTGCCTCTTCAGCATGCTTCAGTAGTGTTGTTTTTTCTTGCTCATGAGCGGCTTTCAAGGACTGCCAGTTCTCTGAGGCAATCAAAATAGACTTCTACAAAAAATAGGAGGATACCTCTGCTTTCTCACGAATTTTTTTCTTTGTCTTCAACTCTTCTTGCAAGCCGGCAACCTTTGACTCAGCCAATTGCACTATATCCTGTCACAATAGATACAATGCTTAGTTTCAAGATCATTTACAAGCCTCGAGCGCCGCAGGTTGATGATCTGGCACTTGGGAGCTACAAGAGGCAAATATTCCTATATAATGAAGTCTTAAGTAGCTGCAAGCACCCTACATGGGACTTGGGGGCTAATGCAAGTCACCTTTTTCATTCCTATACACTAGAAAGACCCGAATATCTCATAGAGATGAGCCGGCCCTTGGGGGCTACAGGTCGTTCTTTCTCAATTGATTGGCTAAGGTGATATTTTGAAGAACGGGCTTGTTATTTTCATAACGACCCGGCCCTTGGGCCGACACTGTGCTCATTACATTTCCACAAAGTCTTAAGAACACTCATATTTTTCCTATGCTTAAGAGTTGGGGGCTACAAGAGTAGATGACAAAAGAGAAGGAGAATTCCGTACCTCATATTTGTGCTTTAGTGTATTTATCAAACCCATCTCAGCATCCTGGCTCTTAGATAGTCGTGTCAAATATTGCTGATGAAGGTCATCACCGCTCATGTCCTCAAAATGGGGAAGCTCCGGCTTGGTTTTCCCTTTAGCCAACATTTCCGGCTCATCATTAGCCATGAATATGGCCAAAGTGTTTGATGCCTCTCCAGCCTTATAAGTTTCTCCAATAATGTTGACCTCTTCATCGACCACTGTGTGCGATGAAATGATATCTTCGACCTCCTTCACAGGACTAGAGGCTCGAGCAGGACTTGGCAGGTTGGTGTTGTGTGATAACCCACAAGTATAGGGGATCAGTTGTAGCCTCTTTCGATAAGTAAGAGTGTCGAACCCAACGAGGAGCTAAAGGTAGACAAATATTCCCTCAAGTTCTATCGACCACCGATACAACTCTAAGCACGCTTAACGTTCGCTTTACCTAGAACAAATATGAAACTAGAAGTACTTTGTAGGTGTTGTTGGATAGGTTTGCAAGATAATAAAGAATGCGTAAATATAAACTAGGGGCTGTTTAGATAAAGAAGCAATAAAGTAAATATAGCGAGTGTGCAAAAGTGGTGGTAGGAGTTGTGGAATTGTCCCTAAGCAATTGACTACTTTGCTAAACCCATAGCAAGTTTTATGTCGGAGAGGCATAAGCTAACATACTTTCTCTTCTTGGATCATATGCAGTTATGATTGGAACTCAAGCAAGCATCCGCAACTACTAAAGACCATTAGGTTAAAACCCAACCATACCATGAAAGCATCAAGTCCCCTTTATCCCTACGCCACAACCCCCTTACTCGGGTTTATGCTTCTGTCACTCAAGCAACCCACTATAAGAAAATCATGAACATATTGCAACACCCTACAGCGGGAATCCCTCACACTTGCGCGACATGGAGGGCACAATAGGACAGCAACATAACCACAAGCAAATTAAACCATTCGTAGCAATTTATCAATCACCGATAGGACAACGAACATCTACTCAGACATCATAAGATGGAAACACATCATTGGATAATAATATGAAGCATAAAGCACCATGTTCAAGTAGAGGGTACAGCGGGTTGCGGGAGAGTGGACCGCTGAATATAGATGGGGGAAGGTGATGAAGATGTTGGTGAAGATGGCGGAGGTGTTGGTGTACATCGCGGTGATGATGATGGCCCCCGGCGGTGTTCCGGCACCACCGGAAGCAAGGGGGAGAGCCCCCCTTCTTCTTCTTCTTCCTTGACCTTCTCCCTAGATGGGAGAAGGGTTTCCCCTCTGGTCCTTGGTCTCTGTGGCGTGGGAGGGGCGAGAGCCCCTCCGAGATTGGATCTGTCTCTTTATCTCTCTCTATTTCTGCGTTCTCTCATTCTACTCTTTCACCATTTCTTATATATCTGGAGATCCGTAACTCTGATTGGATTGAAACCTTCGCCATGATTTTCCCCTGAAAATTAGCTTTCTTTCAGCAAAAGAAGAGCAACAACAGCCTTATGGGGTGCCCACGAGGGTCAGAGGTGCGCCCCCTGCCTCGTGGCCCCCTCGGGCACCGTCTCACGTTGATTCTTCTTCCCAAATATCACAAATATTAAAAAAATATTCTCCGTCCGTTTTTATCCCATTTGGACTCTGTTTGATATGGGTTTTCTGCGAAACATAAAACATGTAACAAACAAGAACTGGCACTGGGCACTGGATCAATATGTTAGTCCCAAAAATAATATAAAAAGTTGCCAAAAGTATATGAAAGTTGTAGAATATTGGCATGGAACAATCAAAAATTATAGATACGATGGAGACGTATCAGCATCCTCAAGCTTAATTCCTGCTCGTCCTCGAGTAGGTAAATTATAAAAAGATAATTTTTGATGTGGAATGCTACCTAGCATAATCTTGATCATATATCTAATCATGGCATGAATATTAAGACACGAGTGATTCAAGGCAATAGTCTATCATTTGACATAAAAACAATAATACTTTAAGCATACTAATAAAGCAATCATGACTTTTCAAAACAACATGTCCAAAGAAAGGTATCCCTACAAAATCATATAGTCTGGCTATGCTCCATCTTCACCACACAAAATATTCAAATCATGCACAACCCCGATGACAAGCTAAGCAACTGTTTCATACATTTGACGTTCTCAAACCTTTTCAACTTTCACGTAATACATGAGCGTGAGCCATGGACATAGCACTATAGGTGGAATAGAATATGATGGTGTAGGTTGTGTGGAGAAGACAAAAAGGGAGAAAGTCTCACATCGACGCGGCTAATCAACGGGCTATGGAGATGCCCATCAATTGATGTCAATGCGAGGAGTAGGGATTGCCATGCAACAGATGCACTAAGATCTATGAGTGTATGAAAGCTCAAACCAACTAAGTGGGTGTGCATCCAAATTGCTTGCTCATGAAGACCTCGGGCATTTGAGGAAGCCCATCAACGAAATATACAAGCCAAGTTCTATAATGAAAATTTGCACTAGTATATGAAAGTGATAACTCAAGAGACTCTCTATATGAAGAACATGGTGCTACTGTGAAGCACAAGTGTGGTAAAAGGATAGTAACATTGCCCCTTTCTCTCTTTTTCTCTCATCATTTTTTTATTTTCCCTTTTTATATATTTTTTATTTTATTTTTTGGTGGGCTTCTTTGGCCTCTTTTTTTATTTGGGCTTCTTTGGCCTCTTTTATTTTTCATAAAGTCCAGAAACTCATCCCGACTCATGGGGGAATCATTGCTTCCATCATCCTTTCCTCACTGGGGCAGTGCTCTAATAATGATGATCACCACACTTTTATTTACTTACAACTCAATATTACAACTTCATATCTTGAACAAAGATATGACTCTATATGAATGCCTTCGGCGGTGTACCGGGATGTGCAATGATCTAGCGTAGCAATGACATCAAAAAACGGACAAGCCATGAAAGCATCATGCTAGCTATCTTACGATCATGCAAAGCAATATGACAATCAATGCTCAAGTCATGTATATGATGATGATGAAAGTTGCATGGCAATATATCTCAGAATGGCTATGGAAATGTCATGATAGGTAGGTATGGTGGCTATTTTGAGGAAGATATAAGGAGGCTTAGGTGTGATAGAGCGTATCGTATCACGGGGTTTGGATGCACCGGCGAAGTTTGCACCAACTCTCGAGGTGAGAAAGGGCAATGCACGGTTCCGAAGATGCTAGCAATGATGGAAGGGTGAGAGTGCGTATAATCCATGGACTCAACATTAGTCTTAAAGAAATCACATACTTATTGCAATAATCTATTAGTCCTCAAAACAAAGTACTACGCGCATGCTCCTAGGGGGATAGATTGGTAGGAAAAGACCATCGCTTGTCCCCGACCGCCACTCATAAGGAAGACAATCAATAAATAAATCATGATCCGACTTCATCACATAAGGGTTCACCATACGTGCATGCTTCGGGAATCACAAACCTCAACACAAGTATTCACTACTAGGGAAAAGCCTATACACAGAATCTTACCAGTAGCACTCCTCAAAATATGACCCTACTGCTATTTAGCAGCAGCGCGTGATAGCAAAACGTGTTGCTGAAAGGAAAATAACAGTAGCGCGTCCACACCAAACCACGCTACTGCTCTAATTGCCATGACCTCGCCACCCAGCTAGTTATAGCAGAAGCGCCCTATAACGAACCGCGCTACTGCTATAGAAGTTAGCAGCAACGCGCTTCTAAGAAAATCGCTACTACTAAGATCAATCCACAAGTTTAGTCCCACCTCGCTCCACGAACAGGGTGTTTACCACCTTAAATATGTTACTTCTGAAACTATCACAACCAGTTGGTCTTCACTGAACTCTATGTGTAGAATTTGTGGCCGCAATATAAGTCCTCTCCGGTTCCTACCGGAGAGGACTCATATTGACAATTCAGATTGTACACAAAAAGATCATTGATGGACAATGTATTTTTGCATTGACGTATTTTTGTATACTTGCACTTAGCAGTAGCGCTTTATCTGCAAAGCGCTACTGGTAGTCCAACTTAGCAGTAGCGCGTAATAATGCAGAGCGTACTGCTATTCAGATTAGCGGTAGCGCATTTTGGCAAACGCGCTACAACTATCCCTACCTTATCCCCACGCGCGCGATCGACCCTCTCTCTCACTCACACTCTCACTCTCGCCCTCGCGCCAATAACCGTCATTGTGCGTCGCCGCCGCCGCCGCCTTCGTCCGTCTACCGCCGAGGTACTCCCCTCCTTCCGTCCCTCCTCCCGCCTCCTCGCACATCATCCCTCCGCCTGCGGCCGCCCCTCCCTCCTCTGCCGCTGCCCTCCTCCCTCTGCCTGCAGCCGCCCCTCCTCCCTCCTCCGCCGGCGGCCCTCCTCCCACCGCCCTCGACCTCACCGCCGCCACCCAAGCCCACCCAGCACCGCCGCCTCCCGATCCCGATCCCGCCCTCGCCGCCCTTACCTCTCTGTCGCCCCCACCCCCTTTCTCTCTGCTTAGTTAGTACTAGATGTTGTTTAGTAGTAGTAGATGTTGTTTAGTAGTAGTAGATGTTAATTTAGGGTTCATAGATAATGATTTTTAGTAGTAGTAGATGTTAATTACTAGTAGTTATGGTACTAGTTAACTAGGGCAGTATGATTAATAGTAGTTGTAGTTGAACTACTTTAGTTGTAGTTGAACTAGTTTAGTAAGTAAATTAGTAAACTAGTTGAACTAGTTGAATTAATAGAACTAATGTATTTTTAGTAAGATAATTAATATAACTAGTTGAACTACTTTATTTTTAGAAAGAACTAGTTTTTTTTCTATTTATAGTAAGTTTATATTTAGTAAGAACTAGTTGAATTAATAAAACTAGTTGAACATGTCATATTTGTTGTTATTTTTTAGTTTAAGCAATTATTCGGGATGTATTAGTGATAACTTATATGGTTTTTGCTTTTGCAGAAATCAAGGAGCCCCTCCATCATCCCCGCTGTTGTCCCCGTCACTGACCCCCTCGGACATCGAGGTGAGACCAGCCAAATATCCATGTATATCTTGTGTTGCTCAAATAGGATATGTGGTTGCCCAAGTGGCCGTTCATGTTCAGTTACACCTCCGAGTGGCCTATGTTTTGCCGGAGTGTTGATTAATTTTCGTTCCGGCAAATTTCAGGCGCTCGATATGTCCTTTTTTAGCAAAGGTCATGCCGTATTTTTCCGTGAATTCTGGCATGACTTGTGCTAGAATATGTAGGAAATATCGAGTGGCCTAGATTTTCTCGAAAAATAATGATCTAATTTAGGTTTTTAGTACATATATTTAATTGTACAAGTTTAATCTTTGAATTATGAACATAGGAAATGTCGTACTCGGACGACGACAGTCTCCTGGGGGAGTGCAGCTGGTGCCACAACGACTGAGGTATATGCAATAGGTTCGTTGAGCTAGACGAAGATCGGCGCTTCAGCATTAAGCTCGAGGAGACCTTCGATATTGAAACGATACGCAACAACGACAAGTCTTTTTTTCATAATTAAGCATGACTTCAACTATTTCAACGTCTAATTTTCATCTTAGAATTCGACTAGCTTATCGCATGCAATGCAAGACGCTATGTCTTGGAGAGGATGTGTTTTGAAGACCATGAAAATTTGGAAACAAAGAAAATACACCTAAGGACCCATCATGATATGGATTTTGAAGTAAATATGTGCAATGCTCAGAGCATAACCCATTTTGGTTGCCAAAATTAGGAAGCACTTTGAAAAATGTATGGTTTTTATGAGGGTATGATTGTCACCATGGATCTTGGTGATCCTGACGTCGAGCAAGACAATATGGACATTTGGGTCCTTGTTGATACGCTTCCGATTGTACCGCTATGTGAGTTTCTCAAACATAGTTATTAACTAATTTATATTGTTTATTTCAAAATAGTTGATAGCTTATTTCCATTGACAGCTTATTTTGATTCTTCAAAGACTGTGCGGAAGATGGTAGACAAAACCCACTACACCGATGGCTCCGAATTAACTTATAAGGAGAAAAATCATCTGATCGCATTTTGTACTCTTCTTCAGGTTTACAATAACTATTATCGAACTACTCCAAATTATGGTGAATACGTGCCACTAGTGCATGTGTTGAACCTTGGTAACTTCTCTGGAGATACCCTGGTAAGATTTTTACTATTACGACATTTGTGCACCTTTTGCATACTTCTAAAACGAGTACATCATTGCTAACTACAAAGTTATTACTATGTTTTTCAACAGAAACTCCTGATGGATTGTGTGCCTCATCTGATGTATCTGAATGGTCGCCTTACAGTTCTGAACATACTGCCACGTAAATCTAGGGAGCTCACCTGTGCATATTGGATTTCTAAAACCGGTGAACACATGTTCATCAAAGAATGGAAGAAATGTATGGACATTCGCAAGAAGGTTCTTGGAAGTAACATTCAGCGAATGGAAAGAATTGGAGACAGGCTAATCTCCATTCTCCATAATGGAGAGTCAGGGGCTATCTTGTTTTTTGCTATGTTACCTTAGAAAATGTAGTAGGTCTTAATCGAATGTAGTAGGTCCTATGTGGTACAATATGTTTATTATGTGGTAATGTGTTAGAGTTGATAATGAGGAGTACTTGTGATAGTGACCAATTTGCTATGTGATGTCATTGATGAAAACGATGATCTCGAGGAGGTGTTATATGACAATGATGTATTATGATGATAAGTTGTTAATGATATGATGATGATGATATTATTATATCATTGGGTGAAAGAACCGCAGATTAGTTTCAAGTGGATGGACATCCACTTGAAACTAGTCCACGGTTCTTTCACCCCATGATGTAATAACTCATTATGATGTAAAAACAATCTCTAAATTCCTGTTGTATGAAAACTTGTGTAAAGGTGTATGAATACAACATGAAATAAAAAAGAAATAAAATACTAAATAATAGTAGTAGCGTGGGCAAGGGGAAGCGCTACTACTAATTACCAGTAGCGCTCCTCTGGGGAAGCGCTACTACTAAGTCAATTTATCAGTAGCGTGGGTCTAGGTACACTACTGCTAAGCTTTAGTTGTAGCGCCTTGCCAGTAGCGCTCCTGCCCGTGATAGGCCTAAAACCCACGCTGCTGCTAGGCTTTTCCCTAGTAGTGTATTTCTACTAATCCACAACTAATCACTAGCATGACTCTAATATCACCACCTTTATATCGCAAAACTATTGCAAGGAATCAAGAATATCATATTCAGTGATCTACAAGTTTTATGTAGGATTTTATGACCAACCATGTGAATGAACAATTCCTGTCATCTCTCAAAATTGATATAAGTGAAGCAAGAGAGTTTAATTCTTTCTACAAAAGATGTGCCCACGCTCTAACAAATATAAGTGAAGCAAAAGAGCATTCTAGAAAAGGCGGTTTTCTATGTGAAGAGAAACAGGCAATCCAAACTTCAAATGATATAAGTGAAGCACATGAAGCATTCTATAAAGCCATACTCAAAAGATTTAAGTGAGGTGCAAAGAGAATTCTATAAATCAACCAAGGACTGTCTCATACCATCATGGTGCATAAAATAAAAGTGACAACTAAATGCAAAAGACGCTCCAAGACTTGCACATATCACATGAACGAAACGAATCTGAAAATATACCGATACTTGTTGAAGAAAGAGGGGATGCCTTCCGGGTTATCCCTAAGCTTAGACGCTTGAGTCTCCTTGAATATTTACTTGGGGTGCCTTGAGCATCCCCAACCTTGAGCTCTTGCCTCTCTTCCTTTTCCTCATATCGAGACCTCCTCGATCAAACACTTCATCCACACAAAACTTCAACAGAAAACTCGATAAGATCCGTTAGTATAATAAAGAAAATCACTACTCTAGGTACTATTGCAAACCAATTCATATTTTGTTTTTGCATTGTGTGTACTGTAATATAGCTTTTCCATGGCTTAATCCACTGATAGAAATTGATAGTTTCATCAAAACAAGTAAACTATGCATGAAAAACAGAATCTGTCAAAAACAGAAAAGTTTGTAGCAAGCTGAACATTCACCATACTTCTGGTACCCCAAAAATTCTACCAAAATTAGGAAAAATAAAAAATTTGTAATGAAAGACAGTGCAATAACTTTCAGAACCGTTTGACGTTCCAGTAAAAAATGTAAAATCACGCACTAGAGCCAAAGTTTCTGTCCTGCACCATACAAACCAACAAGCATTGTAAACATCCTAAAGGCAAACCTTGGCACATTATTTTTATAATACAATGGAATTTTACAAGGGGATAATTATTTTTTTAAAAAGTTTCGGTAATCAAGATTCACAAAGTTTCTGTGAGCATGAACAAAGTTCAAGGAGCTCCCCCTATTCAACAATGATTGTCTCTCTCACTTTCAGTTTCCTTTTTGAAAAGTTTTGGGTTCCCCTCTTTATTTTGTTTTTGTTTTTAGACTATATGAAAGCACACAACAGAAATAAATGACTCTCTAAAACTTCCAGGTTGTCTCCCTGGCATCGCTTTCTTTGAAGCCATTAAGCTAGGCATATAGTGCTCAAGTAATGGATCCACATGGATCCCAAGGTATATCAAAGCCAATTTTAATTAACAATGACTTGTAATTTAGTAGTGAGAACAAAGTAACATATATCAAGCAACAACGAAGTCTAACTCTCTTCCTATGCATCGGCATGTCATAAAAGAACAATTCATGCACACACATAGTAAAGGCCAATGAGTATAAGCAGTTTCTTGCAATTCTATCATATTGGAAACATAGAGAGGTGGAGATATAGTTCCTCTCTCATAATAATTGCAAGTAGGAGCAGCAAGCACATGCATATTATATCTATCTGTTGGGGAAGCTGATCCACCAACACCTATGGGGACCGGGCCTCTTTCGGTTTGGAGGGGGCGGAGGCCGCGCAAAGAGCGGATCGAGGCAGTACATGCGAGCGGTTTTACCCAGCTTCGGGCCGCACGGATGCGTAAAACCCTACTGCTGCTTGTTTGTGTGTATTGAATTCTTGCTCAGGAGCGACGGACGCTGCCAGACCGAGCGTGAGAGTGTTCCTGATGTTTCGAATGAGCCCCCTCTTCTATGTTGCGTTTGGGCCTCCTTTTATACTTTCAAGGGGTCACCGACAGGTGGCAACGTAGACTAGAAGGGTAAAAATGGAAAAGAATGCGGTAGGTGCAGCTACCGCTACTGTGGACACAGTAGACCCTACCTAACTCTGACGGCAGGGGACAAGGTCATTGAATGCCCGTCTGAGTTGCCTAAACAGTGCAAAAAGTGACCGTTAGGAGCACCACCGTTTGCCATGATGGCCTTCTCTTCATCTCCGCTTGCCACCGCGTACCCCTGGCTGCACAGGCTCCCGCCACGCGTCCCTGAGGAAGCCTCATGGCGACACGCGGGTGGGTGCGCTAGAGCGTGGGTACAGAGTGGTAGCGGGCCCTCGGCGAGTACCTTGTCGGGGTCGTCGTCTTGTCGTGTTTGGGAGCTTGTCGCTCACCGGGCCTTGCCGGGACGCGCGGCACGTCGCGGCAAGCTTTCTTGGTATGCCTTGAGTGGCCTTCCCGGCAAGCTCCTCTTGCCGGGGTCTTGTCTCTTCCCGGCAAGATCCTCTTGCCGGGGCCTGGGTTGGCCTTCCCGGCAAGCTCCTCTTGCCGGGGCCTTGGTTCGAGTACTTTGTTCTTGAATGGTCTTCAAGGGAACCACGGAGGGTCTTGGCGGTCACCCGGCAAGCCTTGCCGTAGGATGCTGCGACCGCCCGTGCACGAGTTCGGGGTACTAGGGTACCCCTACTCTAGTACACCGACAGGAGCCCCCGGGCCTGGGCCAGACACGGTGCCGACCGCTATTGGGCCAGGCCCAAAACAGTGCACGGGCACGCGCGGCCTAGGTCACGCCGCATATCTCCCCGCTCCCACCGCGCACGCCCAGAACGGCACGCGTCAAACGCGGCGTCGTGGGTGACGCGGGCAGCGTGCGCGGGGCTAAGCCCCTCGAGCATGCGTCAGGCCACGATGATGGGGACGGTTCACGCCCTCCTCCCTAAACGGAGGTAGGCGTGGGGGCATGGTGCATTTATTGGACGGGGCCGGTGCGCAGTTTTCGGGACGTCCACTCCCCGTGATCACGAGGCGGAGCGAGGCCGCCTCATCTGTCGCCTTGGTTCTACATCCCCGCCACGCGGCTCCCATGCGCTTGGGGTCGCGGACGGTGGAAGTGGGAAACTGGGCCGTCGCGAGCAGAGGTAGCAGGTTGGCCCCGACTCCCTGCTCTTCCCGTGCCTTGATTCGCTGAGCGGGGCGGCCGAGCCCCCACCTCGCTCCTTTATAAAGAGCGGGAGGGGAGCACAGAAACCCGCACTCTCTCATCTCCTCCTTTCTTCAGCTTCTGCTCCCCTTTCTCTCATTCGCCATGGAGAAAGGGAACCCAGGCCCTTCATCGGTGGTGGCGAGGGTCGCCGCCAGACAGCGCACATCTCCCTCTCCCGCGCCCGTGGTGGCAGAGCCAGCCATAAGGGGAAGAGGGAGGGGGCGAGGTCACGGACGAGGTCGAGGCGCTCGGGGAAGAGGCGGGCGGGGCTGCGCGCCAGCTTCGCCTCCGCCGGCGGCTCCTCCCCCCACGTCGGTCCATATAGGGGACGACCCTTGCGAGTTCTTCGTCAAGCTGCGCCGGGCGCCTCGTCGTCGCCTCCGGCTTCCAGCTCCGTTTGCGAGCGCGATGGAGTTGGACCCGCCCGAGACACTGAGACTGCACATGAGGGGCTGTGGGATCAGCGGCACGCGAGTCCGCGTTGTATTCCCAGCCCCTAATGTGATGTATCTTGATCGAGGGTGGAAGACGTTCGCTCGTATCCACAGCCTGATGGAGGGGTTTACCCTCCATTTTAAGTTGATGGAGGGCGATCTCCTCTCCGTCAAGGTCTTCGGGTGCTTCGGCACTCGGGCGAAGTGCTGCGTGGACAGCTCCTCCGATAGCGAAGGCTCCTCCTCGAGCGAGAGTGACGAGGAGGAGAGCGACAGCGACGATGAGGGTAGCGGGCGGCGGGGTGGCGGGTCCGACTAGGCGTCGGGCGCCGCTTCGCGCGGCACCAGCGACCCCATCATCTGTGTCGCCGGCTCCTTGAACTCCCCGGGTTCGTCTCCTTGGGCGGCTGGCGTAGGGAGGCTGTGGAAGGGGAAGAGGGCTGGCGACAAGGCCGTCAGGTCGGAGTACGAGGGCGTGGTGCCCTCAACAGCGTGCTGACGTCCTGCCGCCCCGTCTTCGAGCCCCGCTTCCAGCGCCGCCATCGCCGTCCAGCCTTCGGACGGCCCCCGGGATGTTCTCTTGGTGTCTTCTGGCACCCGTAGCTCGCCTAGGCGCTCCTTTTGCCCTTTTCGCCTCCTTGACCTGCCTCCTGAAGAGAGGGACAGGAAAGGGATTACGGGCATCTTATCTTTTTAATTTGTAAGCCTTCGGGCCTTAGCTGTATCTAAAACTTGTAATCCTCTCTTTCATGTTTTTCATCCTCTATGGACTGTACCTGAGTGGGATGTTTTTAATGAAAAGGGGATGCTTGCCGGGTTATTTGTCTCGCGGGTTGAACCCACGCCAAGGAGCAAATCCTTGGTATCCCTCGGACAGACATTTCATCTCCCGGCAACAGGCCCTGCCGCCTTCCCACGTCGCTCGACCTTTCTCACGCCTTTAACAGAGGCGGGAACAAGGTGGGTGCGGTCTCCTCGTTTCATCCCTTTGCTGCCGCGACTATGACCAAACTTGGCCCCGGGAACGAGCCCCAGGGCCTAGAGTTGAGGGAGCACGGGAGTTTTCGGGAAGAAACGCGGTTTCGCATTCCCCAGTCCATAAGAGGATGCATGATGAGGGATGAAAGACTTATCTAATATTACAGCCCCCGGCAACTCTGGTTTGCCGTGGACGATTCTTGGCACTCGCAGCCCCCAGCGATACTGGCTTGCCGGGGCCCAGGTGCCGGCGCGCCCTTCTTCTCCTTTTCGTCCTCAAGCAGTCTGGCCAGGATATGCGAGCCCTGCGAACGAAAGAGAAGCAAAAGGACGGACACTCGACCTATAAGCTAGGGGTTAGCTGCCGTTAGGCACTATGAACACTAACCAAGGACGAGACTCGACCTAGCATGCATGCTATAACCCCGGGGTGGAAGGCTTCGGGTACTCTTCCGATGAGGAACTCCAACCCAGCGCCAAGCTCACTCTGTTCTTCAAAGGCGTGGCGGCGGCGCTCCAACAACTCCGGGAACGGATCCCAAAGCAGTTGGCCGACGAGTCACGCTCGATTTGTGCCGGAGTTCTGGAGAAGGTACTGGTGAAGGTGGCCTTCCGCAATCCGGGCCTCAACCTCACCAACGTCCTCAAGAGGCTGCCGGCGGAAGCTGATCTTGACGGAATTAAGGCCCTCATCTCACCCATTGTGGATAGGGTGGACGAGGTCAAAAGGGTTGACGGCGGTCGCGTAGTTTAAGCCGTCCGTTTTCTTCTTTTCTTGTCGCTGTCAGTCATGTCATGGGAACACTTTATTAGAGGCGCGACAAGTTATTTTTGTAATATAACTCTATCTTAGGCAAAAAATTGTTGTGTTACTTCCTTTACTCGACTCTTGGCTTTGTATGGTTCTGCCCTACGCTTTCTAGGGAAACTTGCCGGTGCAGGCACCCTTGCCGCGAGCGCTGAGTGCGGAACTTCAACAGCCTGCTGGCGGGGTCGCTACCAACAAGCAACCTTGTCGCAACTAGTTGCAGCTCACTTAAGTTGTTGAGCGGACTCAAAACAAAGTAAGGGCGCAGCTAGCTACGAGTTGGTTCCTCCGCGCATAGGTTTTCCATACAAAGCACGGTCATTCAAGGAAAATAACTCAAAACTTAAAAAACTGATTGCTCAAACTTTAGCAACTTAGCTTTTCTGTCGTCTGCTTCCCGGCAAGGAGAAATTTTCTTGAACGGCCTGGTCCACACCATTATCTTCTCCTCCCCCCCCCCCTCGGTAAACCTTGTGGGCGAGGGAACCCTCCTTCTTTTGAGAAAGAAACAGAGAAATAAAGTAATGATATGGAGCCTTGGGCTCGTTATCGCTTACCGGGGTCTGGTGCTGCACAAAGTGTCAGATAACATATGCGAAAAAGGATTATAGCATATAAAAAACTGACAAGATGTGCGGGGCACATGAACTTTACTGGTGCACGGGGTCTGCGCCCGGCTTTGTACAAAGGATTACATGCAACAGCGGCAAGACTTGTACAAAAGGTGGTTGCCGGAAAAGCTTCCGGCAACCGCGCCCTACGGATAAAACTTACGAAGATGTTCAATGTTCCAGGAGTTGCTCACCGGAATGCCATCTTCGGTATCAAGGCGGACAGCGCCGGGCCTAGTGACTCGTTTCACCCGATAAGGGCCTTCCCACTTCGGCGTCAACTTCTTGGAATTCTTGGCGGACTGAACACGCCGAAGAACAAGGTCGTCTTCCTCGAAGCTCCTGGCTTTAACTTTGCGGCTATGGTAGCGACGCAAAGCTTGCTGGTCGCGAGCGGCTCGCACAGCAGCCTGAAGACGGTCTTCCTCAAGGAGCAGTGCGTCATCTTGGCGCAACCGCTCTTGCTCGAGCTCATCATAAGCGAGCACTCGAGGTGACTCGTAAACGAGTTCCGTGGGGAGAACTGCATCTGCTCCGTAGACTAGAGCGAAGGGTGTCTGTCCAGTGGCTCGATTTGGCGTCATCCTGATCGACCAAAGAACCACTGGCAGCTCCTCGATCCAGTTTCTTCCGCACTTGTGCAGCCTGTCGAAAGTTCTGGTCTTGAGGCCTCGCAGCACTTCAGCATTTGCCCTCTCCGCTTGACCGTTGCTTCTCGGATGAGCAACAGAAGCGAAGCAGATCTTGGCGCCAAGATCTTGGACATACTGCATGAAGGTGCGGCTCGTAAATTGCGTGCCGTTGTCGGTGATGATCCTGTTAGGGATCCCGAAACGGCAAACAATCGACCTGAAGAACTTGACTGCTGACTGTGCTGTCACCTTCCTCACTGGTTCCACTTCCGGCCACTTTGTGAACTTGTCGATGGCGACGTACAAGAACTCAAAGCCCCCTACAGCTCGGGGAAAGGGGCCGAGGATGTCAAGCCCCCAGACCAAAAATGGCCAGGATAAAGGGATCGTCTGGAGAGCTTGAGCTGGCTGGTGTATCTGTTTGGAATGGAACTGGCACGCTTCACACTTGGTTACTTGTGCAGTTGCATCCTGGAGGGCTGTCGGCCAGAAGAAACCTTGTCGGAATGCTTTGCCGGCAAGTGCTCTTGCGCCAATGTGGTGACCACATATGCCTCCATGTATCTCTGCCAACAGCTGTTGTCCATCTTCCCGGCGAATGCACTTCAATTTCACACCGTTGAGTCTTATTCTGTACAGTGTGTTGTCGACAAACTTGTACATACTTGACTGCCGGGCTACTCTTTCCGCTTCTTCTTGTTCTTCGGGAAGCTCTCCTGTCTGAAGGAAATGGACAATCTGTTGCGCCCATGTTGGAGCTTGTGGCTCAACAACAAGGACTAAAGGCGTATATGTTGCTGCGGGAACATCCGCTTCTACGGCAAGAACCTGCGGTTCGTCCGGAGCGTGATATTCCCCGGCAAGCTTCCCGGAGCAAAACTTGTCGGGTGCGTCTGCTTCAACGGAACAAACCAAGAGGTTCGCCGGAGCAGACTGCTCCTCAGCACTCTTGGCGTCGATCTTGGGGACCTTCTTGGCGGCGGCTTCGGGAAGCTCTGCCGAAAAGTAGTCACCAGAAACCAACTTCCTCTTCTTTCTCTGTCCAGTTGGCGGTGTTACGGATGGTTGAGTCAGCTTGAGCACAAAAATCCCTGGTTCCACAGGTAACTTTAGTGCTGCGCACTTTGACAGGCCGTCAGCAATATCGTTCTGAGCTCGTGGAACGTGTTCCATTTGCAGGCCGTCAAAGTGTGCTTCTAGCTTCCTTACTTCATCAACATATGCTTCCATCAACGGACTCTGATAGCTTTTGTTTACTTGGAGGATGACCAACTGCAAGTCACCCCTGACGATGAGCTTGTTGATCCCAAGGTCTGCCGCGATTCTGAGTCCGGCAAGCAAACCTTCATACTCTGCGGTATTGTTCGTTGCTTGCTCCTTGGGAAAATGCATCTGAACTACGTACTTGAGGTGCTCTCCGGTGGGTGCGATAAGCAGCACGCCTGCGCCGGTGCCTTGCAGCGAGAAGGCACCATCAAAGTACATCAGCCACTCTTTGCTTGCCTCTTTGACGGGGATGCTTGTTTCTGGAGTTTCTTCGTCTGGTGTCGGCGTCCATTCTGCTATGAATTCTGCCAATGCTCTGCTCTGTATAGTGGAAGTACTCTCAAACTTGAGGCCAAAGCTTGACAGTTCCAGTGCCCACTCGACAATCCTGCCAGTTGCTTCTGGATTTTGCAGTATCCTCTTCAACGGAAAGCGAGTGACAACTGTTATCTCATGTGCCTGGAAGTAATGGCGCAGCTTTCTCGAGGCCATGAGAAGGCCGAAGAGCAATTTCTGTACGCCAGAATACATTGATCTAGCCCCCTGTAGAAGAGAACTGACAAAGTAAACTGGGCGCTGCACCATTTTCCTCTGCATCTCCTTGCATGTCTGCGCAGACTCAACTTTGTCAGAGCCAGAGCTTGTCGGAGAAGCCCCCTGCTTGTCGCTGGATTCACTTGCCGCGGTTGCTGGCTCATTGTCCGCCTCCCTCTCTGCTACTAACGCAGCACTAACCACTTGGTTGGTTGCCGCTAGGTACAGCAGCAACTTCTCTTGTGGCTTAGGTGCGACAAGTATTGGAGTGGAGGACAGGTACCTCTTCAAGTCCTGCAGCGCGTCCTCCGCTTCCGGAGTCCATTTCACTGGACCTGCCTTTTTTAATATTTTGAAAAATGGCAAGGCGCGCTCTGCAGACTTAGAGATAAACCTGATGAGAGCATCCACGCAACCGGCAAACCTTCGCACATCCTTGACGCGCTTCGGTGCTTCGATCTGCTCGATGGCCTTGATCTTGTCGGGGTTGGCTTCAATTCCCCGCTGAGACACAAAGAACCCGAGAAGCTTGACGGAAGGGACTCCAAACACGCACTTCTCGGGGTTGAGCTTGAGGTTGATCTTGCGCAGATTTGCAAAAGTTTCTTCTAAATCTTGGATCAGGGTAGCCTTGTCCTTGCTCTTGACCACTATATCATCCATGTAGGCTTCCACATTTCTGTGTATCTGTGGCTCAAAAGCGACATGGACTACCCTTGCAAATGTTGAACCAGCATTCTTCAACCCAAAGGGCATCCGTACAAAACAGTATGTGCCACAAGGGGTGATGAATGCGGTTTTTTCCTCATCCTCTTCTGCCATGAAGATTTGATGGTATCCTGAATATGCATCAAGAAATGAAAGCAAATCACATCCAGCTGTGGAGTCAACAATCTGGTCAATGCGCGGCAAGGGAAATGGATCTTTGGGACAAGATTTATTGACATCAGTGAAGTATATACAAAGCCTCCATTTCCCGTTCGCCTTGCGCACGACTACAGGATTGGCCAACCACGTGGGATGGAGCACTCCTCTGACAAGGCCTGCTGCTTCCAATTTCCTGATCTCTTCTGCAATGAACTCTTGGCGCTCCACTGCTTGCTTCCTGACTTTCTGCTTGACGGGCCGAGCATGAGGACAAACGGCTAGGTGGTGCTCAATTACTTTCCTGGGAACACCGGGGATATCAGACGATTGCCATGCAAACACGTCGACATTCGCCCGCAGGGAAGCAATGAGCGCGCTTTCCTATTTGGGGTCAAGCGTGGCACTGATGGTGAAGGTAACACCAGTGCCGTCCTCCTTGGCGGACACCTTCTTGGTCTCGGGTGGAGCTGCCATCGTCTTCTTGCACTTGCCGGTGGAGCTCGATGGTGCATCCTCGACGGTAGCGCAGCACTCCGAAGAGGTGCGCTTGCCGGAGTGGGCATCAGAGCACTTGCCGGACTTTGTCTTCTTCCTCCCCCGAGGAGCTTCAGCGACAAGTGTGTTGTGATCAGCTGCGGCTGCTGCTTCCCGGTAGATCTTGTCGGCGCAGATAAGGGCATCCTTCTTGTCGCCGGGGACAGAGATGACACTTATCGGGCCTGGCATCTTGAGCATGTTGTATGCATAGTGAGAGGCTGCCATAAACTTGGCGAGCACTGGACGGCCAAGGATCCCATTGTAGGGCAATGGAAAATCGGCAACGTCAAATGTGACCCTCTCAGTTCTGAAGTTCAGCTTGCTGCCAAATGTGACCGGCAGCGTGATCTTTCCCTTTGGCTTGCTCCTTCCCGGGCTGATTCCTTGGAATGTGCCGGTCTCCTCAAGCTCGCTGTCAGGGATCTGGAGTTTCTGAAGGACCGCGGAGGAGATCAGATTCAAGCCGGCCCCGCCGTCAACTAGCATCTTCGTGACCTTGAGGTTGCGGATAGTTGGTGAAACCAACATCGGCAAGCACCCGACCTCGGTTATCCAATCAGGGTGATCCTCAATGTCGAAGATGATAGGCGTGCTGGACCATTTCAGAGGCTTGCGTGACTCTACGGATGGTTCCGCTGCATTAACCTCCCGCATCCACTGCTTGAGTTGGCGGTGCGAAGTATGCAGAGAAGCACCACCGTCAACGCACAGGACCTCTGTAGCTTTCTGAAATTCCTGCTCATCGGCCTCCTCATCATCCACGTCTTCGTCATCATCGTCGTCTTCATCCTTGTCGCGGCCGCGGGGAGGTCTGTCTCCTTGCCGCTGCTTGGCCTTGCCGCGGCGTCCTCCTCGGCCGGGACGTTTCTTGCCGGATCCACCAGCACCTTCTTGGGCCTTCTCCTTGTCGCGCCGCTCGTACTCAGCTTTCTGTTGCTCAACAAGCTGTTCGACTTTCTTGCAGTTCTGGAGATCGTGACCCTTGGTGCGGTGAATCTTACAATACTGCTTGCCGGAGCTGTCCTGCTTGTCGGCGGCCGCCACAGGCTGGGCCTCCTTGTCGGAGCCACCTGCTTTAGCTTCCTTGGCGCCACCTCCGTTGCCGGTCTGCTCGACAGCTAGCACTTCCTTGCCCTTTTTCCTTCTGTTGTTCCGCCGCCGGCCTTTCCTTGTCGGGGCGGCATCCTCACTGTCGGATCCTCCTGCTCATGTACTCTCTCCGGGGAGCCTCCTCCCCTCTTTAGCGCGTGCACATTTGTTGGCCATGGTGTAAAGCTCGCTGACGTCTCTGATCTTACACATCGCCATCTCCTCCCTCATCCTTCGGTTTCGCACGTTCTGATGGAACACGCTGATAATCGCGGCGGGGTGGACGTCTGGGATGTTGTGCTGTACACGGCTGAATCTCTGAATGTACTTGCGCAGTGGTTCTCCTTCCTTCTGGGCGAGCAGATGAAGATCGCTCTCTTGGCCATGTGGCTTGTGACCGCCTGTAAAGGCGCCGACAAACTAATGGCATAAATCTGCCCAAGAGGAGATGGAATTGTCCGGCAAGTGCATGAGCCAGGACCTGATGTTGGGCTTGAGTACCAGCGGGAAGTAGTTGGCAAGGATCTAGTCGTCCCGTCCCCCGGCAGCCTGCACCGCGATGGTGTAGATGCTGAGAAACTCCGACGGATGCGTCTTGCCGTCGTACTTCTCTGGTACGTCTGGTTTGAAATTCTTTGTGCTGGGCCACTGGACTTGCCGCAGCTCACGGGTGAACGCAGGACAACCTACCGCGTACGGCAAATCGCCTGGTTCCCCTGGCGCATGCATGTCAACAGAGGGCCCAACGCGCTTGTCGGATTGACGTCGCGCTTCTCTTCGGCGCTCGATGCGGGTTCGAGCGTCTTCTTGTTTTCGTTCATGGAGAACCTAGCGCTGGTCGCGACGAGCTCGTGGGTCCGACGACGCGGTGGAGCTGCTGTCGGGGTGGACCGGGCGAGTCGGGAATTTTGGCCTTCGTAGTGGAGAGTGCATGGAAGTCGCACCTCCCCCGGTCTTGTTGCCATCGGCTCGCGTCCGGCTGTCCTGCCGCGGCAGCGAGGTGCTTGGTTGCCGCGTAGTGTCGCCGTTGGCGAAGCCGATGAGGCTTTGGATAGTGGCCCTCCATTCGTCGGTCTTGTCCGCCGTCGGAGGATAGTCTAGGAGCAGTTGAGCTCGCGCCAAGGCTTCTGCTGGAGTGGTGGGCGCCGGAGGTGAACGGTGCGAGGAGTGGGGCGTGCTCGGACTCCTAACCACGTTAGAAGGAGCAGTGCCCCGTCCAGGCGACCGTACTTCGCTCGAGCCAGCATGTTGACGTGCATGTTGGTCTTGAGCGCCACGAGCACCACCAGCTTCATCTTGGCCCAGTGAACGTATGGCGCTGCGAACGCCATGACGCTGCTGGTCCGGCGCCTCCTGAGAGGGGCACGGTGCGCGCATGGACGCCGAGGTCTGTGCCGCCTTGTCTTTGGACTTGGCCGCACTGAGGGCTCCCTCGTCGACGCCCATTCTTCCGCCGGCGTCCACTCCACCACCCGTTTGCTCCAGAGGCGGTGAAAGCGACGCAGACAGAACAGCTGCCTCCGAATCCTTCTTCTTCGTGGCATGTCGATGAAGACGATGAAGATTTAGCTCGCGTGCACGCCGGATCGGGTTCGCCCAATCTCAACGCCCCCCTACTTGGCGCGCCAAAGATGTCGGGGAAGCTGATGCACCAACACCTATGGGGACCGGGCCCCTTTCGGTTCGGAGGGGGGCGGAGGCCGCGCAAAGAGCGGATCGAGGCAGTACACGCAAGCGGTTTTACCCAGCTTCGGGCCGCACGGATGCGTAAAACCCTACTGCTGCTTGTTTGTGTGTATTGAATTCTTGCTCAGGAGCGACGGACGCTGCCAGACCGAGCGTGAGAGTGTTCCTGATGTTTCGAATGAGCCCCCTCTTCTACGTTGCGTTTGGGCCTCCTTTTATACTTTCAAGGGGTCACCGACAGGTGGCAACGTAGACTAGAAGGGTAAAAATGGAAAAGAATGCGGTAGGTGCAGCTACCGCTACTGTGGACACAGTAGACCCTACCTAACTCTGACGGCAGGGGACAAGGTCATTGAATGCCCGTCTGAGTTGCCTAAATAGTGCAAAAAGTGACCGTTAGGAGCGCCACCATTTGCCACGATGGCCTTCTCTTCATCTCCGCTTGCCACCGCGTACCCCTGGCTGCACAGGCTCCCGCCACGCGTCCCTGAGGAAGCCTCATGGCGACACGCGGGTGGGTGCGCTGGAGCGTGGGTACAGAGTGGTAGCGGGCCCTCGGCGAGTACCTTGTCGGGGTCGTCGTCTTGTCGTGTTTGGGAGCTTGTCGCTCACCGGGCCTTGCCGGGACGCGCGGCGCGTCGCGGCAAGCTTTCTTGGTATGCCTTGAGTGGCCTTCCCGGCAAGCTCCTCTTGCCGGGGTCTTGTCTCTTCCCGGTAAGATCCTCTTGCCGGGGCCTGGGTTGGCCTTCCCGGCAAGCTCCTCTTGCCGGGGCCTTGGTTCGAGTACTTTGTTCTTGAATGGTCTTCAAGGGAACCACGGAGGGTCTTGGCGGTCACCCGGCAAGCCTTGCCGCGGGATGCTGCGACCGCCCATGCACAAGTTCGGGGTACTAGGGTACCCCTACTCTAGTACACCGACACTATCAAAATCATCATGTGCAACGGTAAAAGGCACCCGATCGATATAATCCTTGATAAGAGCAAACTTCTCCGATATAGTGTAGTTTGGAGAATTCAAAGAGATAATAGGACTATTATGTGTGGGTGCAATAGCAACAATTTCATGTTTAACATAAGGAACTATAGCAAGTTCTTCTCCATAAGCATAATTCATATTGGCATCTTGGCCACAAGCATAGCAAGCATCAAGTTCATCAAAAAGGGGTATTTCAGGAGAATCAACGGGATCATAACAATCATCATAGCAATCATCCTTCGGTAAGCACAAAGGGAAATTAAACAATGTATGATTTAAAGAGTTACTATCATTAGAAGGTGGGCACGGGTTAATCTGCTCTTCCTCCTTTTGTTCTTCGCTCTCCCCATCATCTTTTTCACCCAATGAGCTCACAGTTTCATCAATTTCTTCTTCCATAGACTCCTGCAAAATATTAGTCTCTTCTTGGACAGCGGAGACTTCCTTAATAAATGCATCAATATCAGAATTGAATTCATAATTATCATAGCAATATTTAAGTATAGCAAACTTTTCAGGTCTGTAAACAGCACCATCAAGATTTTCACACTCTTTAAACAAAGATTCAATTTCATAAGCACCCATAAAAGCAACGAATTCTTCTATTTGTTCCACATCATAGTAATCATATATACCATTAGCATAAGAAGCTAAGGTTTTATTATCATTAAATTTGCATCAAAAGGAAAGGTGTGGAGCCTTCATCATAGAGCAACAAGTATAATCATATCTCAAGCATAGTTTCCTAGCATACCAATGCAACATATGAACTTGATCCCATAATAGTTTCCCTTTCCGTGTCAAGCAATAATCCCTAAAGTATTCACGTTGATCCAACGCGCCTCCCATAACATAATTGAATGGGGTTTTCTCAGGATTATCAAAGTAGTACATAATATCTTTCACATAATGAGCATCAAGGGTTTTATAAGGTTCCCCATCTCCATGAGTAGCAAGTACACCTAATTTTTTTGGTACTTCGTGTTCCATATCCATAACTAAAGATAGAGAACAACTTAGAACAGAAAATAAAAATTACTTAGTGATAAAGCAAACAAGCACACACGAGAATATTCATCCCACACTATGACACCCCGGCAATGGCGCCAGAAAAAGGTCTTGATAACCCACAAGTATAGGGGATCAGTTGTAGCCTCTTTCGATAAGTAAGAGTGTCGAACCCAACGAGGTGTTAAAGGTAGAACAAATATTCCCTAAAGTTCTATCGACCGCCGATACAACTATACACACGGTTAAGGTTCGCTCTACCTAGAACAAGTATGAAACTAGAAGTACTTTGTAGGTGTTGTTGGATAGGTTTGCAAGATAATAAAGAACGTGTAAATATAAACTAGGGGCTGTTTAGGTAAAGAAGCAACAAAGTAAATATAGCGAGTGTGGAGAAGTGGTCGTAGGAGTTGC
This sequence comes from Triticum aestivum, assembly GCF_018294505.1. Lineage (NCBI taxonomy): Eukaryota > Viridiplantae > Streptophyta > Magnoliopsida > Poales > Poaceae > Triticum > Triticum aestivum. Next base: position 226,290,882 of record NC_057804.1, on the reverse strand, counting down.
GGAATTGTCCCTAAGCAATTGACTGCTTTGCTAGACCGATAGCAAGTTTTATGTGGGAGAGGCATAAGCTAACATACTTTCTCTTCTTGGATCATATGCACTTATGATTGGAACTCTAGAAAGCATCCGCAACTACTAAAGATCATTAAGGTAAAACCCAACCATAGCATTAAAGCATCAAGTCCCCTTTATCCCATACGCCACAACCCCCTTACTCGGGTTTATGCTTCTGTCACTCAACAACCCACTATAAGCGAATCATGAACCTATTACAACACCCTACAGCGGGGATCCCTCACGCTTGCGCGACACGGAGGGCACAATAGGACAGCAACATCACCACAAGCAAATTAAACCAATGATAGCAATTCATCAATCACCGATAGGACAACGAACATCTACTAAGACATCATAAGATGGAAACACATCATTGGATAATAATATGAAGCCTAAAGCACCATGTTCAAGTAGAGTGTACAGCGGATTGCGGGAGAGTGGACCGCTGAATATAGATGGGGGAAGGTGATGGAGATGTTGTTGAAGATGGCGGAGGTGTTGGTGTAGATCGCGGTGATAATGATGGCCCCCGGCAGTGTTCCGCCGCCACCAGAAGCAAGGGGGAGAGCCCGCCCTTCTTCTTCTTCTTCCTTGACCTTCTCCCTAGATGGGAGAAGGGTTTCCCCTCTGGTCCTTGGTCTCCATAGCTTGGGAGGGGCGAGAGCCCCTCTGAGATTGGATCTGTCTCTCTGTCTCTTTTTGTTTCTGCGTTCTCTCATTCTGCCCTTTCACTATTTCTTATATATCCGGAGATCCATAACTCCGATTGGATTAAAACCTTCTCCATGATTTTTTCCCAAAAATTAGCTTTCTTGCGGCAAAAGAAGAGCAGCAACCGCCTTACAGGGTGCCGACGAGGGTCAAGGGCGTGCCCCCTGCCTCGTGACCCCCTCGGACACCGTCTCGCGTTGATTCTTCTTCCCAAATATCACAAATATCCAAAAATATTACCCGTCCATTTTTATCCCATTTGGACTCGATTTGATATGGGTTTTCTGCAAAACATAAAACATGCAACAAACAGGAACTAGCACTGGGCACTGGATCAATATGTTAGTCCCAAAAATAAAATAAAAATTTGCCAAAAGTATATGAAAGTTGTACAATATTGGCATGGAGCAATGAAAAATTAAAGATACGACGGAGACGTATCATTGTGCGCTGGGTGATCCATGTTGCCCTGTTCGTCCATATGGACTAGCTCCACTGTCACCGGCTCGTCAGCACTAGCCGGCTCATTTGGCTAGGTTGGTGAAACTCTTTGATTAGGGTTGTCTTCGACTGTGGTTTCAGCTTGAACCAAGAAGGTATGAACTCTGGGCTGCGCTCGCTGCCTATGTTCCGCTCAACCTTGCGGCCCTCAACTCCACGACGATGCTCTAGGATGCTTGAGCTAAGGAAGGAGAACAGTGGACACAGCCGTTTACCCTGGTTCGGGCCACCTTGCGGTGTAAGACCCTACTGCTGCTTTGTAGTTGGATTGCCTCGTGAGGGAGGATCAGTATGGGTGTACAAGGGGAAGATGGATGACTCTCGAACCCCCCTCTATGGTGGCACCCTGCCCCTACTTATACCAACCTCGGTCCTCTTTCCCCAAAAACACATGGCGGAAAGGGTTGCCACAATGGACAGTTTGAAGGGGGACAAGGGTGTAGCTTATCTTGACTAAAGATGGTCTTCGCCTGCAAAAGCCTCCTGTTGTGATGCGCCGGTGGGCTCGGCGATGACCTCTATCCTAGGGAGCCCGTCGTCTTGGTCTTCTTGCACTGAATGGGTAACCTTTGGGGGTTGCATTGGGAACTGGTGCGCTGTCGTGGCTCCCTTAGCATGAAAGAGGAAAGCCTCCTCATTCGCACCTGCTGGCACCCCTCTAGCTCCGCTCCTCGCCACGCGCGTCATCCACGGGAGGACGTAGGGCCGTGTCACTCAAACACACAGCCCTTGACTCACATGCCTCCGTAAAGCGGCCTTGGGAAGACGCCCTGCGAGAGGGCCTCGCGAGGCTCACGGTGACACTTGATGACACACCCCTCATGAGGGTCTTGCTCGCGATCCCCCTGACGGTGGGCCTGCCTTGGGCCTTCTAGCAGCATCGCGCACTAGGCCGCAGGTAGATGGGCCTGGTTAGCCCTAGTCCCACGGGCCTTACAGTAGGTCCCGGGCCCGCGGTGCGCACTACTCTGCCTGTGAAGTGAGGGGCGAAACGGCGCGGGCCCCATTCACCTGCGGGCTAGGCTCGAAGCGTGGTGCACGACGGGGCGTGGGATGGCCCCACTTCACCATGATGCCTCGGCAACTGCCCTGGCTGATATAAAGCCTGTCGGGCGTAGTGCGGGGGCCATCATTGCTCTTCCTCTGTCCTGCGTCCATCTTCCTGTGCCTCCTCTATTTATATGGCTCCGTGCGATCCGATCTCAAGAGCGACAACTTCCCTGCACCGCCCGCAACCGCGACGCACGGATGACACCTGCCAGCAAGAGGACAAAACTCAGGGCTCCCATCATGAGCTCACCCGCCATCGCGCCAGCGCTCTCGCCTTCCTCAATCACCGAGGAGGGGGCCTGGGCCCGATGCTCCCACTGGTAGCTGGCGCGAAGAACGAAGGGCAGGTGACCAAAATCCGTTTGTGTTCGCGAGTGTGGAGCAGCCTAGGGGAGTCCGCCTACCACTTCTTCATCCAAAGCGTCTACACAGGGTTGGTCCTGCCGTTCTTTGAGTTCTTCTGTGCCATCCTCTCCCACTACCGAATCCACGCCCTTCATCTCCAGCCCAATTCAATCCTCCTCCTGGCAATCTTTGCCTTCTACTGTGAGGCTTTTGTGGGCGTGAGGCCATTGGTGTCGCTCTTCCGCCACTTCTTCAGCCTGCGGTTCACTGCCCAGGATTAGTGCTCCACGTGCGTCTCCTTTGTCGATGTCAAGGGCGAAAATATTCGCCGAAAGGCCGGGAAGAAGGTGAAAGGCTATCGGTAGCAATGGGTATTCATGGACGCTTCAAGGGTCAGCCCGCTCCTGATGACTCTGGCGGCCCAGCCTGAGCAGAACCCCGGGTGGGGCCATGTTACTTCTTGAGCTTGCATTGGTTTTTCCCTTGAAGAGGAAAGGGTGATGTAGCAAAGTAGAGATAAGTATTTCCCTCTGTTAAGAACCAAGGTATCAATCTAGTAAGAGGAACACACAAGTCTCCAATGATAGCACCTACATAAACAAACAAATACTTGTACCCAATGGGATAAAGGGGTTGTTAATCCCTTCAAGGTCACTTGCAAGGATGAGATCTGATAGAGACAGGTATAAAAGATAAATAAAAGTGAAAATAAAGTTAAGGTAAATAAATTGCAGCAAGCTATTTTTGATTTTTTGGTTTTGTAGATATGAAAATAATAATATAAAAGGTAGACCCGAGGGACATAGTTTTCAATAGTGGCTTCTCTGTTGAAAGAACGCATACAGTGGGGAAACAAATTACTGTTGAGCAATTGATAGAAAAGCAAATAATTATGATGATATCTAAGACAATGATCATGAATATAGGCATCACATCCATGTCAAGTAGATCGACTCCTGCCTACATCTACTACTATTACTCCACACAGCAACTGCTATCCAGCATGCATCTAGTGTATTAAGTTAACAAGAACGGAGTAAGCGTTAAGCAAGATGACATGATGTAGAGGGATAGATCCAATCAATATGAATAACCCCCATCTTTTTATCATTAATGGAAACAATACAAATACATGCCTTGCTACCCCTTCTGTCACTGGGTGAGGAAACCGCGAGATTGAACCCAAAAAAGCACCTCTACCGTTGCAAGAAAGATCAATCTAGTTGGCCAAAACAAATGAATCCATCGAAGAGAAATACAATTATATCTTAATCATGCATAAAAGAGTTCGGAGAAGACTCGAATAATATTCGTAGATAATCTGATCATAAACTCAGAATTCATCGAATATCAACAAACGCACCGCAAAAGAAGATTACATCGAATAGAGCTCCCAGAACATTGAGGAGAACATTGTATTAAAGATCAAAGAGAGAGAAGAAGTCATCCAAATACTAGCTATGGACCCACAGGTCTGTGGTAAACTACTCACACATCATCGGAAGGGAAGCAAGGTTCATGTAGACGCCCTTCGTGATTGAACCCCCCTCCGGCAGAGTACCGGAACAGGTCTCCAGATGGGATCTCACGAGGACAGAAACTTGCGGCGGTGGAAAAGTATTTCTGGTGTGCCCTCTGGTATATAGGGGATATTTGGGTATTTATGGAGCTGAGATTAGAGTTGGAAGAGACCATGGGGCCCACAAGCTCATAGGGCGCCCCATGTCAGTGTCAAAACCGGCAGATCTCGGGTAGGGGGTCCCAAGTTGTGTGTCCTAGGATCGATGGGTAACAGGAGATGAGAGACACAGTGTTTACCAAGGTTCGGGCCCTCTCTAAGAGGTGAAACCCTACTCCTGCTCGACTATATTCGATGTGTATGATTATAGAATTGATCTACCTTGAGATCATATGTTGTGGTCTAAAAGCTAAGGGTATGATGAATAATGTCATAATCCTCTATCGACTAGCCTGGCCCTGTCTTATATAATGTACCAGAGGCCTAGGATAACAAGAGTCCTAGTCAAATACGTTGGTGGAGAGGAGTCCTTGTCTTGATCACCAAGTCTTGTGGAATCTTCCTCGTGTATGCATCGGCTGTCCGAACTGGCCCATGAATGAACGACCATAGGGGTCCTCGGCCCAATCCCACTGATCGGGAGATGACGTGGTGAGTACCCCTTAGTCCAGGACACCGTCAGTAGCCCCCTGAACCAGTCTTCAAGTTGGGGACGCTCCTCGATTCTTCCAAATTGTTCTTCATCTTCGGTCGTCGGTCTTGAAAACTAGTTCAACAAATCTTCTCATCTTCGATCTTGAGGATCGCCGAAGTGAATCCGAAGAGCTTACACATTGGGTATCCGAGGAGCCCCTTTAAGTTATCGGCCTTTATCAATGCCTTGTTATTTTTTTACGCCACACCTTGGTTTCGAAGTGTTTCTCATGCGGCAGTGTCCTCTTGCATCCGAGCTCCAACGCCGAACTACATTTGAGGTATCTTTTGCAGCCGAGCACCAACGCTGGACCGCTTCCGAGCTCCAACACCGGAATGTATCCGAGCTCCAACGCCGGACTATAACCGAGGTGTATTTATAGCCGAGCACCAACGCTGAACTGAATCCGAGGTGGTGCACCACCTCGGCCATGGGCTGATTTTTATGAATTAAATTCTGATTTTTGCAATGTATTTTCTATTGAGATGTATGGCCAGTAGCCCTCAAGGTGCATGTTGACCTAATATCCGGGATGCGCCTGAAGGATAAAATCAAACCGCTGACCCCAGTAGCCCCTGAGACTCGGGTTGATTCGTGAAATCGGCCTGAGGATTAATTCCCAGCTCGGCAGCATACTTAGGAATAGAAATGCGGTGTAATATATTAGAGGAAATAGTGATCGACGAATGGGCCCTTGAGAGAGGGTCTTGAGAAGTTGTCGTAATATATTAGCTTCATGCCGGATAAGTCCAGATGGTACCTATTGTTATCCGAAGACGCGTTTGCCCATAGCTCGGTCAAACCAAACACTGAGCATTTTGAAATTTCTGCATTGAATAGGTGATGCAGTAGCCCCGAGCCACCGGTCGGGTGGCAACACCAGATCAGGGGATCGATGTGTCCCTTTAATATTTGTAAATAATAAGCGCGAAGCCCAGTAGCCCCCGAGCTTTTAATGTGGGCATGGGTGGCTGAATTAAGGATCGATATCCGGAGTAAACTCACAATTTATGTGCAATGATTCTATGTATCCAAGTACTCTACATCATTAATGCTCGGATCCACATTGTACAAAACTTTGTTGACCGACCATCGGCTTCAACCTCCTCGGCCAGTAGCCGGGGAGTGTTTGTCCTACTTTATAAAGCCTTTATGAGGGCAAAGATTTATGGCAAACAAGGCAATCCGGCCATATGGTTTTATAAACAAAGGTACACAGAGAGATATGTTATATTACTATTAATGTAAGAAACATCTTCCAAAAACAATAGTCGCACTATCGGTTCCTTTCTTTGGGTTGTCATGCTGACCATGATCATGAAACCTCGCCTCCGGTCAATGTTAGAGAAAAATATTGAGGATTTAGTTCGGGGAAAGTTCCCAAACTCTATGGTCTAATAAACCGAAATTTTCACTTCCGTCATTGCCGACCAATTATATTATTTAAGATAGCTAGCTTTCAGCTTCACCCAGTCTGAGGTACTAACCCGGGTGACCCGGAAGTAACAATCACAGAGGTGCTCCCTTTACCCCCTAGCCGAACAATGGGGAACGTAGGGTCTAAACATAGGAGCCAGGCAACCCAGCTTGGCCAAAACCTTAAGTCAAATTGATGCATATTTATGGCTTTATAACGATAACTATGGAAGGCAGCGCTTGTATATTTGAATACAAACGCTGATGATATGTTTATTTTGACTCTGTTACGACCGTTTATTAGTTGAAAGTGGCCCATCGTCGGCTTCCACCCCCTTGTAGATGCTACGCACGATGTTGCCGCTATAACAAAACAACCTCTAGCCGACGTATCGGTGCCCAAAGGAGGTTGTGTTAGCGGAAACGAGGCAACCAGATGTGCGGGCTTTATAACTTTCACTTAGTCATAGGAGCTTTAAAGTTGGGAGGCTAGTTACTAGCCCCTAGTTAGTGTTTGGCGACAGCCGAGGTCAAGCCGTAAACACTTCGGCCAATGTTATGAACGGCCCGTCATTAATCATGGGGTGACCTCTATCGATCTATAGTTTGACACTCATGTCTACTACACAACCTTTTTATTGTAGACGTTGTTGGGCCTCCAAGTGCAAAGGTTTGTAGGATAGTAGCAAATTTCCCTCAAGTGGATGACTTAAGGTTTATCAATCCGTGGGAGGCGTAGGATGAAGATGGTCTCTCTCAAACAACCCTGCAACCAAATAACAAAGAGTCTCTTGTGTCCCCAACACACCCAATACAATGGTAAATTGTGTAGATGCACTAGTTCGGCGAAGAGATGGTGATACAAGTGCAATATAGATGGTACATATAGGTATTTGTAATCTGAAAATATAAAAACAGCAAGGTAACAAGTGATAAAAGTGAGTGTAAATGGTATTGCAATGGTAGGAAACAAGGCCTAAGGTTCATACTTTCACTAATGCAAGTTCTCTCAACAATAATAACATACTTGGATCATATTACTATCCCTCAACATGCAACAAAGAGTCACTCCAAAGTCACTAATAGCGGAGAACAAACGAAGAGATTGTGGTAGGGTACAAAACCACCTCAAAGTTATCCTTTCTGTTCTATCTATTCAAGAGTCCGTAGTAAAATAACATGAAGCTATTCTTTCCATTCAATCTATCATAGAGTTCATACTAGAATAACACCTTAAGACACAAATCAACCAAAACCCTAATGTCACCTAGATACTCCATTATCACCTCAAGTATCCGTGGGCATGATTATACGATATGCATCACACAATCTCAGATTCATCTATTCAACCAACACAAAGTACTTCAAAGAGTGCCCCAAAGTTTCTACCGGAGAGTCAAGACGAAAAAGTGTGCCAACCCCTATGCATAGGTTCATGGGCGGAACCTGCAAGTTGATCACCAAAACATACATCAAGTGGATCACGTGATATCCCATTGTCACCACAGATAAGCAAATGCAATATATACATCAAGTGATCTCAAATCCTTAAAGACTCAATCTGATAAGATAACTTCAAAGGGAAAACTCAATCCATTACAAGAAAGTAGAGGGGGAGAAACATCATAAGATCCAACTATGATAGAAAAGTTCGCAATACATCAAGATCGCGTCATAGAGAGAACACGAGAGAGAGAGAGAGAGATCAAACACATAGCTATTGGTACATACCCTTAGCCTCGAGGGTGAACTACTCCCTCCTCGTCATGGAGAGCGCCAGGATGATGAAGATGGCCACCGGTGATGGATTCCCCCTCCGGCAGGGTGCCAGAACGGGCTCCCGAGAGGTTTTTGGTGGCTACAGAGGCTTGTGGCGACGGAACTCCCGATCTATTGTTCTCTTTGATGTTTTTAGGGTATATGGGAATATATAGGCGAAAGAAATCGGTCGGGGGAGTCTCGAGGGGCCCATGAGACAGGGGCGTGCCGAGTAGGGGGGGGGGGGCGCCCCCACCCTCGTGGCCACCTCGAAGCTTCCTTGACTTCAACTCCAATTTTCCTGGATTGCTTCCATTCCAAAAATAACGCTCCCGAAGGTTTCATTCCATTTGGACTCTGTTTGATATTCCTTTTCTTCGAAACACTGAAATAGGCCAGAAAACAGCAATATGGGCTGGGCCTCCGGTTAATAGGTTAGTCCCAAAAATAATATAAAAGTGTATAATAAAGCCCATAAACATTCAAAATAGATAATAATATAGCATGAATGCTTCATAAATTATAGATACGTTGGACACATATCAGCATCCCCGAGCTTAATTCCTGCTCATCCTCGAGTAGGTAAATGATAAAAGAAAGAATTTATGAAGTGTGAATGCTAGCAGGTGCACAAGTTTTATCAATGATAATTTCAATCACCTTTTGTCATAATAGTAGTTCATCTCATAAAACTTCTCAAGATAAAGTAACAAGCTATTCACATGTTAAAGCATAGACCATAAACTTTCTTGAAAACTAGCAAACTTCATTCTCAGTCATCAAACAATTACAATTCATTATTTTCAGGAAGGGTCTATGTCAGAGCTTTGATTTAGCACACTCCACATACTCAACTATCATATAGTCTTCTACAATGGCTAACACTCACGCAATACTTATGGTTATGTAGTTTTAATCGGATACTGAGAAAGATAGGGGCTTATAATTTCGCCTCCCAACGTATTCACCTTTAGGCGATGTCAGCAATAATAGTTCATGCTAACTTACATCCAATTGGATATATATATCAGGATCTTTCCAACACGAGGTGCTTGCCAAAGGATAAAATGAAAAAGGGAAAGGTGAAGATCACCGTGACTCTTGCATAAAGTAAAGGACATAAAGTAAAAGATAGGCCCTTCATAGAGGGAAGCAGAGGTTGTCATGTGCTTTTAGGGTTGGATGCACAAAATCTTAATGCAAAAGAACGTCACTTTATATTGCCACTTGTGATATGAACATTTATTATGCAGTCAATCGCTTTTATTACTTCCATATCACACGATCATATAAAGCTTATTTTCTCCGCACTAATAAGTCATACATATTTAGAGAGCAATTTTTATTGCTTGCAACATGAAAACTTACTTGAAGGATCTTACTCAATCCATAGGTAGGTATGGTGGACTCTCATGGCAAAAACTGGGTTTAAGGATATTTGGAAGCACAAGTAGTATCTCTACTTGGTGCAAGGAATTTTGGCTAGCATGAGGGGAAAGGCAAGCTCACCATGTTTGAATGATCCATGACAATATACTTTAACTGAGATGTGAGAAAACATAACCCATTACGTTGTCTTCCTTGTCCAACGTCAACTCTTTAGCATGTCATACTTAATGAGTGCTCACAATTATAAAATATGTCCAAGATAGTATATTTATATGTGAAATCTCTCTTCCTTCAATATTCTTTCATGAATTGTTCAAATGACCAATACAATGCTTGCTAACCTTCAATAAATTTACAACCTCTACTTCCTAGATGTGAAGTCATTACTCCCCATAGGATAAGCAAATGAAACATATATAATTTCAGATTTATGACAATCAACTCATTCAACCATTTACTCATAGGATATAAGTGAAGCACACGAGTAAATGATAAACTACTCCAAAAAGATATAAGTATAGATCAATGAGTAGCTAAATAATTAGGTAACTATGTGAAGACTCTCTCCCATTAAAGAATTTCAGATCTTGTTATCTTATTCAAACAGCGAACAAAACAAAATAAATTGGCATTGCAAGGATAGCACGACTTTTGTGAAGAAGCAAAAACTTAGGTTCAACCGATACTAATCGTTAATTGTTGAAGAAGAAAGGTGGGATGCCTACCGGGGCATCCCCAAGCTTAGATGCTTGAGACTTCTTGAAATATTATATTGGGGTGCCTTGGGCATCCCCAAGCTTGAGCTTTTGTGTCTCCTTAATTCCTTTTATATCTCGGTTTCCTAAACCTCCAAAACTTCATCCACAACAAACTTAACAAGAACTCGTGAGATAAGTTAGTATAAACCAATGCAAAAACCTTATCAATTTCTACTATAAAAATCACTAAAATTATTATTCAACATTGCATACTAAATGTCTCTGCATATTTAATACTCCTATCCTCGAATAGAATCATTAACCAAGCAAACATATGCAAACAATGCAAACATAACAGCAATCTACCAAAACAGTATAGTCTGTAAAGAATGCAAGATTCATCATACTTCCCTAACTCCAAAAATTATGAGAAAAATACTAAGCTATAGAAGATTTATCAGATCTCGTTATGAAAAAGGTTTCAACATTATATTATTCCGTGAATTTTCAAGGAAATTTTTGCAACAGTGGTAAACTTTCTGTTTTCAAACAGGAACATGAATACTAGCAAAATAAGCATGGTAAAGGCTATCCTTGACATTTTTATTGAAACTATAGATGCAAAACATTATTCTAAATAACAGCAAGCAAATACTAACAAAAGAAAATGACGCTCCAAGCAAAACACATATCATGTGGTGAATAAAAATATAGCTCCAGGTAAAGTTACTGATGAACGAAGACGAAAGATGGGATGCCTTCCGGGGCATCCCCAAGCTTAGGCTTTGTCCTTGAATATTACCTTGGGGTGCCTTGGGCATCCCCAATCTTAGGCTCTTGCCACTCCTTATTCCATAGTCCATCGAATCTTTACCCAAAACTTGAAAACTTCACAACACAAAACTCAACAGGAAATCTCATAAGCTCCGTTAGTGCAAGAAAGAAAAACCACCACATAAGGTACTGTAATGAACTCATTCTTTATTTATATTGGTGTTGAACCTATTGTATTCCAACTTCTCTATGGTTCATATCCTCATATACTACTCATAGATTCATCAAAATAAGCAAACAACCTATAGAAAACAGAATCTTCAAAAACAGAACAGTCTGTAGTAATCTGTATCAAACGTATACTTCTGGAACTCCAAAACTCCTATAAAATTAGGAAGACTTAAGCAATTTGTGTACCAATCCATAACAAAAAGAATCAGATCAGAAGCACGTTTCTGTGAATTAGAAAAACTAATTTACTGGGTGCAAAAGTTTCTGATTTTCAGCAGGATCAACACAACTATCACCGTAAGCTATCCTAAAGGTCTTACTTGGCACTTTATTGAAACAAAAGCTATAGAACATGATTACTACATTACCATAATCATGTGAACACACAAAAAAAGTAAGGATAAGTATTGGGTTGTCTCCCAACAAGCGCTTTTTTAATGCCTTTCTAGCTAGGCATGATGATGACAATGATGCTCACCTAAAAGATAAGAATTGAAACATAACGGGAGCATCACGAAGCATATGACTAGCACATTTAAGTCTAACCCACTTCCTATGCATAGGGATTTTGCGAGCAAACAACTTATGGGAACAATAATCAACTAGCATAGGAAGGCAGAACAAGCATAACTTCAAGATTTTAAGCACATAGAGAGGAAACTTGATATTATTGCAATTCCTACAAGCATATGTTCCTACCTCATAATAATTTTCAGTAGCATCATGAATGGATTCAACAATATAACCAGCACCTAAAGCATTCTTTTCATGATCTACAAGCATGGAAAATTTACTACTATCCACATAAGCAAATTTCTTCTCATGAATAGTAGTGGGAGCAAACTCAACAAAATAATTATCATGTGAGGCATAATCCAATTGAAAACTAAAATCATGATGACAAGTTTCATGGTTATCATTATTCCTAATAGCATACAAGTCATTACAATAATCATCATAGATAGCAACTTTGTTCTCATAATCAATTGGAACCTCTTTCGAAATAGTGGATTCATCACTAAATAAAGTCATGACCTCTACGAATCCACTTTCATAATTATCACAATAATATTCAACATCCTCCAAAATAGTGGGATCATTACTTCCTAAAGTTGACACTCTTCCAAACCCACTTTCATCCATATAATCATCATAAATAGGAGGCATGCTTTCATCATAATAAATATTCTCATCAAAACTTGGGGGACTAAACATATCATCTTCATCAAACATAGAATCCCCAAGCTTGTGGCTTTGCATATCATTAGCATCATGGATATTCAAGGAATTAATACTAACAACATTGCTATCATGCTCATCATACAAAGATCTAGTATCAAGCATTTTAATGCATTCTTCTTCTAGCAATTGAGCACAATTTTCCTTTCCATCATTCTCACGAAAGATATTAAAAAGATGAAGCATATGAGACAAACTCAATTCCATTTTTTTGTAGTAGTTTTATTTTATAGACTAACTAGGTATAAAACAAGAAACAAAAAGATTCAATTGCAAGATCTAAAGATATACCTTCAAGCACTCACCTCCCCGGCAACGACGCCAGAAAAGAGCTTAGTTGACGGGGTGTTAGTGCCGCTTACCTAGCCTCCCAGGCAACGGCGCCAGAAAAGAGCTTCATGTCTACTACACAACCTTCTTTTTGTAGACATTGTTGGGCCTCCAAGTGCAGAGGTTTGTAGGACAATAGCAAATTTCCCTCAAGTGGATGACCTAAGGTTTATCAATCCATGGGAGATGTAGGATGAAGATGGTCTCTCTCAAACAACCCTGCAACCAAATAACAAAGAGTCTCTTGTGTCCCCAACACACCCAATACAATGGTAAATTGTATAGGTGCACTAGTTCGGCGAAGAGATGGTGATACAAGTGCAATATAGATGGTAGATATAGGTATTTGTAATCTGAAAATATAAAAACAGCAAGGTAACAAGTGATAAAAGTGAGCGTAAACGGTATTGCAATGGTAGGAAACAAGGCCTAAGGTTCATACTTTCACTAGTGCAAGTTCTCTCAACAATAATAACATACTTGGATCATATAACTATCCCTCAACATGCAACAAAGAGTCACTTCAAAGTCACTAATAGCGGAGAACAAACGAAGAGATTATGGTAGGGTACGAAACCACCTCAAAGTTATCCTTTCTGTTCTATCTATTCAAGAGTCCGTAGTAAAATAACATGAAGCTATTCTTTCCGTTCAATCTATCATAGAGTTCATACTAGAATAACACCTTAAGACACAAATCAACCAAAACCCTAATGTCACCTAGATACTCCATGGTCACCTCAAGTATCCGTGGCCATGATTATACTATATGCGTCACACAATCTCAGATTGATCTATTCAACCAACACAAAGTACTTCAAAGAGTGCCCCAAAGTTTCTACTGGAGAGTCAAGACGAAAACGTGTGCCAACCCCTATGCATAGGTTCATGGGTGGAACCCGCAAGTTGATCACCAAAACGTACATCAAGTGGATTACGTGATATCCCATTGTCACCACAGATAAGCACATGCAAGACATGAAGTGCTCTCAAATCCTTAAAGACTCAATCCGATAAGATAACTTCAAAGGGAAAACTCAATCCATTACAAGAAAGTAGAGGGGGAGAAACATCATAAGATCCAACTATGATAGCAAAGCTCGCGATACATCAAGATCGTGTCATAGAGAGAACACGAGAGAGAGATATCAAACACATAGCTACTGGTACGTACCCTCAGCCCCGAGGGTGAACTACTCCTCATCATGGAGAGTGTAGGGATGATGAAGATGGCCACTGGTGATGGATTCCCCCTCCGGCAGGGTGTCGGAATGGGCTCCCGGGAGGTTTTTGGTTGCTACAGAGGCTTGCGACGGCAGAACTCCCGATCTATTGTTCGCTTCGATGTTTTTAGGGTATATGGGAATATATAGGCGAAAGAAGTCGATCGGGGGAGTCTCGAGGGGCCCACGAGACAGGGGGCGCACCTAGTAGGGGGGGGGTACCCTCGTGGCCACCTTGAAGCTTCCTTGACTTCAACTCCACGTCTCCTGGATTGCTTCCATTCCAAAAATAACGCTCCCGAAGGTTTCATTCCCTTTGGACTCCGTTTGATATTCCTTTTCTTTGAAACACTAAAATAGGCAAGAAAACAGCAATATGGGCCGGGCCTCTGGTTAATAGGTTAATCCCAAAAATAATATAAAAGTGTATAATAAAGCCCATAAATATTCAAAACAGATAATAATATAGCATGAATGCTTCATAAATTATAGATACGTTGGAGACGTATCAGACACCGTCATAGAATCGTTGACCAGTTTATGCCCATTGTGATAGTCAGTTTTAGGCTTTCTCCACTGAGGTGCTTAACCATCCGTGGTGGAAGCACTACTAGGAAAAAGGCTACTAGTAGCACGGGCACCCGGACTACTAATATTGCGCTAGAGCTAAAAGTTAGTAGTAGCGCGGGGTAAACCCACGCTACTACTAACATTTTACTAGTAGCGCGGATGTCACCCTCGCTACTGCTATTTGAACCCGCGCTACTGCTAACGAAATAGTAGTAGCGCGTCTAGAATACTAGGCGCTACTAGTATCCTAAATACTAGTAGCACACAATTTTTTCCCACGCTACTAGTAATTAATTAGTAATTAAAAAAATAAAAACATAAAATGCCGCAATACAGAAAATAGTCCAGGCAAGCAAGTGCTACATCATAGTTGGATCTGAATCTGACACTCATTGCCGCTACTCAGTTACGATTTTGGAGCGTATTGTGAAGAACGTTAATTGCAACTCAAACAATTAATGGTAACTACACTTAAGAGAACACCTTTCAAGGCTACACATATATTGTCACAATGTGGCCATGGTCCTCATGATACAGAAAATGTGAAGTAATAGATCATACTATTTCAATGTTGTGATTGAGATGATACTGTAGTGCAAGTACGTGGTAGTGGTCTTCGGTGCTTGTGATTACAATCATTGTCGTCATTGCCACTAGTTTCAAAGTTTTCAATATCTCTAGTCGCTTCTGAATCAATGGAACTACTTTCTTCCTTTGGTGAAGGAACTTCTATTTTGCCAACATCCAATGCTTGAGCTATTAATGCTTTGTGCATCTTCACGATAAGAAAATCCGCAGGAAAAAAGTCAACTTGGCATCTAGATTTTCTCCATTGCCCTGAGTCCCTGACCATGTTCAAGAAACACTAAATTTAGAACATTACTATTGTAAATACATGAGACATAAAATCCTACGACCATTGACAGAGAAGATATTCAGTTAAATACATGGGTCATAAAATCCTACGACAATCGAGAGAAAAGATATTCAATTAAACTTAGGTATCGCTGGGAAGGGCCCTATGAGGCAGCATTGTAAGTACACGGATATTTGAGTTACAAAAAGATATACAGTTTAAAAGTGACAAATAACTGAATGAAACTCAGACTATATATTTCAGTTACAAAAAATATTTTAGCTTAGGAATGCAGTGTATAAATCAGACTAGATAGATAACACTACTGAACCTTACAAGCAAATACATGGTACATACAAAGATGAAGAACATGCAGTCCTTCAAGTAAATATGAAGACAAAATGAATGATTTACTTGTTATTCTATTTGACCCAAGTATCTGTCATGCCTACAAAATACATATGTGTATTCGACAAATCTGCAGCTATGCATTATAGTCGCTATCGAAAAGACATTGTAAACCTATCTTGGTTGTAAATTACTGTGATGTAAGATGCCACCAGAAAATGTATCTCCATCTTGTAATTTAGATTTTTATTGACACTATACATAGGTTAGAGAAAACACTGTAATTCAAGCAAAAAATTGTAGCTTTGCTTAATAATATGATACCGAGTACTTACAATTTATCTTAAAATTTCAGGATCAAGAAGCTGAAGGAAACAAAGGCGAAGTAAGAATGTCAGGATGAGTCATACCTGCAAGATGAAGAACATGCATCCCTTCATGTAAGCAAAAAATAGATTCTTGTGAAAAATAAAACAAAGATCAAGTTGTTGTATCACGATGGGACGTACACATTTACTGAACTTCTTTAGAATGGGGCACAAAACTGATAAGAATACAAAAATATTTAGGTAAGCTAGAAGTGACACATTACTAAAAATTACAGTGCAAAACCACTTTAAATTCAGGCAACCAAAAAGAGAAGGAATACACATTACTGGGCAAAAATGCACATTAAATTACAGTGCATATTTTCAGTCTAAATATTTTTAATTAAGTTACAATGATTTGGACTGTAGTTTCAGTCTTTTATTAGTCTATCTTACACTGGAATTTTACATTGTAAACATTACCATTACAAAGGGAATTCACTTTAAGTACATAGGGATTTACAGTGTAAGTATGAATATTAGATTGACTGAACTTATTCTTTGCACAAGTGAGAAATCTGAAACCCTTCTTGTACTTGTGATGCTACTACTAGTACTACCTAAGCACTAACAACAATTGAGAATGAAATATAGTGCAGGATGAAACTCTACGTGGTTGGCTGGCGAGGCTGAGCAGTAGGTGGCAGATGCGAGCGCCGGACGGGGAGAGCAGAGTCACTTAGAGTGAGTGTAGATGTGTCTTGCTTGACTTGACCGAAGAATCACATGTCACTACGTACATACTAGTTTTGCTTGACTTGACCGACCAAAGTCTTAAACTATGATTAGCATCTGACCTGGCAAAAAGAAGATTAGAATCTAATGATGATCATATGTATGCTAGTAGTTGAAGCAGGAAAAAGTATATGGGAAAGAAAAGCATTGGATGCCCTGCTCTGCTCTGCCCTACCCTCTTGCTAGACAGGATATATTCATCTATCGAATGGGACTATTCAAGGTGGGTTACTGAGAACTAAACAAACAATGAGGATTGTAGGTGGGCAGAGGCTGTAGGCTGTCGTGGGGGTGTCGGTGAACAGAGAAATGATATGGGCATAAACACAAGCAGCTCGCGGGCACG